>NW_003852444.1:11641535-11698563 GCF_000181295.1 Otolemur garnettii
CCCGCCACCTTAGGTGTATGTGGCTGGTGCCTTAGCCGCTTGAGCCACAGGCGCCAAGCCAGGGTGTCAAATTAGTGACCAATATTTGACTGACTACAAGTGAAATTGCTACAGATTTATTCTATTGCTAAGAACTACCGTACTAACCCCTAAATAGTTCCTGTGAGGTGTACAGCAGTATAATTCTTTTTTTTCAGATTAAAATAAAGGTACATACAATTAGATTACATTGAGTCCTTTACCCAGGAGGTGTGCCAGTACCCCTACATTGGACCAACATGTGAGCAGCGTAATTGTTTTATTTTATTTATTGAGGCAGAGTCTTACTCTGTTGCCCAGATGAGAGTGCCATGACATCATAGCTCATAGCAACCTTAAACTCCTGGGTTCAGGCGATTCTTCTGCCTCAGCTTCCCAAGTAGCTGGGACTACAGGTGCCTGTCATGATGCCCAGCTAATTTTTCTATTCTTAGTAGAAATGAGGTCTCACTCTTACTCAGGCTGGTCTCGAACTCCTGAGGTCAAGCAATCCACCTGCCTTGGCCTCCTAGAGTGCTGAGCAGTGTAATTTTTGCAAGGGTATTAACATAGATTCCTAGCTTGTGGGAAGTGACAGATTAGGAAGATTCCTGAGACTCTGCTTGGGTGGTTGGTTGCTCTAGAAATGAGTTGCAGAGTTGGAGACTTATTGAGAGTGGGCACCTCCTATGTGTCTGGCTGTCTGTGTTTGGAGGTGCAGGCGTCTGACAGACAGTGTGCACTTGCACAGGGACAGGTAAAGCAGGGACTTTGAAGAGTCGAAAAGCACTATAAACAATTGTTCAGAAATGAGTCCCAAGAGTGCTGCATGAACCTGGCTCTGTTTGCATTGAAACGTGGCTACTGGGAATTCTAACTAGTACAGCACTCTTGGAAAACAATGTGTAAATATTTAGCAAGAAACTTAAAAATACTCAAATCCTCTGGCCTAGTGATAATTTTTATAGGAATCAATCCTAAATTCAAAAAGAAAACATGCTACTGGCCAAGATCATATTTCAGCATTATTTAGCAAATCAAAAATTGGAATTGATCTATATACTTATTGATACATAGGGGAATGGTTAGGGAGATTTGAGATATTATGTGGCCATTGAAAATTTAGTTTATAAAGGCTGACCTTGTAACCAATTCTTGTATATTAAGTATAAAAGCATGATGCAATTAAAACTTTTCACAAGGCATACAATGGAGACCGGAAAGCAGTCCACCATGATGCTAACAATTGTTCTTAGAAAACGGGACAAAATGTGAGGCTTTTTTCTATTTGTCTAGATTTTTCTAAATTTTCTTTAATGAGCCTTTATCACTTCTATAATGAACAAAATAAAATGTAAAAAAAATCCAGAAAGAATCCCAGAGAAAGTTTTAGGCAGCATTTAAGTTTGAGAGCAAAGATGCCTTAAAATATCGATGTTCAACCCCAGGATGTGCAGTCAGCCAGCTAATTAACTCAGCAGCGAGGGGGGGCTTTTTCTGAGTAGTTTGTTGGGTTTGCTCCACAGCTTGGCCATCACATAACACATGCCAGGAGTGGGTCTCAGAGAGATGGAGCGTGCATGAGGGGATTAGCCCGGACCTCCCCCACTGCTGGGATAAATCTGACTGCCAACAAGATGTTATTAAGTAAGGCTGCCTACAACGGATGAACCTTGTTTTAAACCAAGGATGATAGGAAAGTGCAGAAGAAAATAGTTGTCCATAGAACTTGCGTTCCTATTTATGGATAAGATGCTAAGACAGAGCCATCCAGAAGAGTTCATGAGTATGATAATATATGACTACCTTTGTGTGTGTATATATCCGGGTATGTTTATGTATATCTATATACACATGCACATGCACAGAGATATGCACACACACACATACTGCAAATACTCTCTCAAATATACTGGGAGCTTGGACAATATACAATAATTACGCAATGGAAAATAAGCACTTATTATACTATGTTAGTGGCATTGTCTTTGAATACAAAGGACAGCATATTATTGCAGATCATTTTGATAGCGATAACAATGATTGCAGACTGTGCCAATATTCTCTGTTATTAATGAGCTGATGCTGTAGCAATCTCCATTTGCAAAATGCCACACATAGCAATTTTACAATCTTGATCCTTTCGCCAAAATTGGCTACACATGACTAGGATGAAAGGCTCATGGAGGTTTGGGGGACCCTGACACAGGGACCTCGTGTTTGGTTCCCACCTGGACCCCCCAGGTAAGTTTGAACAGATGTTCTCATTTTACAGAGGAAGAAACTGGACCTAGAGCAATCCACACAACAAGCTGAAGCCATAGCAGCTGGGGCTAAGATTCTTGTGTCTACAGAGCACTTCCTCAGCTGGTCAGGTATTACCTGGGCAGGCAAAGTAGACAAGTGCCAGAAGCTCGTGTTCAAACTTGGAATCGTGTTATTCTGATCCCTGAGACTGGCTCTGCTTTTACCTGTCTTCTGAACTCCTCTTCGGGGGGCTTCAGGGAGACCCCTTGTACCTGTCTGCTTTGTCCAAGAGGACAATTGCAGGTGGCCTGTTCAAAAGTGCATCTTGTGGTCTATATCAAACCCAGCCCAGGACTGTCCTCTGGCTTCCTTTCTCTCCCTATCCCTTGTATTTTTTCATCGCCCTGTGACTCTCGCTTATTTTTTCTCTCAAAACAAGCACAAGCAAAGAGATAGAGGTGTGAATAATTGATTGAGAGAAGCTGGGTGGGGAACAGTTCTGGTTGGAATCATCTCTCATGTCAGGGATCCGGGGGAGGTGCAGAAGGGAGGTGAGTGAATGACAGCCAGGCCCCTGTGACCCCCATCCTGGAGGGGTTGTAGTCTGAATGGGGCCCCACTGAGCCTTGTGACTCCTAGCCCTGCTCTAAGCACTCTTCACTGAAGCCTTGGCCCTGGGCGAATGGTACAGGATCTTGGAAGGTTCTCCTCTGTTCCAATTCAACTTGAATCACACTAGACATGGGTTTCATGTTTACCCCAAACGTGTGCGTGTGAAGTAGAAAATGGGTGTGTGGTGAAAATCCTTTGCCTTATCAAAATCGATGCCCCATGTTATCAGACTGCATTCTTCACAACTGTCATGCCACTAAAAATTTAAATATTTGTGTTTGAATGAAAGATTCTCTGGTCAAATTTGGGAAATGCCATCTCTCCTCCTCTTTGGTATTCACTGAATGCTCAAGTATATTAAATCTCCTGAGAAATCTAATGCATTCTTTATTGGCATTTGTTTTCTGACTTATTTGACTGTGAGACCATATTTTGGATCACCTCTTATTTTTTCTAACATTTTGCAGGGTCACTATCCCAAATATAGAGTTTAGGAAAATATTGTTATGTGCAGCTCTGCCCCCCACTAAAAGGGACACAATAAGAGTGGAGATGCGACTCTGAGTCCTGTCTCTGCCTCATGTCAACTGTGAGATCTTGCAGGAGGAATCTCTGAGCCTCAGTTTCTTCATCTGTACCAAGAATAAAACCAAACAAACCAGCCTTCAATTTGCATGTGTTATGGACTATATGTTACAATATCCAGTACAGTGCTTGGAATACAGGAGATGCTCTGTGATCTTATATTAAAACTTATTATAAATATAATCTATAGCAGATAGAACTTAACCTGTAGCTAAGCAGAACTGATTAAGATCCATGTCAGAAACATGAGTCAGGAGATTTCTGTGAGTGTCCTCAGTAACCTGATCTCATGCCTCATCCTTAACCTTGGCAGAGACACCTTAACCTGGTGTCTCACCTAATTCAGTGAAACTGGAATCAATGCTGTCTCCGCCTAAAGTGGGGTCCTGGCCAGCAGCGTCAGCATCACCCAGGAACATGGTAAACATGTATACCCCTGACCCAGACTTACTGAGACGAGTGATCTGGAACTGGGGGCCAGCTGTCAGTGTTTTAGCAAGTTCTCTAGTGACACTGGTGCTTGTGAAGGTCTGGAAGCCACTGCTCTAAATCACTGCATTGACTTTGCTAAGCACAATCAGAGCTCACACCCACCAGGCCCTTCTCCGATCTTTTAAATCTGTCCTATCTTTGTTTTGTCCTCCCCTTGGAGGACTGTTTATTTTCTGGGTTCCAGGAATGTTGGCAGGTTTCTTGAAATCAGGGTTATGAAATTCTTTGGGGCTGGCAGTCCTCCATACCCATGAAACAGCCTGGAGAAGGGCCCTGTTGTCTGTCTGCTTCTCCCATGAGTCAGTCCTCCTCTCCAGGCAGGTTCTAGGATCCCACCCATCATTCCTGCCAGTGACTAGGTGGGCTGAGCCAAGAGGGCCATGGGATTACAGCAGAGGAAAAGCAGACTTCCCAGGGGAGAAGTGTCGGGTAAATATTCTCCTTGTTATCACCCCTGGGACCTGGTACTGCCCTGTACACATGACCACAATGCTACAAATTCCACAGGCTGTTCTCTGCAGGGAGTTAGGCAATGGATAACAACTGCTGGGAGGTTATTTCTTTGGTATTTTGGTTCATTAAAAAAGTTATCTGTGGTTCCCAGAAGCCCCAAGGGGAGGGGCTGCTTCTACTCCTGGAATCCCTTATGGGATGAGTCTCAGTAACTCTCAATCAGTTCTCAAGCCGTAAGTAAGTTGGCATCATGGTATGTGGTAAGCCCCACCTCCGTTGTATTATTCCACTAATACATTATGGGGCGTGGGGGCAGGGAGGAATACTGGTGGTGGCTGGGCCCAAGAACCTGTCTTAGACTAGCAAAGGTCAGGCAGGAATTAAGTAACTAGCTCCCGCCCCAAAGACCTTGACATTTGGAGATAGTGCATAGATGGAGAAGGGTAATCACTCGGATGCTATCTTTCCTTATTTGTGAAATTTGAAGAGTTACTGTGAAGAGCTGTGGACTAGGGTTCTGGAAGTCTGAGTTCTGAGATTGGCTTTACCACTGGTGGTTTGCAACCTTGGGCAAGATTGTTTCTTCATTCACTCTTTTATGCTTCCCTTCAACACTCGACTGATACAGATCGTGCCCTTGGCACATGCTGGTTGCTGGGAGTACATCAAAGTGTGGAAGCCCTGCCGCTGATCCTCAGTAGCCCACAGTCTAAGACGGGAATCCAGATACAGGGAACAAGGGCCTCCAGGGAGGTCTGCACGAAGCCTGCTGGGATGGAGAAGAGAGACTCACAGGTGCTTTGGAGAACGGAATGCTTCTCAGATGAGGCTTTGAGGTTCTGCCTGTTTCTCCCTCCCCTCCAGAGGTTTTGTAAAAGCCAGTTCCTATCAACCTAGTCCTGGTTCTCTCCCATGAATATCATAGGCTCCCATAATTATGTCCTGAACTGCTGCCTGGTTTCATCACCCTCCGAGTGCTTATGTCTCCCTCCTACAATACACACTCACCCTTGCCCTCACACAACAACCCAGCCAAGTTTCTTACAAGCTTGAACATGGGGAATGGGGAATTTTTGCACCAAATGTTATGGGCATCTGTTATAACTAAAAGAACTAATGCCTATTTCAGAATGGTGTTGGCTGCCAGTCATGTTAGTATAAAGTAGACTAAATCTCCACTAACAAAGTATATTAATATCCTTGAGTGGAATTTCAAATTTCTGTGGTTCAAGGGATATCAGAGGTGAAAGGGGCTTTTTCAATAATCTAAATTATTCTCATTCTTTTCCCCTAAGCCCCACTTTGCACAGGAGAAATCTGAGACCCAGATGAAGTGACGGGCCCAAGTGGGCAATTTGCCTTCCCTGACACTCCCGGAACTTCTTGGAACGTCTAGTAGTTTTCCAGGGATTGAGGAACTTACAAGAACACTGCTCATGTAGTCAGAGGTGGGCAGAGTCCTCAGACATATGACACTCCAGGGGACAGGGGACAGCCCAGGGCACAGCATGCCTCATGCCTCCTCCCCAGGCCTCTCTCATCTCCAGGGCTGTTGCGTATGAGAGAGGTTTGGCATTAACCAATATCTCCAGACGTAACCACCAGAGCATACTGCATGCCAACCGTGTGCCAGGGATGGTAAGAAGCTGGAGCTCATAATTAAATACTCCCACTCTTCTCTAAAGCACATCTCTAATGCTAAATAGGAAGAATAACTATTTTCGTGACTTGAGAACACTAGACCTCTGGCACATGAGAGAGAAATCACTTCTGTGATGTGAGATACTGCGCCAAAACAGTACCCACTTCAGGTACTGTCACGACTCTTGAAAATAACCCGGTTCTGATAGAAACAAGGTAATTGGGGAACAGCATAGGTGGCTTGACCAGGGGTGTGTGATGGCAGGGAGCAGGGATATAACCTCCAGGGGTGGTCCATACCCTCCCTCCCAATGTGAGGGGACACACGATATCAGCAGAGGTTGGTAGACTGCTCCAGAAGACCCCGGGTATCACCCCCCTCACACTGTGGTGCCTGAGTGTGGGTCCCTTTCTTTTCTCTTGGGCAAGGCTGACAGAAACAGTGCTCGGCCATGCCATCCACCTCAGCTCTGTCCTCTGCTTAGCCCCAAGTCTCTGGGTAGCAGTTTCACTGCAGGCCACACCTTCCTGCCCACAGATGTCTTATGCAAAGCAAAGTAGTTTGCAAGGAGCAATCAGGACCTGCTCTACTGAGTCTGTGCTGGTGGCCAGTGAGGGGCATGAGGAGATCAAACAGTCTCTCTGAGCAGCAGGCATTGGAGTGGGGAGGGCCCCTGCTCCTGTGGACGCATTGAGGCATATTAAAGGGGGGAAACAGGGACCCTGGGCAGAAGGCTATGGCACCCCATCCTCTGTGCTGCCCTAACAGATGTGTGAGTACCCCAGAGACAGGGAGGATGTCACATCAAGCACCTGCGTTTTCTTATCTGTGTGGAAGTGACCATCCCAGCTCTCACATTTTTCTTTTGAGCTTATAGGAATCTGTACATGCTGTCCTAGGGTGGGGGCTATGTGTAGGTGGCAAAGGGCATTTGGCTTGGAAAAATGAGCTTTAGGATTGAAACGGTTGGAAACAGTTTGGTAGGAAGAGGAGAAAACTTATTTATTTGGGGATCCGGTTTTTCTCAATTAGGTCTCAGTAAGCAAGGCTACCAGGCTGCTATTTTATAACATAAATGTCTCATATGCCCTGGCTTTTCCTAAATGGCCTTTTCCAGGAGAGAGAAAGAGACAGACAGAGAGGGAGGAGGCTCCAATCCTCTCACGGAGAACATCTGGGGAATCTAGTGTAAGGTTTGCTTTTTTTTTTTTCTGTGTTTTGTTTTTTACACAATTCATGAGGCTGGGAGAGGAGCCTTTGCTGGCATTCATGTTTGATGAAGAGAGAGCAGTGCAGGAAGATAAGTTTCTCCCTAAGCAAACATTGCCCAAGGCGGGATTCAGCACTTCCTATGGAAGGCAGAGAGGTGATTAGCCCTGCTGGGCGCTGAAGGTGCTGGGGAAACAGAGGCTCACTGGGGATGGTGGGGTGGGGCCAGGCTGCCTGTGCCCTTTCTAGGACAGTCACAGGACAATTTCTTCTGATCTCAAATTCAGACCAAAGTCTCTGCTGGACTTTGGCATTAAAGGTGATGGGAGCTGGCCCCGTGTAGGATGAAGGGACTGGGAGGGCTGGGGAGGCCTCTCCTGCCTTAACAGTGATTGATCAGGGCTCCTGAGAAATGGTTATCGCTGAGCAAATCGCTTCCTGGAGCGAGGATTTAACAGCAGCAATTTCATTTCCTTATGGCCGCTTCTTGCTGGAAAGTGCCTTCCCTAACATTACTGTTTATAGTTGCTGAGTTTGAAGGGCCTTAAAAAAAGCCAACAAAAAACCTTTAAGGGAGGTATTGGGAGAGCCAAGTCGAGCGTAAATGAGGAGAAATAGCCACTTCCCTGGAATGCAGCCGGCACGGGCACCCCAGCATCCAGCTCCTGCACGGGGCGGGGCGGTGGAGACACCCATTTCTTCCTCCACCTGGAAAATCCTGGCTGTTGTGCTCTGCCTCAAGGAGCAATGGATGATTTTCCCTTAGCCTGTAAACTCCAAGGACTTTTGGCGAACTCTGTGGGGTCCTGGGGCCAATGTCAGCTTACTTACCTGGTGGTGATTGATGAGGTCTCTTCACACCTGCGTGGCTCTCCCAGTCTTCAAAGCAGTGAGACTTTTAGAATTTCCTGGGAACTTGGTTCTCAGGGCAGTCCGGTGGGGCTGCTGGTGTAGCCCTGCCTGGTTCACAGATGATTGCAGATGAGGACACTGGGGCTCTGAGGTCACTCTGTGGAGAACAGCACTGGGACTCCAGCCCCACTCTCTGCTCTTTTCTATCACAGAGGACCCACTGGACTGGAGGGAACTACTGCTCCCCACTGCCCTCAATTCCACGTACGAGCTCCCTCACTCCTTCCTCACCGGCCAGCAGTTTTGACCTGTGTTTCCTGCCCCCTTGCTGAACACAGCTTGCTTTCTTATAGCATCCTCCCTGCCCTTCACTGCCCTAGGAGCACCTTCCCAGCTCAAATGTCTCCTCCTCGGACACCCTCTCTGATCTGTCCTGCCCTTCCTCCTCACCCCTGAGCTGACCGAGTCACTCCTGGATGGCTGCCAGGCCTCCGCCATGTGCCTGTTAGCAAGATGGTAGGCTGCTATGGTCTCCTTTTCTTACTGAGTTGTGCCCGGGGCCCTGTGGAGCAGGGACACTGATGCACACATTTGTCTTTGGGTCGCCAGTGCCACCTGCTGAACTCGTGCATAGTATCTGCTTTTGATGAATAGAATTGGACTCAGGAGCCAGGACCACACAGGGTTGTTTTTGACCTCTAGGTACTTTTCCACATCGTGAGGAACAGCCTGACTTCTGGGCCCTAAGGAAGATGGCTCTGAGTTTATTGATATCCTAAATCCTTCTGAGGGCTGGGTTGGATGGAGTTAGGCGGTGGCTGAAGTCTCTGGAGAATTCTCAAAGGCAGGGACCAAGAAAGCACTGTTCACAGAGTCCCAAGCTACCCTTCCTACAGTCGTCCTGCCAAGCCCTCTGAGAGGACTCAAAATCCCAGCTGCGTGCTGTGGGAAAACACAGATGGGACGAGGGCAGGAACATCAGAGGCCTTGCTAATGGGAGCTTGTGACATCCCAGACTGGAAAGGGCGAGCGGAGAGGGCCTTGTCTTTGTTTGTCATCTCCTGTACCACATTTGCATGTTGTCTACCGTGAGTGTCTCCCTAACACCTTGGACAGGACAGAAAGCTTGCCCCAGAGTGGGCAGGATGGCTGTGACTGACTCCGGGTGGCTTACCTCCTCGTGTGCTTTTCCCCTCCGCAGAAAGCTGGAACATTTTTGTAGATGTAAGAGTGTGTCTGTTTGAACCGATAATAGAACTGCTAGATAAAAAATTACACGCTCTCTGTTGGTATGAGCATAGCACACGGATTTGTTTGGCTACTCGTGGCGTTTCTGTTTGTCCTGGGGGCAAAGCTGGCAAAACGGGAGTCTGGTATATCTGGGAACCGTGGTGAGGATTCTGTAGTTTAACAAGCGGTGATCCTTTGGCAGTAACAGAAAAAGAGCCCAGAACCCACGCCAGCTCTGGGAACCCGTGAAGACTCTGGTGTCTCCGTGGACTCCTGACGGATGCCTTCTGATACCCACCACTAGCTGCTAATTACCGGCTGCTCACCCTCAGCTCCCCTCCAGCCGTGGCTGGCTCGAGGCTGGCGTCCCCCAACTGCTCTCCTTTGCCATTGTGCTTGTTTTGTGAAGGATCCTGTCGTGTGGTATTAAGGCACGGTGGATCAGCCCTTCAGAACCGAGAGTGAGCCCCCCAGACAGAATTGCCTGTGACAGGAGAGATGAATCCATCACCATCAGCAGATCCTAATGAACACAACTGCCTGTGCTAATGGGAACCTTAAGGACTTGGGCTGGGGCTTCAAGGCATCGGGGCTTTCAAATGCAGATGCCCGCGATTGATCACACCTTGTAACTCATCCCTTACCCCCTCTCCTCGGTGGGTCGGTCCACTTCTAATAGAGACCAGGATGAGCTTCTCTCTTCAAGCAGGAAGAAACAGGAGCCAAGCTGCCGTCTTCACTTGGCCCGGTCAGCATCAAATGGCTCATGATTATTCTCTGATGTGTGGCAACTGTGGGCCACTCAAATCAGTCCCAGCTGCTGCACCCGAGGGTGGGGAGCCCCCAGCCACCTGAGCCTCAGGTTGGAATCTTCTCTTATTTCCCCATTAAACACTGGGCCCCTACCACATGGGACAGTTTAAAGGGAAAATGCGGTTTTATTAAAGCCAGGGGACCTCCCCACAGAACAGAAAGCCTAATAAGAGCAGGAAGGGTTTCTTATCTCAGATGAACGTTTCCCATTTTCCCAGAGTTCCGCTCCTTAGTTGCCGCTATTCCTCCCTCCTTCCCCTTCCATTCCCAGGGATGCCTCATTATTTAAAGCCAAGAAGCAGTTGGTAACCAAACCATCCAGCAGCTGTTTCCCCTCCTGAAGCCCAGCGGTTTGGGCTGTATGTGTTTTAAAGTTTTAACACAGTGACTTCAAAGGGCTCCTGGACCTTAAGCGTAATTGTGTGGTCTGGATTCCAGTGGAAAATAAGACAAGCCGGAAAAATGTGTGTGTCTGTGTCTCTTGCTCCAGAGGTGCTGATGACCAGGCACATGAAATGCAGCTTCTCCGGCTGCCCCTCCATGGGCTGCCAACGACTCTGCACAGCTGGAGCTGCGGACTCCCAGAGGGTGAGGGACTGACGCCTGACTGGCTCTCTCTTGACTTCTCCAGAATGTGGACAGACATTCTAAGACTGGGTCCTCTGGACAAAGCTTTACTAGGGTCCCTGGTTGCTGGGGCTGAGGATAAACTTAGCATTGAAGCTCAGCTAGAGACTTGCTGGCAGCTGGGACTTGTCCCACCTGCTCTACTGACTTTCTCATTCCTACCTGGCCACATTGTGCACTGGCCACTTTCAAAGCTTGGAATTGCTACCCATGCAAAATGGGGATAATGATATTTACCAACCACATCATATTTTGAAGATTAAAAGGGATAGTGAAGGCTAACAACCCCTTAGAAAAGCGTCGGGGACATAGTAAGTACTCAGCAAATGTTGAGTTTTATGTCATTGGCATTGCATTGAAGTGTTTTATGATTTTCTGACACTAGATGTGTCAGAAATGCAGTGTTAGGCCGAGTATAGTGGCTCACGCCTGCAATCCTAGAACTCTGGGAGGCCAAGGTGGGTGGATCCCTTGAGCTCAGGAGTTTGAGACCAGCCTGAGCAAGAGTGAGACCCCATCTCTACTAAAAATAGAAAAACTAGCTGGGTGTTGTGGTGGGCACCTGTAGTCCCAGCTACTCAGGAGGCTGAGGCAAGAGCATCACTTAAGCCCAAGAGTTTGAGATTGCCGTGAGCTATGATGATGCCACAGCACTCTATCAGAGTAAGACTCTGTCTCAGAAAAGAAAAAGAAGAAAAGAAATTCAATATCTATTCCCTGCTCTTCATGCCACCCTGTCTGCTGCGCCCACAGTAAAAGCTTATCTTCTTTAACCCTCCCAACTTGCCCTATTTATAGATGAGAAAGTTGAGGCTTCCAGATGTTACACAATATCGTACCAGTGGTGAGTGGTGGAGCCAGAATATCATTCCTTACATGTTTGTGATGAGTCAGGCACTGCCAGGGGCTGGGAATTCAAACCCTTGTGGGTGTGATTCTAAAAGCCTTCAGCTTTCCAGCTCCTCACTCCGGTTTCCAGTGTGTGCAATGCAGGGGATGGTGAATAGCATCCCTGGCCTGGGAGATATTTAAAGATAAAGAAGACATGTCAGTTGGCATGGGAGTTCGCAGTCCTGCTGGAAGGCTGGGGCACAGCAGCTGAGCTGATGCCATGGGCCCATCTCCCCTTCTTCAGGACCATCACACACAAGTCCTGAGGGAAAAGGAGCCACTGAGGTCGGAGGGACACCGTCAAGGGAAGCTGCTGCTGGAGGAAGCAGGGCACAGACCATGCCATGTGCATGATCCCTGTGGTGATAGCAAATGCTATGCAGTTTGTTCTGGGGAAATTTAAAAATCAAAACAGCAGAGCTAGTCAAGGTTATCATTTCTGAGTTGGTGTTAGCCATTCCTTTCTTCTTCTCTTGGGTTGGAAAAATCTCAGCTCGTTGCTGGCCAGGACTGTGCCTTTGCTGGACACCTCGCCCGGCAGCCCTAACATAGTTCCTGGAGCTTTCCCACCTGCCCATCGCAGGCGGTCAGCGATGGGTGATGGGTTGATTGATAGGAGATAAGTCAGGCTGTGACAAAAATAATGCAAGTGTCAATCTAGAAGTGATGGTCACCAATATTAATCAGAGTGGTAAAAGAGATAATCAAAAGCTTCTGTGTTTTTTGGCACTGTAGCAGCTTTTCAATTCAGCCTAAATTTACCTTCCCGGTCAAGTTTCCCCAGGGTTATTTCTCAGTGTGTTTCCATGAACTAGAACACTCTGTGGTGGCAGGATGTGTCCCAGACTGTGTGTGTGTGGCAGGATGGGGCACAGCAGAGAGGCCCCAAGCAGGGGCTGTGATAAGGGAGTCACTGTCTCTGGCGACTTCTCTTTACTCCCTCCCTTTCAAGGACAGCTGCAAAAGTCTCTGGCCACCACCCCCACCCCTGCCCCAGCCTAAGGCCCCTTTTGGTGTGGCCAATACCCTCCCAGGCTCACTGCAGCTTTCCTTTTAGCCATCAGGCTCCTGGGTGTCTCAGTTTTTTTATGAATTCCTAGGAGGAGAATGAAGTCTGTACCCCGAGGCTTAATGGTAAGAAGCTCTTCCATGAAGTATTTCAAGATTTGGGAGACACAGGAAGGGCTGTGAGGCCCTAAAGGATAGAGAAGAGGTGGCTGAAGATGGTGGGCCACTTTCAGTGCAGGCCTTGGGCCATCCCAGGGACAGTTTTGTAAGTTTCTTCTTCACCCGCCCAAACAGCCCTTGTCTTAACTTCCCACATGCTGTCCTCCCATCTCTGCACCTTCTGTGGACACAACTCACGGCCATAGAACCTGATAGCCATTCGTCCTCACTCCCACCTTGGCTCCCATTCTTCTCCCACCCCACCTGCCGACCACTCCAGCTGCTCCGTTTGCTTCTATCCTGGGATTTCCTTCTCTTCTCCTTCCCTCCCTGCCTCTGCCCACCAGTGTGGTCATCCACACGTGCCCAGGCCTTATTCGGGTGTCCAAACCAACCAGGTAGCAGCCCTCACTGCCTGCCAAGGGCACAGTCCTTCTGGAGGAACCTGAGGAGTGGGTTGTCAGTTCCAGGGAATGGTGGGAACACCTGTCAGGAACACTGTCCCGCTTAAAGGCCATTGATGGCCATGTTCGGTCACACACATCAACGTCTAGGGGCAGGAGCAGGGCAGGGAGGAAGGATGATAAGAATGAGTCAGCAGATCCCAAGGAAAGAATCTGCTCACTCCCACTGCCCAGAGAGTGTGTCTTACAGGCTACGAGTGGTTTGGCAGGTATAGAAACAGGGAAACACACACATGGGTCCAGGAGAGTTGGCACCGCTAAATATAGGTAGAGTGAGGCAAGGTTTATGAACCAAATAGTTGTTTATTTATTTTTTTTTAACCAATGACGATTTTATAGTCATCTGGACATCCTCCACATCTGAGAGGCCACGTCCGAGATAAGAAGCCATGGCCCTTCTGGCTTTCAAGGCCTGTGTGTGACCCAGTAATCCCATCCCCAACTGGCCACCTTCAGCTTGAGTCCCATGCCAGGGCAGCATCTGTGATGACACAGACATGTACAGACAATTGGAACCTGCCCACCCGAGCGGCACTTGGGGAGGAACGTGCCTAGAGTTTCTTCTTTTGTGTTCCCACACAGAGTGCACACTGGGATGGAGGGACACCCAAGTTGACCCTTGTCTTTTTAGCATTAAATGTTGGGGCTCCCTTGCAAGGGAATTGGGCCCAAATTTGCTGTTCTGGGACCATGCTGCAGACCACCTCTTTATACCTACCTCCCAGAGGGCCGTAATGGACAGATTAGGTATCAAAACCATTCCTCTACAGAGTGTCTATAAAAATTCCCTGTCTTTGATGATCTTGTTGTTCAAAGTGATGGTTTCAGGGCAGACACGGAGTGCTGCTTTCTGGCTGAGGCTGCTGCAGGACGCTTTTCCCTGCCAGCACCAGGGATGGTGCCTTCTCTTTGGCATACTATACACTCGCTGGGGGCTCTTCCATTCTTTCCACGCAGCCCTCTGGCTTCTTTGGTTAGTGGAGCCCATGAAGCCATTGGCCTGCCCTTCTTGGAAGGCTCTTGGGGGTGGTGGCAGAGAAGCAGGAGCCATCGACCTATGCTCCCGCTGCACTCACAGGCTCGGGAGCTCTCGGCTCACCTCCTCTCCAGGAAGCCATGTCCTGTCAGTTTTGCTGAGAAGAGGAAAAATGCTTATGATATCAGCTAGGGGTCTGGTGATGCATCTTAGCAGGTTGCTGGCGCCTGCGTGGCTCTGGGGGCCTGGGAATCAAAGGAGGGGCTTAGGCCACTTGGCTTAGTGCTGTCTCTGCAGCTGATTTTGCCCGAGGGGAAGACAGGAGTTGAAAGGAGCTGTCTTGGTCGGATGACAGAGGCGCTGGGGAGCTCTCATCTCCTGCAAAAGTGTGGGGGAGGCTCTGGGCTCTGAGCAGCTTGGCTCATCTGGCCAGTCAGATCCTAGGAGAAAAACCCAGATGAGGAGCTGGATGCCTGGGGATGAAGAAGTGGGATGATCTGAATTAGGGCAGGGCAGGCCTGCTCAGGTGGGGAGACGTGGCAGACGTTTTCAGAGCACTATGTGAGGCGAATGCAGATACCCACTACAGGAGGCATGTGGGTTCCCAAGGTCATTGCTTGAAATCCAAGGTCACCACATGGCTTGAAGCTGGCAACTGCAAATTTCACTCTGGCAACCATGATTGCTGTCAGGAGGGCTGGGCTGCCTTCCTTCTTTCGGGGCTGGGCCTGGTTTCTGTGCAGAGGAGGATGTGTGTCAGTTCTCTGCAGTCCCAGCCTCGTCTTTAACTATTGACTGAGACAGCACAGTGCCCAGAGCAGACTCGAGCATCCTTGAGCCAGGCAGATGGACCACACCTGCGCGCCAGGTGCTCTGGGCCCACAGTACAACACTGCCATGGGCCCTGCCTTGGACCCTCCACATGTCAGTGGGACCTGGTGATTAGAGAGCCAGGGCCCTGCCTCCTTGTCCAGACCCTGGGTTAGTAGCCCCATCCTGTCAGCCTGGCTTGTGCTCCAACAGCTGCTCGTTTGGATGCCTGGCAGCCCCAGGAGCTGCTGGCAGGGAGGAGAGTGACAGGGAGCCAGGGACGGTGTGGATGCAGACACCTCCCTCTCCCACCCACGCTGTCATCTCCACACGGTGTCTCCTTGACTCATTTCTTTCCCTCACACCTTAATAGCTGGTCACATAGTTCTTGCATGTTAACTTAAATAAAATTAACCAGGGCAGGGTGCAATGGCTCATGCCTGTAGTCCTAGCATTCTGGGAGGCCAAGTGGGAAGACTATTCGAATTCAGGAGTTTGAGATGAGGCTGAGCAAGAGCAAGACCACATCCTTACTAAAAATAAAAGATCAAGACCACATCCCTACTAAAAATAAAAACAACTATCTGGGGTGCCGTGGCAGGTGCTGGGTGGGTGCCAGTGCCTGTAGTCCCAGCCACTGGGGAGGTTTAGGCAGGAGGATCACTTTTGCCCAGGAGTTTGAGGTTGCTGTGAGCTATGGTGCTGTGGTACTTTACTGAGGGCAACAGAGTGAGACTCTGTCTCAAAAACAAACAAACAACAACAAAAAAACCCCCAAATTAGCCAGAATACTCAAATATGCTTCCTTTCCACTCCCTTCTAGATGGTTCCCTTGGCTGTTCTCTCTCCTTATCCAGGTAACACACACCCCTCCTTAATCATGTCACCCAGCTGTGCAGCCCCCTTCCAGGCATTCCCCTCTCTTGTCCACTCCCCTCACTGTACCCAGTATCTTCTGTGCCATCACAGAAAACACCTTGCTGGACCTCCTACCACTTCTGGCCTCTGTCAGGCCTAGAGCATTAGGAGAAAAGTGCCACAGTAGAAAGAGGGGGGCTTTAATGGGTGCAAACTGCAGTTCCACTGCTCACACTTGCAGGAACAGGGACCCCTCTTTGGTCTTCCTGGTCCTTGCGCTCGAGTCTGACAGGTTCCTGCGCTACGTGTCTGTGGTGGGCACTCAGCTCATGTCAGCTCCTGGTGGGTGCCCCATCCCACCAGTGCCCTCTGCTTGCTCCTCCCTGCTCTCTCCCTGTGGCCTTCAAGGACATTCTCCATGGACCACTGCCCCCACACCATGGCCGTTAGTCTTGGCCACAGGTGTCCATCCTCTGGATTATATCACCTCTTATGTCCCCTGTACTTTAGTGTCCCTGCTGTTTTGCTTACATGTGTGTGAGGTTGGCACTGTTCCCTCTTGGAGTCACTCCCAAAGCAGTCAGGTGGTGGTCCTTTGGGAATACCTCTTTGATCGTGGTCCATGGCTGTCCTTGGCAGCCTAGTACAAGGCTACTCTTGCCCCCACCCTATTACCTTTGCATTCCCAAACATAGTGGCCAGCACAGTTAATGATTTGCAACACGCCAGTGGCTCTATATCCACATGTATAGTCCTGTATTTAGAAAGGGTTTCATTTCTGGGTAATTTTAAATCTCTTTTCCTTGGCTTATTTAAAGCTCTCCTCATCATATCCCATCGACAGATGTCAATTATTCTCAATCATTCTTCCAGTTAACTTTCCCAAGTGAATTATAAATGCCCCTTGGCTGGAATTTCTTTTCTGGAACATCAACCATTCCTCTTCTTCCCAAATAGTTGCCCTTGATCTCCTGGAGAGCCCCTGCCTCTGAGGTTGTCCCAAGAAAGAAATACTTCTTATTTATCTTTCTTTCTTTTTCTTAAGGTAGACAAAACAAGAGCTGGAAGGCACCCAGTCTATTACCCTAAAAGACAGGTCTTCTTGGTCCTGGAAGTGAGGACAGAACTAGGGCCCCTTCTCCAGGCCTTCCCCAGGCCTCTACAGCTCTGAGCAGTGAGTGTGCTTATGGGGGTAAATTACAGCATCTCCAGCTCGGTTATTGGATTACAGATTTCTTCCAGTTTCACTCCACATGGAGCTCCCTATAACCAGTCATGTTGAGATGGGTTCATGACTTCTAACTCATCTTGCTGTTTCTCTCCAGGAGTCCCAGAGGCCCTGAGAAGTATGGGGCCTTCAGGGGGATGCCAGGGTGAAGAAGTCCCATCTCACATGGCTAGTGACACACAAGGAGAGGCAGGGCCACCCAGCTTCCTCCTTTGCAATGTGCTTTGCTAGCTCATTTTCTGAAATTCTCAAGGGAATTGAGTTACAACAGTTTCCTTAGGGATTTGGCCTTGTATCTGAGAGGACTTGGAAGAAGAAATGTTTCTTTGCTGAGGCTGCTTCTCCCTGAATCTCCTTCTTTTCTGTGGCCTGGGCATCAAGAGTATTGGCTTGAGCTCCACTTTTACCCTCTGCCTCACATACATAGTTTTCCTTTCCTTTCCTGGTTTTCCTGTCCTTCTGCCTGAGTCCCAGAATCATGGATCAATTGAACTATAAGACATTCTAGAACTGGATCTGGGCAACGTTTTATTAATATTTAAGAGCTCAGGAACTGAGCCCTCAACACAGAAGTGGCTTCCTGAAGACCAAGGTGAGCCTGGGATCCACTTCTCTGATCTTCAGCCTACCCCGCCTCTCCATCACTCACCTACCCAAGGACCACAGGGAAGACCAGGGGAGCAGGGCATGGAAACTCTTGGCGGGATGCCTACCCCAGGCTCCTAAGGGGCCATATTCACTAGTGCTTTTTATTGACTCACTGCTGAACGCTCTCAGCTTATTGATGGAGCAGTTAAATGAACCAGATATAGACTTCAAGGAGATGAAGCTTCTAGTTTGTTTCCTAAATCTTCACATTTGGCAAGAAGCCATTGCTATCCCTGCAAAAAATTGCCCGATCCAGCTCTCAGAATCACTTGCAAGAAGAACATCTGTGAGGGTAGACATCCCACAAGGAGTTTGGTACATCCTTCCCCGAGGAGGATACCATCGTTGGGTAGACAATAACCCTAAAGGCTTACTTTGTGCTGTTATGTGCCGGGTACCTTATATCAGTGTAGGAGACAAGGCAGACATTCTTGTTTATCTACAGTTAACAGATGAAGAATATGAGTATTAAGCAATGTAGTGATTGCAGTAACTTTTCTCAATTTACAAACTAACAAATGTCAGCCTTGGGAGTCAAACTGAGTTTGTCCGATCCAAAAGCCCACCAGCTAAACCACGTCATTAAACCATGAAGGTGGCAAGGAAAGCAAGCTCTCGTTCCCCACATCCCCTGAGTAAGGCCACATGATGGAAATGTTTGGTAATAAGGAACGTTTCTGCTGATTTGAGATGGTTTTGCTAAGTGTCCAGTCTAGGCAGGGAAGTGGACTAAATGGCCCTTAGTAAAGTTGTCTAGAAGTGACTCACAGAAAAAGAGAGAAACTTCACAGAGAAAGAAAGAGCCTGTCGAGCCAGTACTACTCCCGGACGTCAGTAGTGCCCTGGGCTGGGATGCACCCGGCAGCCCAGCCTCCTAATGGCCGAGAGCCACTGTCATACCACTGCCCCACGGCAGAGAGGACAAGGATTCTAAGCTCTGTACTCTGGCAGGCCAGCTCCAATCTCACCAGCAGCCAGGACTTTGTAGAGTAAAGAAGGGTCCTGTATTTCTTTCTTTGTAGCCTATTATCTGAAAGCTGCATCTCTGTCAGAATATCCTGTCATTTGTTCCAGGCATAAATGTGTCATAACCAAAATGCTGATGGCTTCCTCCCACTTTTGCTGCCCTGCCTTCCCAACAATGGGTCTTCATTTCTGGGCAGGGGCTGCCTCTGAGCCATCCCCTGGCCAAGGGCAATATTGCTGTAGATGAGTGAGAATGTTCTTTCCCCCTGAGCACTGGTTCTGGCTCAGGGACCACATGCTACCCGCACGGCAGGTGAGTGGCAAAGTGGATGGTCTCAAACTGTGTCCCTCTGTCCCTGCGCACTACCTGTGGCAGCTGGGGCAGCGTAAGGGAGGAGAATTTGCTGCGTGGAACAAACCCTGGCTGCATGCCAGGCCAGTTCACACGTGGATGACTTCAACTTGAGTTTCTTTAACCTTTATATCTTTGTGATCCTTCAGTGTCTCTGTGAAGTATTCCAAATAGGCATTATAATTGAAATTTAAAAGGAGATGGTTGCAGTATGGTGGTTCTTTAGAAAATTAAACATAGAATTACTATATAATCCAGTAATTCCACTTCTGCCTAGTACCCAAATTAATTGAAAGCAGGATCTCAAACAGATACTTGTCTGCTCGTGTTCATAGCAGCAATATTCATAATGCCCAAGCAGTGTGAGCAACCCAAGTGCCCACTGATAAATGGATGGATAAACAACTGTGGTATCTTCTTAGAGTAGAATATTATGCAGCCCTAAAAAGGAAGATAATTCTGACTCATGGAGGAAACTTGAAGACATAAGATAAGTGAAATAAGTCAGTCACAAAAGGACAAATACTATAGGAGTCCACTCGTATGAGGTAGCTGAATAGTCAAATACATGGAGACAGGAATTGGGAAGGGGGGTGCCAGGGGCTACTTGGTTGGGGGGAGAATCAAGAGTTGCTTGATGGGTACAGGGTTGCAGTTAGGGAAGATAAGAGTTCTAGAAGTGGATGGAGGTGATGGTTGCACAAAAGTGTCGATGTATTTAATGACACTGAACTCTTTGCTTAAACATGGCTAAAATGGTAAATTTTATGTCTATTTTAAAAAGAGATAGCATATATGCACATTTAGCAAATTGCAAAGTTCATACACATACATCAGTTTTCCTGTCATTATTATTATTTCTAATGACTCACTGCTGAAAAGCTCACTCAGAAAAGTTTTTGTTTTTCCTAAGGTCATAGAGCATGGTCTTTTGACTCTAAGACCCGAGTTGTTTCATGTGTATAGGGATGGCATACACATAGCATGTGGCACCAGTGTTTTCTCCTACCCCAGTGGCACGCAACAGTTAATTGAGTAAATACAAATGCAACTCAGAGTCATTCCTATCTCAGCACTGTGGGCAGTGACTAGCGAGCAGAGCTGGCAGGAGCAGCTCACTCCCGTCTCCGCACCTCTAGCAATCGCACCTGTTCATTCATCCGGATGCCCCTGATTTGTTGCTGTTTACTCGGGAAGTTCTGAAGATGCATGAGATTGGTGCAGAAAAGATGCAACCCTCTCTGGAGAGCAATGGCTGGCTGGCGATGCTGATTCCCAGTCTAGACATGAGTTGAGTGCTCATGGCCTTGTTTTGTTTGAATGATGCCACCTCTTCCAGCTTGGTGTAGTCCCCCCTCACCGGTGGTCCCTGTCCCTATAGGTGGCTCCACAGCAAACGCATTCAAAGTGGAATGAGCTGTGAGCCTCTAGAGATCACTCCTCCTACCTTGGTCTGCCTTGATCATGTACTATGTGCTGAGGCCTCTAAATTGTCTCATGCCTTCTGTGGGGACCAGGGGAGAGAGAGGACCTCTGATTAAGAGAGCACCTTTGGTGACTCTGGTGGCCTTGCACCCTCTTCTTACATGATACTGGTTTTTATTTATGGACAGCCTTAATAGCTGTTCACACCTCCCTTCAGATCCAGTTGAGTTATTGGTGCAAGTGAAAGAAAAGAAGGAACGAGATTGGTGTCAGTTTTTCTTCTTTTCCTTTTTAAAATTTTCTTCTTTTCTTTGAAAGATCAAAGCAAGGCCAAATAGAACTCTCTTTCTCTCTCTCTTTCACCCCCCACCCTCCATAATAGAACACAGGAGGGGAAATTCCAGCAAACAAAATTGTTCTCAGACATCTTTTTTATTTTTCCTTTTAGTGGCTTTGATTTAGTTTCCATGGCTTTAATCAAAGTGCTCAAGGAGGCACAGAAATTATTCAGTTAAACAAATTCCTGGCCTGTTTCACTCTTCCTGCTCCAACCCTTCCTCTTTCCTCCCTGCTCTCCACAGTTTTTCTTATTGTTTTGTTATTAATGTGGGTTGGAAAAAAAAATATTCCCCCAGCAAAGGAGAAAGTTAGACTGGAGAGAAATTTATTTTCTAAACTAACAAGTAGATGCTGGCTCAGCCTCTCTGCAGCTGATTGACCATTCTCCAAACTCAATTGTCCCTTCCCTCCTTCTCTCTTTACTAAACTCATTCATCATTCCAGGCGCAATAAATAAAAGACCCAATAAACAAATCAATCAATCCATCATCTTATACAAGCTTGCAAGGCACCTACAATGCGACACAGGTGGGTGCTGTCCTCAGAGCATTGAGCGCCCACACCAGGTATGGGGGTTGCAGGGGCTTCTGAAGGTGCTGCTGGCTCTGTCGCCAGGCTGCACAGTGGGCAGCTCCCATGGTTGTCATCTGGGACACTTCTCTGTCTCCCAGCTCCTCTCAGTGTTCCCTGGAAGATGCCCCGTGAGTTCACATCTAGAGCGTAGCAGCAACACACCCCATGGGGCTCATTATGGCTGAGTCCTTGGGGAAGCAGATGGCGTGGAGGACCGTCCATATTAAGGCTGGTGTCTTAAAACAGACTGTCAGGCAGCTGGTGTAATACAGTAGATTTTGCTCATCTCTTTGCTCCACTTACCATGCATTCTGCAAACATTTAGTGAGCTCCTATGCAAGGTTAAAAACAAGATAGCCACAAGGGGTACAAGGTGTATACAGCAGGCACAACCCCTATGTTCAAGCTGGGTACATTCAGTAGACTCAGCGGAACCCTGGCAGTGTGCAGGACTGTCATCCTCCGAACTCCAGTGTAGACAGAGGCACTGGTCACTCTACAACAGTGGTTCTCAAACTTCCTAATGCTACGGCCCTTTAACACAGTTCCTGTGGGGTCATGACCCATAGATTGAGAAGCGCTGCTCTACAACAACTTGGGGCATCTTCTTACACATCTGCATGCTTTTTTTTTTTTTTTGGTTAAGAGAAGCATCTCAGCTCTGAGGCCCTTACAAGGGCTATTATGAGTATGTAACATGCCTGCTAAGGAAAGGACAGACCAGGACCCTTACTTTTTGGTAGCTCCATACTCCTAAAGTGTCTCTTCAGTCTATCCGTAGTTTCTGGTGAGCCCACCTTTGCGCTGACCCTGGTACTCTCCTCCTCAGTGCTGTGGGATGTGTAGAGACGATCCCTGGGACTTGCCCTGGGACCTGGGCAGGGTGTCAATCGCTGATGGGGCATGTTCTCCCAAGCTTTCCTGGGGACTGTTAGGAAAGCCTAAGGGACCCCAGGAGCTCTCATGGCAGCTGCATATGGATTAGGGACAGGCCTGCCTGGAGTTTCTGACCTTGTGTCCCTCCCACACTCTGAGACCATGAAGTAGAACAAGTATTAGAGGGCTTGATTTTGTTTTTCCTGAAATAAGAGGGAGCTGGGCACCGGCCTGGCAGGAAGACCCACTCAGGAAGAGAAAGTGTCTGTGCTTACGGGGTGTGTAGCGGTGGCCCTGAGAGCTGTGTAATCTGGTGGGATGAGGAAAGGGACGTTGTGTCTTTAACATCAGGTTCCCTAAAGGGAATGTATTTGTTAAACATTATAATTACCCTTCAGCAGCTGAACTCCATGGCAAATGAGAACTCAATAGCAATTGAGAACTATATAGCAATTGAAACCACACTGAGGCCCATTACTGTTTCTCAAATGATGCTTTCATTTAGATAAGGCAGGCAATTAGACATCTTGATTAGGTCACTGCTCCCAAGGGGATAAGGTATTTTTTTCAGGATTGCCCCCCTCCCTGTAAATAATACCCTAGAATTGCGACCAGTCTCTCAAATCTTTTTTTCTCCTTTTTCTCTAGATATAGTTAATGAGATAAATATATAGATAGACACAGGCGCACATACACGTACATCGTACACGGGTGTAGCTGCTTTTATGTCTCTCTTTCCCGATAGTCAGGCCCACTGAGATGTGTGAGTCTACGTGGCCAGGGTAAAAGGGTTTAGAAATAATAATAATTTAAAGCCTTAAGTATACATTTTCTAATAAAATACATTTCCATGTGTTACTTCTTTTGATCACTGCCACAATCAAATGAAGTAGAACAAATATTAGAGGCCTTGATTTTGTTTTTCCTGAAATAAGAGGGAGCTGGACTTAAAAAAAAAAAAGAAAACCCTGCAGGTACCCTCCAGATCTAAATTTGAATCTATTGGCATTACCCTTTCACAGGAAACTGAGATGGGGAGGCCAAGTGCCTTTCTCAGGCCAGCTGGCCAGTCATGGCCGTTGAGCCAGGTCAAGAGCTCTTCTGATTGTGGTTTTTTTTTTTTTTTTGTCTATATGATTCTGAACCAGTGTTTTCCAACCTGTTTTATCTCATGGTACACTTGAACCTACAGTTAAACTTTAGCAGCTCACTGAAATTATGTTGATTTTTTAAAAAAGCGTCAAAAAGAGGATATACTTACTGTGCTTTGAACGTCTTTTGAAAATAATTTAATTAATGGTCTTTAGAAGTTTTCATGGCACACTGGTTGAAATTCACTGTTCTAAACCCTTCAGTGGATTCTTCTAGCATTTATTTATAATACAACCAAATTCCTTTATGTGGCTAAGAAATCCTGGTTTTTCCAGGCCCTGTCTTTCTTTAGTCTTCACATGTCAACTGCCCCGCTCTGTCCAGATGAAGCCCACCCAAGCCCTGCCTATGAGAGCGTGTCCTCAATTTTTGGTCATAACTCCTGTTACTCCTTCTTCATAGAACTTGCCACATTTTTTTTTTTTATTTCAGGTTTGGGTCAGGGCTGGGTTTGAACCCGCCAGCCTCAGTATATGGGGCCAGTGCCCCATTCGCTGAGCCACAGGTGCTGCCCCACTTGCCACATTTTTAATTAAATACTTGTAAAAGTTAAAAAATAAAAAGCTTTTTAAAAATTTTTTTATTCCTAGCAGCTACCAGAGTCCTTGTCATATAGAAACCATCAAATTAATACTTCTTGAATGAATGCATGAGTAAATAACGGCCCCCTCAAAATCACCACACCTGAACATCCTATATGGCTAATTATTTCCAGAAAATTTAATAAAACACACTCATATTTTCATTCTGTTTTTTTTTCTTCACCAACACTCTTCTCCAAATTATTTTAGGAGATGCCACTGCTGTCTAGTTATACCGGCAACACGATTTCTTAAAATTTTGCTCTTCCCAAACAGCGGGGGTCCCTTGCTTCAGGATCACTCACCGACAGAAAGAGCACTGCGTAGAGACAACTGAGCTTGGACAGCCACCCTCCACCCCTGGTTTTCAAAAGAGAAACCCGAGTCACAGACACTCTTTCCAGATGACACACATCTGGGTTGAATTGGAAGTGTGGGGCAAAAAGGATTTGTATACTTCAAAATATCTGAATAATCAAACGAGCTTTTCAATTCCCCTCCAGATGGTCACTGTCACATGGATAAAGCTATAGAAAGATCATGTTTTGGACTCTAAAAGACAAGTTAGTGGTGCCCGTGGAATTTGAATCTTGTCTCCAATCCTCATGTCCATTGAGACATGCTGGCTGAGAAAAATACATCTATATTGTTGTCCTCGCCCCTGAATGGAGTGCTCTGTGTCCAGCAATCTCCCGTTTTCTGGTATGGATTTCTCTGTAATTCCTTTCTCTGACTTTGGCCTAACAAAATCCTCTACTTTAACTGAGGCTCAGCCCAGCACTATTATTTATTTACTAGAGTGGCCTGCAGAGTTCTGAGACCACCGGGCGTATGCGCTAATCTATAAAAACACACAATGCAATTTCCAAACACGGCAGTAAACTCCCCCTGAAGAGTCTGCTGTCATCGGGGGTGTTAGACTGAAAAGGTTTGTGTTGGCAGCAAAGAGAAGGCTGGCAGGCTTTCTACACATGGAATAGGGAGGGAGAGGGACAGCTCTTAATCCATCTTGGGACAAGTTGTGAACATTCCATGTGCAGGCACACCATGTGCCTGAGGTGGAATGTCAGAGGCTCCAGCTGATCCTTCTTTTATTATTATTATTTTATTAAATCGTAGCTGTGTACATTAATGCAATTATGGGGTACAATGTGCTAATTTTATATACAATTTGAAATACTTTCATCAAACTGGTTAATATAGCCTTCACCACATTTTCTTAGTTATTTTGTTAAGACATTTATATTCTGCACTTAGTAGATTTAACATGTACCCTTATAAAATGCACCTTAGGTGTGGTCCCACCAACTACCCTCCCTCTCCCCGTTCTCTCCCCTCCCCTTCCCTCCCCCTCCTCTTTCCCCTTCATCTTGGACTGTAGTTGGGTTATAGCTTTCCTATGGAAGTCTGGGTGCTTATAAATTAGTTTCATAGTAGGGCTGAGTACATTGGATACTTTTTCTTCCATTCTTGAGATACTATGCTAAGAAGAATATGTTCCAGCTCCATCCATGTAAACATGAAAGAGGTAAAGTCTCCATCTTTTTAAAGTCTGCATAATATTCCATGGTGTATAATACCACAATTTATTAATCCATTCATGACTTTAGCTGATCCCTCTTTGTGGCAACCTGGTAGAGGGCCGACACGCTGA
Organism: Otolemur garnettii; assembly: GCF_000181295.1. NCBI lineage: Eukaryota > Metazoa > Chordata > Mammalia > Primates > Galagidae > Otolemur > Otolemur garnettii. Next base: position 11,667,276 of record NW_003852444.1, read on the forward strand.
GTGCAGGTCCTTGGGGATCTTGGTGTCTTAAGACTCCAATCTGGATGTAGATTCAGTGCCCACCTACTGCACAACTCCAGGGGGCACTATTTATAAAGAACATATGAATTGATACTCCCATTTGGCTGGGGTCCTGGACAAGAGTGGTTTTCTTTGACATATGCTCTTGACCACCAGAAAAGGCATAAGAATCCCTCTGCTGAAGCAACTTAGGAAGGCAAGGAGGATGTGAGGAAGGGTGGCGGGTGTGAGGAAATGTGTGGCACAGACTTCAGCTCAGCATAGCGTGGATGGGTTGGGGCGGTGGGCAGTGCTCTCAGCCTGTTGACCGCATGTGAATTACACGAGGACTTTTTTGCTTAACTGTGGTGTCTGATATTGCAAAACTTATGCCCAGGCCTTTTATTTATTTATTTTATTTGTTTGTTTTTTGCTCATTGGCTTTTGTTAGTGTTTGCGTGTTCAATGTGCACCCCGAGATAATTCTTCTTCCAATATGGTGCAGAGATGCCAAAAAGTTGGACATCCCTGTATGCGCCATAAAGATTATTATTTCTTATGGCTGCCATGAAAAAGGCAGGGAAGTTTTGCTATTTTTAGAAGGAGGTGGTATCTCTGGACACATGTACATTTTCACAGGCTCTTGTTCCAGAAGAGATTCTGTTTGATCAGCATTCCTTGCCCATACCCATACACCCATCTTTCCATTTGGACACTGTCTCTTTCAGAGGCAGAGAGGTTGCCTGTCTTGGTATAAGGACAAGGTCAAGCCCTTTGGGAACAGGTGGTTTCACAACCGTAGGAATCCTTCCCTGTCCCTGTCTTCCTCACCCTCTAAGGTGAATCCCTTAAGAAGCATGTTCAACTAATACAAAAGGAAGTTGGCTCCCATTTTTCTATCAGACCCCCACGCCCTTCCCCAGAGAGAAACCATGCTTGTTCACCCTGACCCCAATCTTTTGTTTTGGTTAGAGCTGTGACAAGTTATCTGACCTTTAAAAATCTCCTTGGCTGTACTCTGGACTTCTCAGGACTTGCTTAAGATAGGGACCAAAATTGCCTGGGACAGAATAATTAACCAACCATCTCCTTGTTCCAGGGGGACAGTGTCTGTCTACAATGCCCCTGCTCTGGACTGTCTACTGTCATAGTGGCTAAAAATCTCAGAGTCGGGTCTGTCCTTGGGAAATGACCACAGCAGTGAGAAGGAGAAGGGTGGGACTATGCCTGTGCAAGGGTTTGCCCTCATATGGAGCTCTTGGTTCAGAGCAGGAGTGAGAAGATGGGAATCTTCAAAACACAAACCTTCTGCTTTTGTTTTTTAACAACCACATTGACCCAATGCAGGAAGTTCGTCTTTAACATCACTGTTTATAAACTGCTTGGCAATGTTTACCATGGTTATAATTGGTATCATTAAGCTTAGGTAACATTATTAATGCTGCTGATTAAATTGCTATAAACCCAACTTCACCATTTACACAAACAGCCATGTCTGAGTTTCTCTGGCTTTCATATTTGAATGCCTGGGTAGAAAAATTGGCCCATTGGGAGGCACAGCTGGGAAGGAAAGCAGGACCCCAGTTTTTCTCCTCCCTGTCAGGTGGAGCTAAGATCTGGCTCAAAATATCATCACCCACTGTCAGTAAAGTGTTTCTGCTTTCTAAAGAGGTTCTCTTGAACAGTGGATGTCCCAGATCCATTAGTGCATGTGGAAAAGGAACATCAAGTATCTCCCTCCTTGCTGTCCTATCCAAGATCCTCCCCACCCTCCTCCCCGCAAGCCTGCATTGACTGTGCTGCTGTGCAGTGGCCACTTCTGTCCTTGTGCTGCTCCACAAATCTGCTCTCTGCCACTTAATAAAACGGTACCTTCCACCTCCTCATCCACTTAACAAAATGATGACCCCCTCTTCTGGGCACATGTTGCTCTCTTGGCCCCTCCATTTCTCTCTCCTGCCCTCCTCCTGCCCCTGCTCCTCCCTCTCTCCTAGGTGTGGGCACAGGTATTTACATGCTTATCTGTAATTTCTTGTGTCCCCCTCACCCCACCAGGATACAAGCTGCATGAAGACAGGGATTTTCTGTTATTCATGGTTGTCCCCCTTATACCAAGGACCGTGCCAGGCATGGGGTTAGTACTAATTAAGTATTATCTGAATGAATGAAAGGGTCTGCCCAGCACTCAATGGTCTCGTTTGTCTGGACATTTGATGGAAATGGGGATTGCTATGGCGCCTTCCTTGCTCACAGCCAGTAGGCTCACCCCTTTTAGCTAATGAAATTTGACGTCAGCTGTCTTGGGGATTTATCAGTTAGGATGTTTCAGTTGCAACTAACCGAGACTGACTCAGGTTATCTTAATCAAAAGGGGATTTACGAGGAAGGCTATCCGGGCCTCCTAGAATTGATGTGTCGCTGGAGGAACAGACTTGGATGAGGGACAGGCAGCTGGCAGGGTGATGACCATCTTGCAGCAGGACATGCAGTGACTCACCCTGCCACCCCCACGAAATGGTCCTGGAAGGCCAACATCTTGGGCATAAGACTTCTTGGACCTGCCCCAAAAGTAGTCTAGGAGAGGGAGGCATCTATTTGCAATTGCTGTAATTTTTTACTCACCATGTTTCAAAGCCACATGAAGATTCATTTATGTGGTGCTGAAGCAGGACTCAGGCACCTTCCCCATGTGTTCCCAGGGCTGGCAGCAAGTTGCCTCCCAGAGGGCCCTTGCGGGACTTGCCACTACTCCTCTGCCTTTGCTGTGCCTATGCGTGCTGGTTGCTAAGCAGAGGGACGAGCTAGAATGTCTTCCTTTTTGAAGAAAGAGAATCTCTCTCCAGGAGCTTTCCCTGCCCTGTTTAGCTAAAGCCATCTGCAGAGCAGGGTACGTTAGGACACACGTGTGTGTGCATACACCAACACATCCAGGGAGCCGCTCACCAAGCAGCCTGCCCTGACTTTAGTAACCTACACGTGTCACTGCTAAACAGCACTGATGGTAATGAGGCTGCATTGTGATAAGAAGTTATTTTTATTAAAGACTCCAGCTTACCACCCTCTGCCATCGGAATATTCTATTCCCTGTTGGGGAAGGAAGAGCTGGAGTGGAATAGCAGTAGAAATGTGAACATAAAGCACTTCGATTCCAGATAGCTGAGCCCTATAAAGATTTTAGACCCACTGGGTTTCAAATAGAAACCCCTCCTGGCTAAATTGTGATTACTGTGAGTTCACGAGGATGCATGTTTGTGGATTTGAGCTCGTTCCTGATTTAAACCCTTTAATATGCACATACTCCATGCATACAGACAGACACACACACTCTCCCTCTCGCTCTGCTGGAGCCCCGGGCTCACAGGCATGCACGATTCTGACTGTAATGATTCAGATGCCATTAATCCAAACCCACCAGGACAGTTGCTCCTTTGATGTCCCCTTGGGGTTGCATTCCAGGAGGTCCCAGTCCTACTGATGTGGAACTCTCTGGGGGTCAGTGAGCAATGAGGACATGTGTTGGGGGTGGGAGAGGGGGAAAAAACCCTGAGCTCAGTCTCCGTGAGGGAAACAGATCTGACATGAAAAGAAGGCAGATTTGCAGAGGTTGCCCAGCCTTGAAGAAGCATGACAGACTTGGTTCCCGTGGCCATCCCTACAGAAAACCGGACGACTGTTCCCTCATTGCTAGGCCAGATACTCACTGTCCTTCTGCCTCAGTTTCTCTCCTTGATAAGTGGGGAGAATACCTTCTTCCTCTGCCCCTCAACAGCAGAATCAAGTCATACATAGACTTGGTGGGTTAAATAACAGTAGAGGCAGCTACAAATTGCAGGGAGGAGATTATGCTTGTTTTTGTTTTGTAATAAGGTTTCCCTCCAGTTTCAGGAAATTCAATATCCTAAATTTGTCAAACTTGCCAAACAGATATTGTAAGGTGTGATAACATGTATTAAGGGGGGAGGGAACTCCTTAGCGAATACAGACAGAGGTTCAGTTTGTAAATATTAGCGTTACAGGCAACATTTCCTATAGACATACGTTGCATGTATGCAAAACTATGATTAAATAATAATGACAAGATTGCAGCAATTGGCATCAAACCGATGGCAAGTTTACACTGACAGCCCTCAGATATGACTTCAGAAAGTTATAAGCACATATTCAAGAATGGATCTAAGAACAACATCGAAAGTAGTCACCAAAAAGTGTTCTGGGGTGGAGCCATAAAAACTTGGGCCAACAAATTAAATCCCAGCCAGCCAACCAGCCATTCTGTTATTTGATAAAACTAATAATGCAAAACTTATTGCTATAGCAGAAACGTCATAAAAATGTAGTAAAAATAAACAAGCACATGGCTCTGGCAGAAGAGCTAAAAACAAGTGTGGAAATTAAAGACATCAAAGTATAGCCAAGAATCGTCTTGGCAAGTGGGAACAGGCGATGTTCACATATATTAGTGGAAAATCTTAAGGAATTTGGGATTTTTTTTTTCATGTTTGAGAAATATTTTGGGAAGTGATATTCATACATTCTTGTCTGTACCAAGATATTTCTCTTCCCAGGATTATTTAGTAACGTGCTTGACTGGTGAGGTCTGTTGAGTCTTATGATGCCTTTTGGTAGAAATATTTGAAATCGTTAAAGCAAAGGAGAGGAGAGAAGGCACTGAATGTTATTAGACTTCCTAATCACTATTTTACCTGTGTTGTTTCAATTCTCTAAACAATCCTGAGTGGAAAGAAAACATATTTTGATTCTACACGGGAGGAAACTGCAGCTCCCAGGAGTTGCTCTCACGGCCACTGCGTGGCAGGGCTGGGATTCAGACTGGGGTCTCCAGAAGGCAGCAGCGAGGCCATTGCATGGACTTCCTCATGTGCCCACCCTCCACTAGATATATTCTTGGGACAAAGTCAGGTGACTCACGTAGACCTCCAGATGTCTGGAACCTGCCACCAGACCCGGGAACAATCGCTACCCCTCGGTGTGTGCACTCCTTCTCACATTCCTTCCCCATTCAGACCCTACCAACAGCCCCTAAGGATCAGCTAAGGGTTGACCAGGCAGCAGATGGGAGGAGACTCCAAGGCAGACTCTGCTTCCATCCCCAAATCCCCTCTTCGTATCTGTCCCATGAAAAAGCCATCACCTCCCACCAGCCTGGCCTGGGGGCTGCCTGGCATCAGGAGTGGTAAGGTGGCCTCCTTCTGGGGCTCTGCTCATCATGTCTGAAGTCTGCAGCCCTGTCTCGGTGTCACTTTAGGTCCTCTGCAGCCACTGAGAACCGGAAGTTGGCCAGGCTGGGATGGGCACATGCAGGAGAGAGAGAGATTGAGAGACAGAGGCCTGCTTCGCCCTTTGGGCACTTCCCACAGAAGGAGGAGGAGGGAAACAGCTGTGTTTTGGGTGTGAATGGGTTACAGGGCCTGTGCGGCCCCTGGGATGGCGGCCAGCAGGGGAAGTGGAGAAGCTGTGAGGAGAATGGCGAGTTTCTCCTTGCAGGGGCCCTATTCCAGATGAATGCAGCCTCCTCGCCCTTAAATCCAATTAAAGACCAATATTATGTCAGTGGAAATGTATGCCAATCCTAATATAGTCTAATAAGCCTTAAAATAGCACTCTGTAAGTGGAAAGCCCTGTGGTTTAATTTGATTCGCAGCCTAATAACAGGCTTAATAAGAGGGAATTGGCCCCCTTTTATTTTCCAACGGGTCTCTGCGTGCTCTTTTCTTCTTTCCCTTCTTTGCCTCCTCTTTCTCTTTCTCTGGGGCACTTGGAAGTGACCTAGAGAGGTGGGGGGAGCGGGAGGTGGTGCTCCCTGCTGAGAGGCTCGCCAACTGCCACCTGAAGGAATGTGGCTCTGGCACAGGTCCGTGGCTCCATCCCGTGCTTCTTGGCTCATGTCACGCCTGGACAAGGTGCTCCCTTTTTGCTTTGCTGCTTTGCACTGAGAAGGGAATGATGGATGCGGAGTCCCCAAGGCGTGTATCTTGGATACTCACCTTGGGATGAGCAGGGCCCCACGACTTTTTTCCTGCGCCTTGGGTCTCCCCTCCTGGGATAGTGGATGCCATGGCCATTCTCACATGCCACCCACTAGAGATGGCAGGATGACCGTGCCTGAGAACATCTTAAGAACACAGTTTGGACACTGATTCAAGGACCTGCTTGAAGCAATGTTGGTCCAATTTGGGGGATTAAAAAGATTTTTAAAATTTAAACAGCAGAGTTTGGGGACTGAATATACTCTCAAAAGAAAAAGGTTTAATGAGATAGAATTCACATTCTGTACAATTCACCCATTTAAAAAAGTATAAATCAATGGCTTTTATAATTCAATAGTTTTTAGTATATTTACCAAGCTACGTAACTATCACCACAATGTTAGAACATTTTTATTGTCTATAAAGGAATCCTACACCCCTTACCATTACCCTCCCTTCATTGTCCCCATCAGCCCTTGTCAGCCACTGATCTACTTTATTCTAGACATTATATGTAAATGGAACCATAGAATGTGTAGTGGGTTTTCATCTGGCTTCTTTTTCACTCAGCATAGTATTTTACAGTTCATGCATGTTGTATCAATGTTTCATTCCTTTTTATTGCCCAACAATATTCCATTGCATGGACATACCACATTTTATTTATCCATTCCTCATTTGATCCATCAAATGGGTTTGTTTGCACTTTGGGGTTATTTTGAAACATACTGCTGTGAATGTTTATGTGTAAGTTTTTGCCTGGACATATGTCTTCATTACTCTTGCATATATTTCCAGGAGTGGAATTTCAGGATCATATGTTAAATCTATGTCTCACCATTTGGAGAAAGTACCAGACTGTTTTTGAAAGCGACTCTTTTGTTTACATTCCCACCAGCAATGTGTGAGGGTTCGGGTTGCACCACACCCTCCCGCCAACACTTGTTACTGCCTGTCTTTTACTCTAGCCACCCCAGTGGGGGCGGGGGGAACGGTATCTCCTGCTGGCTGGGGCTCTGATTTGCATTTCCCTGGATGGAGTTAATGTTCTCTTGATTTAAAGTGGCCTTCGAGTTCAGAATCGATGACAGCTGAATTCAGACCTCAGCTTTGGTGGTTATTAACTAGCTCATCTTGAACCTGTTACTTAATCTTCTGAATCTCCGTTTCCAGATCTGTGGATTTGAGGTTGAGGTGGCGAAGACTGACTGAGAGGATGCTAGTGAAGCAGCAGCGTCCTCGGGGCAGGTACACAGTGCACTGTCGTCCCTTCCCTGGAGCCCATGTTTATGCCTCCACTTTCACGGTGGTACAGTGGGAATGACGCTTCTGTGTGCCCCATCACTTGTGCAGCAAGGCAGAAGAAAGAATATAATTTTAAAAAGAAAAGGAGGGTGATGATGTATTGACTCGGGACAGAGGGCGTTTGACACCAAGATAAAGAAATCAGAGTTGCTTTGCTATTAACAAGGAGAAGCAAAGGGTGACGAGTGACATAATGACCATCCTCGATGTGTGAGGGGTTATTATGAAGAGGATGGTGACCAGCTGTTCCCCATCTCCACTGAGGCCATCAGAAGGAAAAATGTACTTAAACTGTGGGAAGCCGCCTGTAGCTTAGTTATTAGGAAGAGCTCCTTTGCTGTCAGGGTCATGAAATGTTGCAATGGGAATTTATCGAGTTTCCTGTCCCTGAAGCCCTTTCCAAATATGATAAAGTGCATCCAGGCTCCTGAATGAGCTGCCCCGAGGCGGCTCCTTCCATCACAAAAATGCTGCAGTGCCTGCGGTGGTACCCCAGGTAGCCCTCCCCCGCCAGCCGCGCGCCCCCACGCCCTGTTTTGGCTGGATCCGGTTGCTCTCTCTTCTCTCCCTAAATGGCGTGGGGGAGTTGCCGCTCTTCTCTATTTCAGGAGTGAGTGATGTGGTTTCTATACATAGCCGTGGCTTAGAACTTCTTTGGCAGTTCCTGGGTTGAAAGGTGTTGTTAAGAGAAAGGGAGGAAAAAAAGAGCTAAATAACCCTTTTATTTATATTTTTTAAAAGTCTCTCAAGAAAAGTTCAAACGTCCAGTCCTTTAATTGGATGGCTCACTGCAGCCATGATGCCTGGAAGATCTTCTGGGGGCTGGTGGGCTTGGCCGCTTGGCTTCACAGATGAGCAGACCCGGGTACACGTTGGGGAAAGAGTGTTGTATGGGTCGCAGAGGAAAAGGCTCAGACTTGGGACTCTGCCCCAGGGAATTCTGTCCCTGTCCATTTGGTTTGTAGAGGTGATGATGGTGGCTTCCTTAACACAACATCCTGCCACCTTTCCCCCATAATATAGTAATCAGGACATTGAAGGAGGATCACCCCGACCCCAGGACCAGGGTGGGCTCCCATTGGGCTGAGCTACCCGAGGTACTATTATCCACCTTGTCTCCATGGTTTGGTCCAGATAATCTCCAGCTTCAGCAACTAGGACCTTCCCACCCTGTTTGGGACAAAACTTGGCTTTGCCTTCTCCTGGTTACAGTTCACCTACATAATGGTGCCACAGCCCCAATGCCACAGCAGGGGCCATGTGCCCGTGGCTGTGAATAACTTCTCCAGTTTACCTTGGTGTGTTGTACAAATATTAGATCTTTCTCTGTGTGTGATGTGGAGAGGATTAGGAGCCCAAGAGAACAGGTTTGGTGTGAGAAGATCGACCACACTGCCTGTGTTTATGGATTCGTCAGCTGTGTCCTCAGACTGTCCTCTCAAGGGTGCAGGAAAGGTACTAGTGACATCGTAGGTCCATGAGTCCCTCTTTCTAAGACAAGCCCTAGGAGGTGGGTATCATTATGGTTCCTGTATAGAAGGTGAGGAGACTGAGGTGACAAAGTGACAAGGTTGTACATGTTGCGAGCAGTAGGGCTGAAGTTGTAACCCAGGCCGTCTGTGTCCCTCCCTCACCCTGATCTTCCCAGCTGAGTGATGGGCAGGCTGAAGTCTAACACCTCTGCCCCATAGATCACTTCTCCAGCACCAACCTACGGAACAACTGAAGAGCAAATGGAATGTCTCCCCCCTCCCTTTCATCCTTTCTCCCCCAGCTGTCCCCAGGGAGCCATCCCTGGGAAAGCACCCGAGTCATGTGCTTCTCTGCAGGGAAAATCTGGTCACAGTGAACACACAGGTGGCATCAAAGTGCCTCAAAAAATCAAATGCAGCTGGAAAGACTGCAAAGAGGGAGAAGGAGAAAGTGAAGTCAACTGAAGAAGCAATGATGGCCCTGGACTGAGTGAGAAGCGTGGGATTAGTCGGGGCTCGGCCACTATCTCCGTGGTTGGGGAGAACTGCACTTCCCGCCCCAGACCTCTGGTGTGGTGTGCAGACTCTTCTCGGAGCACACAAGCCCCGGTCCCCCTGGGCAACCCGGTTAACGCTAGACTCGCAGGCTGCTGCTCCTTCCATGTGTCCCTAACATTTCCTACCTGGCCGTCTTGGATGGCTCTTGGGCAGCGAATCTCTTCTCTAGAGCCCTCTTTGTGGAGCTGCCATTGATTTGGTCGCTGTCTTACTCTCTGCTCTGCTTCTTCTGCTCCCCTTCTCCCATCCCACGTCAGCCACAACACACACCTGCGTTCAAACAGGCTCACGCTTTCTCAAATCCAAACTTCCCGACAGATTTGCCCTCCTTTCACATCTTGCTTAGTTTCCAGGTGATGAAACTGGCCTTGGGCCTGGGTGGTTGTCATGGAGACACATCCCAGCTTCCCGTCTCACATCAGCCCTTGAGCTCTTCCCAGCGACCTCTCTGTGCTAGAACAGGAAGAAAGGTCTGGCTTTGCCCTCTGCGTCTCCTTTTTCTGGGAGGAAGGGATTTAGCTGAGAGCGCTTTGATGCTATTTAATCCAAGTTATTCCAAAGGGGAGGGGGAAATAGACTGGTTAAAAAAAATAATACAGGCTGTTTTCTATTTGCCTTGTTGTATTAGCTAATTATCTCAAGTGGTAATCAGAGAGAAAAGAAAGAATGGAATCAGAGTAACATTCGTGTTATTTATATTTTATCGTCTTTGCCAAGCTCAGCAAAGGAATGCAGCTTGATTTCTTTCTCTGACCCTTCATTTCATGTCATCTTCTTACTATTGATCAAATCTCACTGCCTGTTGATATCACCATCAAAAACACCCCACCTTTTCATTCTGGGCTCTGAACAGACAGCTTGTCGATAACACCTACCTGAGTCTCTGCAGCTGCACTTTCTCTGGGAGCTTGCGTGGATCATTTTTCCAGAACCGATTTCTAAGCATCTCAAAAACTTTGGGCAGGCCTCTTTGCCTTCTTGCCCTGGCCTGAGAGGCCTGTTCACTATCTACAGCGAATGTATCCTGCTTCGTAAGCTTCTTTTGTAAGCTTATCTTTCTCTTCCTCAGTAAACTTTGTTTCATGCTTGCCTTAAAAAAAAAATTTAGGACAGTACCTTACATAATCCTAACCATTTTCAGTATGAGGGGGCCCCTGCTTTGGCTGCAGTGGGCAGAGGAGGGGAAACTGGGGTACTAAGTATAAATGAAGGCATGTTTTGTAGCATCTAAGAGATTAAACTAGTGGCCAAAAAGGGAAAGCAATCTAATCCGGGTTTCCGGGCTCTGTGGCCTTGCTGGCGTGTGTGGAAACTACCACAAAAATTCCAGCCACGAGATTCGCTTTATAGGGAGAAGGGTGAAATTAGCAGTGGAGAAGGAACCTGCTAACTCGGGTTTTATACCTGTCGTCTCCATTACTGATGTGGGGAGGTTGCTTAATAGTTTTGAACTTTGTTTTCAAAAAATTGTTCCTAAAATAACTGAGTTAAAACACTTGTCTGCTTCTCTCAAGGTGAGCCAAAATGTGAAGATCCTTTGTCATCTGCAAGGCATGCTCGAAATGCTAAGTTCAGTGCAAACGACCAGATACGTCGTTTAATCCTCTGATATTATATTATCTCATGAGGCTCAGAGACATCAGACAACTTGCCCAAAGTCACACAGGGTATCTGGACCAGAATCTGCTGACCTCAACTTGGGTGCTTCTCATTATCTCACAGCTGTCTGTGGGAACAAGGTTAAACCAGTGCTGAGAAAGACCCAGAGGGAAGGTCATTTCAAGGTCATGCCAACAAACAGCCTGCTGTACAGCCCTGGAATGATATGCAGCTTTGGTGACCAGGAATTACAGGAGCCCATATAGCTAGTGCGGCAGATGGGAAAGAGGAGAAAGGGACAGAGCGGGAGAGGACAAAAATGGAGGACAAGCGAAGCCATGTGAATGGCTGTGCTGCCCGGCCGAGGGGAGGGTAACGTGCCATGCTCAGGTCCTTTGAGCTCAGGGAAAATGCACGTCTTTATCTTTGTCTCTACAATTTATAGTCCAGCTGGGCTCTTTCGTGAGGCTGGGGCTGTCCTGGCACTGCCAGAAGAGTTGCTCGTGGGGTGAGACACTGGAGCTTTGGGGGCCTGCCAGGAGCAGAATGTAGCTGTGGTTATTGGAGGGAAGCTCCCCACCGGGGTTGGCTGGCACAGCTCAGAAGGAGGAAGGGGCACAACTCTATGACGTTCCCGGAGCAACCCAGTGGCCTGAACTTGTACAATTTTAGAGCCATGGGTTATATCATTTCCTTCCGTACTGGTTTTAACAGATCATCCTCCTGACTCCTTCATTCATTAATTCATTCAAGCAACCAAGATCCAACAGACAATAATATAGCAAGCTAGGTGGTTGTCATAATTGTAGGTGAGATGTAACACGTCCTTCTACTGGTAAATTTGAGCTGTCTTGCCCTTAAGAAATAAGTAAGAACAACATATTAATGCCTGTGTAACAAACACCCACGATGTACAAATTATTGCAGTTCGCCACTATCCTGATGATTTCTTGGAGTTATTCATTTTCTGAGTTAATGACGATCTTTGGAGTGCTGATTTAATAGAAGAGTTTTGTTAACCAACGCTGTACAATTCTATGTGCTTAGAGGGTTCTAATATTAGCCTAGCTAAACAGTCGTAACGTGTTAAGAGACTGGACTTTAATGCCTATATGTTGTTGGTTATTAGACACTCTCTGTCAATGCAATTTCCCACTTTCACACCTACACCCGTCCTTGACAGGAGCTATTTTAAAGATTAAGATCTAGCCCAATGTAGGTACGCATTCATTCATTCATTCATTCATTTCACCAACATCTGCATGTTGCTGGCATCTATTCTGTTGGTTGAAATATTTATCATCTGCAAATTCCCAGTGAGGAAGCTGAGGTCAGATGCTCCAGAGAACACAGCTGATCCACGGCAATCCTCATTGCTCTCACAAGTGGAGAGGTCCTCCCAGCAATGACACATGCAGCCATGGCCTTAGGCAGGGGATGCCTATTATGTCTTGGAAACATTGTTATCCCCTAGTTCAGGGGTCCTCAAACTTTTTAAACAGGAGGCCAGTTCACTGTCCCTCAGACCATTGGAGGGCCAGACTGCAGGCCCCGGGAGAAGTCGGCTGCTAAGCAGGATAGGCAGCAGTGGCCAAAACACCTGGTGGGCCGGATAAATGTCCTAGGCGGGCCGCCTGTGGCCCATGGCCATAGTTTGAGGAAGACTGCCCTCGTTCCACTGAGAAAATAGAACTTCTTGGCTCATTTCTTCCTTGACACATAATTAAATTGTAGTACAGAGAAGTGACGTGGCAATACTCAAGGACAGGAGTAGAAACAGAGGATGGTTGGTGAACAGCTATTGAGAGTCTGCATCAAACCAACCATGTAGGTAATGGAACTGTGTGAAGAAGAGGAAGGGGGAAGCTAGGGACTACCACCTCGAGAAAAGGGAGGGCTGGGCACACTGGGCCCCATGGAGAGGGGCTGTTGTGGGCTATTCCTGGGTATGCAAGGTGGATGAGACATATCTGGGCGCCCCGGGATCTGTGCTCGCTGTTCAGTGGTTGAGACCCTAAGGTAGTTGAAGCCCTTTATTGCACTGGTGTACCTCCAGAGAGCTCATAGTTCTTTTAAAATTTTTGTCATATGAGAAGGAAAGACCCATACTTCAGTAGTCCTTTATTATATCATGGCACATGGAGAAAATAATACTGTCTGGGGGGTACGCTGAGGCTGGTAGGTAGCTACCTTCCCAAAAGCTAAGGGGGACAGAGAAGTCCATGTCTGTTATTATTTATTTATTTATTTGGAGACAGAATCTCACTCCATCACCCTGGGTAGAATGTTGTGGCATCATCATAGCTCACAACAACCTCAAACTCCTGGACTCAAGTGATCCTCCTATCTCAGCTTCCCGAGTAGCTGGGACTCCAGGTGCCATAACGCCCAGCTAGGCTTTTCTGTTTTTAATACAGATGGGGTCTTGCTCTTTCTCAGACTGGTCTCAAACTCCTGAGCTCAAGGGATTCTCCAGTATAGGCCTCCCAGGGTGTGCCCAGCCAAAAGAAATCCATGTCTTGATACATCTGTGGCCCATTCATGACATCCCTTCTTGTGCCATGGACATAGTTGGGATGTGCCCATTTAAGGTAACTTGTCACTCCTGAAAAAGGACAGGTGCTTTCAAGAAGGCCTTTAGGCCTGTTGTCCTACCTGTAGCCAACAACTGCCTTTTGCTTTATGCTGATAACACACAGTATTCAGCCAGGCATGGGGGCTCACGCCTAAAGTCCTAGCACTTGGGGAGGCAGAGACAGGAAAATTGCTTGAGCATAGGCCTTTAAGACCCACAAGATCCCATCTATAAAACAGAAAAAAGAAAATTAGCCAAGTATGGTTGCTCATTCCTGTAGTCCCAGCTACCAGGAGACTGAAGTGGGAAGATGACCTGAGCTCAGGAGTTTGATCCCGCAATGAGCTGTGATGGACAGAGGGAAAGCCTGTCTAAAGAAAGGGGCAGTATTCAAGTTGGCTGTGAATGTGTTTCCAGATGAGGGTGACAGCTGTATCTAAACCAAACCTTTCATCTTAGAGTCAGCCCCTGTTTGTGCACAGAGCCTTTTATTAGATCATTAAATGTGAAATGTCTGATTTCAAATCTAAAGTTTAGTTTATCATATCTCAAACAAGAAGCAGTACAGTTAATCAGAGTATATGCCTAAACTATCAACAGAGTCTTGCCATCTTAATGGTGATTTGTTTATGCCAGCCACAAAGAAGCTTTGAGAGTGACAATGAAATCACAAAAGGTGTTTCCCACAGCTTTTTGAGAATTGAATATTTTTCCTTCCAAAAAAATGGTCCAAAGCCTAGAAGAAGTGGTAATCAGTTGGTTCAGAGTCTGGTGAATACAGTGGATGACAGAGAGTTTCCAAGTCCAGTTTCTGTAGTTTCAGCTGCATTGTTCATGCGGGATGTGGTTGAATGTTGTCTTACAAGAGCATTGGCCAATCTCCATTGACCCATTTTGACTGCTTAATCACAAGCATCCTTACCCTGTCATCTGACTGGTGGCAGTAGACATCCGCTGTAATGGATTGACCAGGTTTCATGAAGTTGTCATGAATAATATGAGGACTGGACCACCAACCAGACACCATTCTCTTATTCTGATGAGTATTTGGTTTGGGGTTGTGTGTCAGCACTTCATTGATATCCACCCATTGTGCCAAACACTCATAATTGTCAAGATTTTTCATCTCACGTAACAACATGGAGCAGAAATGGTTCACCTTTATGTCCTAACATTGTGTGTTGGAGTCAAGCCATGTCTTATGCTCTTCTGAACCTCAGTTTCCCACTTGTTCTTCTTAGCAATGTCTCTCTAAGCCAGAAGGATGGTTCTTCCCTTTTCAAAGGACAAAAATTTCAGAAGGCTTCCTGAAAGGATGGTGCAAGACTGATTATGAAATGGTCCATTTAAAAAGGATTTTCCAGACAGAAAGTAGAATGATGCTTGCCAGGGGCTGGGGGGAGGGGACATGGAGAATTGTTGTTTAATAGGTGGAGAGTTTCCCTTTCACAAGATGAAAGGAGCTCCGTGGGCGGATGGTGGTGATGGTTGCACAGCAATGTGAATCCACTAAACGCTACTGAACTGTAGACTTAAAAACGGTTTAGATGGTAAATTGTATGTTATATATATTTTACCACAATTAAAAATTATTATAGAAGTTTCCGTTGAAAAATTTCCCCTATCCAACCTTTCAAGGATGAAAAAGTCTCTCCCTTCTTCCTTTTGTAGTGTCTTTTCTTATCCCTAAAGAAAAATTTAATTCTGTTGAATCCATCCTCAGTCCTAGAACTTGACTGGTCTCCTAGCTCTTCCTAGGGCTTGGTCTTTGAAAAGGACTTCCGCTAGATGCCAGCGTCCCTCAGCTGTTTGTAAACATCTTCTGTCCAGTGGGGCTCCAGCGGCTGCCTTCTCCCTCGGCCAGTTTGCAAAGGTCAGAGGTCAGCTGCAGTCTGGCCCTCAGAGTGTCCAGCAGGGTGGCCAGCCCTCTTGCCTGTACTTGGGAACACCCCTGAGCTAGAGAAACAGGAGAACTTGGGTTGTGCTTTCAAATGTATTAAAACACACCCTTGTCTACAGCATGGCATTTTAGAGCCCGGCTTAATTTATAACAATAAAAGGAACAATCACAGAAGCTGCTTATTTTATAGCCAAGATGAATTCGTTTGTAACTCATTATATTCACAGAATCTTTATTAGACTAAGGATATGACTAGGGCTCAAGAATTCTTGCGTTATCAGCATTGTTATTCATACTTTTATCCAATGTTATTATTTTTATCTAGTTGCCTTTTTCTTTAGTTTCAGTAATGTCTTAAAAGCTTTGCCTTATTTATAATCATAAATTGCCTAATAGCAGGAATGACTTTTCTGATGTTAGGAGGAGAAGGAACAGTAAGAGATAGAGTCAGACTCGTGGATCTCCCCAAAGCCACGTGGCTGCCCAAGGAAAATCGTGATGGATTAATTTATTCCTATCACTCCATGCCTGGCCCAAAGCCAGCGCTTAGGCCATGAAGATCCACTTTAAATGGTTAAAAATGGGGTGATGGTGTCACCCAGACCTATATTTAAAGCCCATTTTGACAAGGTATTATACTTGGACAATAGTCTGTATGAGCTTGGTGAAGTTACTAAGTCACTATATCTTATATTCCTCATTAGATAACAACAGCACCCACTACGTACATACAAATGAAATGTATTCAGTGGACCCTTACGTTATCTGGCACCTCACACATACTCAACAAATGTTAACTGTTGTTATTTCATCTTTCTCGAGGAATTTATAATCTAGAGAAACCCAGAAATACCCAGAACTCTGTTGTGAGGGAAAGGGTAAGGGCCGTGAGGATGGAACAAAATGAGAGGGTGCCCATGCAGGGACAGAGGCCTGGGCCCAAGGGTCTGCCTTTGTCAGCCCAGAATCGAGAGGTTGTGAGTTGTGTTTACGGAGGAGAATCAGGTCTGGCTGAAGGACTGGTCCTATGGGGCTAAAAATGTTCATTGGGGCTATTCTGGGATGGGCTTGGATACCATCATAAGAGATTTCAGTGTTACTATAGTATGTATTAACAATCCTAAAGCACATTTTTCCTCACGATCCTTCTAGCATCTCAGAAACTGAATGCTTCTTATAATCAATGCATTGTCATAGTTAATTGCCAGCATTTTTTTCTTTCTTAGTAGTACATAAAATTACAGCGTACTATACAATTGGTGCCTTCCATTAGATGAAATATGCTGTGTTAAAGGCTGCAAGACCCAAGGATTGGAAAAAGCTTCATGTTGCTTTTGTTCCCTTGTTATTCCAGGAACTTGTTCAGTGCAAGTAAATAAATGCCCCATTGTCTTCAGATGTAATTCAGTTCTGATACAGGATATGAGTCTCCCTAACTTAACAGTCATTGTCTCCATGGCGGGCCCTGGCGAGGGTTCATTCCCCACCCTCATGCCCTTTGAAATGTTCTGCAGACTGGTTCTTGCTGTCTGTGCATAGCTGCATCCGATTCCACAGAGCGAGTTAAGAACCTATGGAGATTAAGTATGGAGTATAAATATCTTGTCACAATAATTAAGTAAATGAGGTGAGGGATATAGTAACCAGTACGATGTAAGCATTCCAAATTGTAATGAAATCAGCACATTGTACCCCATAAATGCATTAATGTATACATGATCTACCTCTTATGATGCAATACAAAAGAACCTACAGAGAAAGCTGGACTTGAGGGAGGACTCTGCAGAGAGATCTTTCATTGTTTTCCGTTTTCCACCTCTCTCTCGTATTCTCTTCCACCTCCCTTCCCCATCTCTTCTGTCTGCTGCTCCCAGGCGCGCCCTCCTATATGCCCCTCTTTTCTGCTTCTCTCTGTTGAGCAGAGCTGTCCTTGGGGTACACTAAATCTATGGCTTGGTTGGGTGTGGGATGGGGAGGCCAGAGGTGAAGGAGAAGCTGGAGGCTCCACCAGCTGATGCTCAGAAATGCCTGGGTCCTCTACATCCAGGCGACACGGAAGCCCCATCCTCCTGGGTGGACCAGGGCTGGTTGCCTAGCAACAGTGTCCTCTGCTCTTTCTACACATCCTCTTTAGCATCTTCTTTATCTTGAGTCCCTTCAGACCAGTCCATGAGGTTGATTTTTACCCAATTTTAAACTTGAATGAATCACATCGTGAAGAGCATTGATAGAAGGGTTTAGGTGGTGTTTCCTTGGCCCCTCAACCTTTTAAGTTCAACTAGATCATCAAGTCCGATCCTCAGTCTCAGATGTGCCCCAAATTCACCATGGGACTAGTCAGAAGCAAAGGGTCTGAACAAGACCTAGAGAGTGACGGGTGACATTTAGTGACATCTGTATGACCATCTCCCTGCTATTGCAAGTCAGGGGAGCTGAGTGAATATTTTCAGTCTCTGTCCATATTATTATTTATCTCAAATGTCACATGTGTATATGATAGTGTCTTTGGCTTAAAACAAAAGTGTCATTATTTGGTTCAGCTTCTATGCTAGGTCCTTGTAGGTGAGAACCAGTGGAGGTGCCTTGTAAGACTTTCGAAGATGCTCCCAGTTAAAATCCAATCTTCTGTGATCTAGTCACATAAAGTTACTCAGCATCTAAACCAAGTGTTGGAGCCCTTGAGTATTCCTGTCTGAACCTAAAAAGCTGGAAGACTCAGCTCTAAACATTTATAATTATTGTTGGGGGGGCAAGGAGAGAGGTTATATTATGGCTTATTTTCTCATATGTGAGAGAATACATTTGTAATTGCTGCTCTTCACAAGGTGGGAACACTTTCTCCTTTTTTCTTGATGCCTTGCGTGTAGTCTGCAAGGTACACAATCAATATTTGTGAGAGGAAGAATGGAAGGAATCTCTAGTTCAGTAGTGTTATGAAGATGAATCTTTACCTGTGATAAAATATGGAAAATGGAAAATTGATCTTTGTAATATATGACTTGGAATGGGTATTAAATTTAAGTTGCAAGATTAATTTCCTGTGATAAACTTCTCCTGGCCCTTGCCAGCATGGCATGATAGGAGACATACGCTGGCGACTGGGCAGCCTAGGCCAAATCATATCGCTGTCATCAGAAGTTTTACTTACAAAGTGCGGGCTGCATAAAAGATCACTAGCACTTGGGCCAGCACTAACATCCTGTGATTCGGGTGTGAATCATTTTTCTGGTCTGTAAAATGGCAAGAATGCCACTTACCCTGTATTTGCTAGCTGAACGGTCCTGAGCCAGGACAGAGACCATGGAGGAGGGGGGCTCCCTTTCCTGGGATTCTTGACATTCTGGAAGAAGCTGTGTGTCATCCTGGAAGGGTCTGTGGACTTCCATTCCTCCTGTTCAGCTGTGACAGTTCCCTGAGAAGAACAGTCATGGAAGAAACAGCAATGAATGGTCCATGTCATCCTGGTAACTCTGATGTGAGCCATCCTTTATCCTGGATATAGCATGGAGAGCCCAACATCCAAATAGTACTTTAGGATCCCGCTGCTGGAGCCCCCAAATTTGTCTTCTTAAGGAAGAAAGGTCCATTTCTGAGTCAGGCGCCCAGTGAAAGGAGTGGGAGTTGGGGCCATCAGTTTCTATTTGAGGACAGGTCCTGGGTCTTTTTCAGTGTTGCAGGCCCAGAGCAGGATCACCTTCTGCCCCCTGGTATTTACAATGTGGTCTCTATGTAATCATTTATTGAATGCTGAGCGCTGAGATTCTCTTACAAGACTTCCCAGGCTAGAAGAGTGGGAGGTCTGGTCATCTATAGAACATCCTCATATGACTTGGAAGGTGAGGATGTTAATCACTGTGTAAATATCTGAGTAATGACTGCACTGGCACTATTTTGAAGACAATTTGTCCTGAAAGCGTGGAGCAACTCATTCTTAGCAACACTGCATTTCATCCAAACTTAATAGTTGGCTGCCTTTGACAACATCAGAGGTATTCTTTTCGTGTGTGTACTTTTTTCCCATAAAAGTGAAATTGGCATTTTCCTTTCATCAGTGGGTTTTGAAACATCTTGGAGTCATAGGGTTTAGAGGGGTCTCGCTGACCCACTAAAATGTGGCTGCCTCATTTAGAGACTGAAAGGAATTTGTGCCTGTTCACGGCTCCTTTGCTCAAGGCAGAACTGGCATGGACCCATTTCTTCTGACTCCTGATCTAGTGCTCTTTACAAAGCACACAGCAGCCTTTGATCCTGCAGTCCTTTCTGAAATGGAAACTTTTAAGAGCATACTCTCAACGCAGTATGCAGCTGGGAATGTGAGATTCGTAGAGGGTGAAAGTCATAGTCAATTTCAGAGAAGGCTCTGCCCAATCCAAGAGGCAGTAGCAGGTTTCTACAGTCTATACCTGGAGGGTGTGATGAACAGCTGCTTCTCTTCATCACAAGAGGAAAGGCTTAGGGCAGACAGTCAGAAGAACTTCCTTGCTTTGTGGGCTGAGCACTGACGGGCTGGACAAAGACAGATCCTGCCAGCCCGAGATTCAGCTGCTGGGAGTGTTTTTCTGTTTTCACACAGCAGTTTCGTCCCAAGGTACAAGAATCCTTTAGTAAGCAAAGCACAGTTCACCCAGCCAAGAAATATGAGGAATCTGAGTCTCACACCCTCTCAAGCCCATCGCTCCCTGTTTTTTTTTTTTCTTACATCATTGGTCGTATCATTTTGGATACAGCCAAGCCTGCCAGAAACATCAAAGCTACCTTGGCTGTCTTTTCTTGGGTCAGGAAGAGAATGTTCCAGTATTTAATATCCAGGTTTGAAACATTGTTACTCAGAATGGGCTTCACTTGCTACAACTGAGATACAATCAGCTGCAGAATTCCAGGAGGTCATTACTGGTGGCATTTGTATGGAACAGAATAAAACACCTCCGTCTCCCGGGGACTGCCCATTTACACACCTCTGTTGACCGAGTGTGAATGTGTATAGCACAGGTAAATGTGCACTGGCCCAGCCACCCATTTCTGCACCTGCCTCTGAATGTTCACCTGCACAGCTGGGGGACGTGTTAGGACACGCAAAGTGTATATGAACAGGCCCGTGACCCCTGGCAGTTTTCACTTACACGTCACCTGTGGCTGCATGGGTGCACAGGTACCTGGCTTTGCTCGTGCTGTTCTCCCCGCCTTGATGGGGGAGAAATTGTTAAATGTTGGCAATGCAATAAAGAGAAACTGATTTCAATGGAATGTTCCTTTGCCCTGCAGACACATTGCCACCGCTTTTATGCGGCACATTACACTGTGGTGAAATTTAGTTAATTTTATGGTTTGTTATTACAACAGCAGAGTGGATTGAGAGCCACAGCTTTTGTTGGCTCCGAGTCCCAGATTTCCTGGGTGTGATGGGAGTGAGTAGGAGCAGGAAGCCAGCAGTGGTAGGCAACAACGTCCACGCAGAAGCAAAATGACTGTACGAATTGGCTTTTAACTTTTTTAACTATAGGAATTAGTTAATTAGTCAGCAGAGGCTTGGCTGCTAGCCTCACGAACTGTATATTTTGATCGGGGAAATGAGAGGAACATTCACAGAACAATGAGAAAGTAACCAGGTAGTCAACTGCTGTTGCTGAAACGCTCCACACATTGGTGAAGGGAGCTGAATGTTCCATGTTCAAATCTTGGCTTTGCTAGCGAGTAACTCCTTCATCTGCAGCGTATGAGTATGTGTGTAGGGAGGGGACAGTCCTGGACACCCTCTGGGGCTCCTGGGAGACAAGGACCTGGCACAAAGTAGGTACTCCTTTGTCATCTCCCTTCTTGCCTAAGAAGCTCCTCTATTCTAGAATATTTCTAGAGGCCAGAGAAAGCCAGAATAGTGGGGTTTTGAGATCAGGCTGAGTAGTAAATGGGAAGAGGTTATGGGCACACCAGTGATAGCACCCACAATTCTTGAGCCCCCAAATCAGGACATACAATATGGGAATTTCGGAAAGATTACTCTGAAAAACCCAAGACAGAAATGTGTGCTGCCTGGATGAGATGCTCAGGGCCTTGATTGCGAAGATGACTAAAGCCCATTAGCTCATTGGGAGTTATGCCATCAGTCACTCTGAATGAAGCAAAGCTATTAACATTCTTATTTATACTACTAATGAAGCTAATTAAATCTTCAATCCAGAAACAGAGTTGGTGTGGAGTAGCACACTTAGAGAGCAGAAGCTATTTCCACAAGAACGTGGCTTTCCTTGTTATTCTTCTCAGTTGGGGCCTTGGATCCTGCCACCAATGGTAGGGCAAGCAGATGACAAAGAATATGTCAACCCCACTCTCATTCCTCTGAGGTCTGGCAACTTCTTCCCCAGGCTGGGAGGCTGTTTATCTCTCTCCTGGTGGTTCCTTCATAATCAGCAGACAGCAGCTTAGCAACTCCATTGGTCTTGCCAAGTGTCACATGCTGTCTGGGGCAGGCCACCAGCAGGTACCTACTTCCCTCCTACAATGGAAAAAGTGTGTTGAGAGAAAGTGGCAAAGCAGTCAAATTACAGACCCAAAATCCCCGTGCTTGGGTCAACTCTGCTCCTTCATTGATGCAGTAGGTCATTTCTGGAAACATGTTTTCTGGAAGTCTCTTTGCCCTGTCCTGCCTTGGAGCTCTGGAAGCATTGAGATGCCATGAATTCATACTCGCTGAGGGTTTGAATGAGAGGAAAACAGTGATATCTTTGTTTCCTGAGTTGAAACTCATCATTTCGTGGATAATGTCAGAACTCATCAATTTAATATAGGATGACCTTGAGCTTTAAAGCTAAAAAAAAAAAAAGTTTCTATTTTGGCCCAGGAAGCCCCAGAATGAAAGCACTTGAAAACCACCAAATAAGGCTGACTCATCGAAAGAGAATTAATTCTTGTGATTTGGGACAGTGTGGAGAGGAGGGTAAGAAATAGGAATGAACCACCCCTGGTGGAGAAAACAGGCTTCTGAGTCACAGAGTCACAGAATGGTTAGATTTAGCCGTCACTAAACCAATCCCCAGTTATGGGCAGAGGACACTGTTGATTCAGTGCCCTCCCTCCATGCACATAATACTCGCATTGTTCATCCTCCCCCAAGTCCCCACTTCTGAAATAGCTCCTGGTCCCCATGGGGGTTGCTACATGGGACTGCTCAGCTACGAAGACTGTGCTTATGGAATAAGGTATTGTGAGTCACCAAACAATAGACTTGGGGGACCTGTTTTCTACAAGGGTGATGAATTGTCAAAAGGTCAAAAAGCAACAAGTTTTACTTTACAATATTATGCTGGATAGAAATGTTTTCTCATCATTTGGAAGCAGTATTTTCACAGCGCTAAGGGTGGTCATCCCAGACGTTATCCTGCCAATGTAGATGTGCAGATATTCTGGTTAATAGAAAGATCTGGTAAATAGACAAAAACAGCTCTAAGTCCTGCATTTTTTATTAAAGTGCTTTGTAATCTTATGACCTGATTATTAGACCCTGTGGGGTGCCACACTGTTGGAATGCCATTCAGTACCATTGTTTTAGGCACTAGATGGGGTCGGGGGGCTGAAAATGAGTGTGAAGAACTTTCAGGAAGATCATTTTTCCTTTACACGTAAGTGGGAGAAGGGTTTTAGGGTACCGTGCCTCCATTCCCTCTTGTTTAACGCACAAACTCCAGTCCTGATTCTGGCCCTAGTATCACGTTGGTGCCCTGCATTTTGACTTCCATTTTTTGCAATCAAGCCACCAAATTGGAGGTGTCTTTTTCTAGAATAAGCAAAATATCTCATAAAGCTCCAGGGGACAGTTCTTAGCAAAGGGTTGACCTCTCTTTGAATATAGTCATAAGACAGTTCTCTGTGCAGAAATACAGCTACTATCCCCTCCCTGCCACATCAGTATGTTACCCTGGGTCACAGAGTTCCAGGGAGGAGGAAATACATAGTCTACTAAAAAAAAGCTGCAGATGTTCTACAGTCATCACAATTGCTAAATGCAATTAACGAGCATAACAAGAATAGCTCGATGTGTGTACAAAACACTGCTTTATTCAAAGACCCCAATAAACAGGGAGAATTAGGTCTTACAGGAACCAAGAGAGAGTGGTAGGTTCCCTCTGAGTAGAAGGAAGGGAGAGAAGTGGAAGAGGTGGTGGGTTGGGACATGGATTCTCCCCGTTGAGGGAAGATGTTCTTCCTCAGTCTTCCTCCCAGGCACCTCCATCACAAACCTTGACCCTCATCTTTTGGCAGCCTCACACTTGGGGAGAGCCATCCCTACACCCTGACACCTCCTGGAAGATACCCCACAGTGGCCCTGTCCCTCTGCAGCTGAGGATCAGGCACAATTAGGCAGCTATTGCTGCTCCCTGACACACCTGCTCTCCCTGGTGTGAGTTGCAGAAGCTGGCAGCCAGTAGTCAAGTGTAGGGAGGCCCAGACACCTCCCCTTGGTGCCTCCCCTGGTGCTCGCTCTGCCTAGGTTACCCCATGGTTGCCTGGTGCTTGTTGCTACTGTTCCACCACCCGCTTCCCTCTTTTTCCTCCTTGCTGAAGGTCCAGAGAGCTCCCGTTCAGGGCTGGGAGCAGGTGCAGAGCGGCCAGGAGCTGGGGAGAGCCCATTATCACTCTGCACACACATGGCAAATTGGTGCAGGGCAGGGAGGCCCTTAATGAGTCTGGCTTCTGGAGACCCCTTTCCACAGCCCCACCCCCACCCCACCTGCCATGCCTGGGGAAGGCTCAGCAACAAGTTGACAGGAAAAGTCAGAAACTGTCATCTGGTTTCTAACTACAACATGAGAAACCAGGAATGTCCTTTTGAGATTATCTCATCCAGTGACTTTTAAATTGTGGAGTGAGACCCATTAATGTGTGATGGAAACAATTTAGTGAGTTGTAACCAGAATTTTATTTAGAGAAATAGCAAGATGGAGAGAGAGAAAGGAAAATATCAGAATGCGTGTCACCTGTCACTGTGACTTTTACCTGCATTTCCCAGGGCCACATGCCCTGGGTTGCATGTACTCCCTTACTGGACTGCTGGTCTCAGACAAAAGGCTGGGAAGTGCTGGGTGGTCCAGCCCTAGCGCGTCAGCACCAACATCCTTGTATACTCCCTGTGCCGGTGAGAAGTACACTCTGAATGGATTTCAGGGGAGGACACGCCTTACTCATGCTGGTTGTCCTAGTTTCATGAACTCTCTTCCCATAGGCAAGTTCTTTTCTACTGTCCCAATCTGAATCCAGCTAACTCTATTTTTCTTACCGGGTTACAGAAACCCAACCTCCCTTTATGGAATAAATCATTTTCTTTTCTTTCTTTTTGAGACAGAGTCTCACTCTGTTATCCTGGGTAGAGTGCCACAATGTCATAGCTCACAGCAACTTCAAACTCCCTTGGGTTTGAGCAATCCTTTTCCCTTAGCCTCCCAAGGAACTGGGACTTCAGGCATCCACCACAATGCTCAACTAGTTTTCTGTTTTTTAGTAGAGACAGGGTCTCACTCTTGCTCAGGCTGGTCTCAAACTCCTGAGCTCAAGCGATCTGCCTTCCTTGGCCTCCCAGAGTTCTAGGGTTATAGAGGTTAGCCACTGGTGTTACCTGGCCAATAATTCTTAATTAAATTCTTCCAGCTCTTAGATAAGAGCTTGGGAGGCATCCCACAGATGATTCCCATAGGCTGTCACCATCATGGCTGGCCTAAAGGTGATGTTCTTGCTTCTAAACACAGCCTTAAAGAAGCGTCCTGGTTCTAGGAATGCAACAGGAATAGGAAAAGGCTGTGGCAGTGTGCCTGTCACCCAGAGTTTCATGTGAAATGATGAGGTCTGCCCCCTGGCCTACCCCACTCAGTTGTTACCTACAAAGAGCCATCAAGTTCTTCCCACCCCCAAGGTGGACACAGTGTTTCCTTCCACTCCTTCACAGGTACAGGAAGGCAGAGGCAGGAGTCAGGATTCCAGAGGGCTTTGGAGTGTTCCCTTAATTAACAGTGACCCATCCTGGGAGTGCTTGAAGTCATTTATACCATGCCCAGCATTTTCCAGGGAGGACAGGTACGCTGCCCATAGTTCAGTGCCTTGCCTAAGCTGGCCTAGACTCCTGAGGCTGAGCTGGGTTGAGAACCAAGATCTCAAGGCCCACAGTCCCCTCTGCTCTCTCACGGCCCTTGGATATTTCTAGTCACTGCTCCTCCTCCTTAGGGACAAGGAGGACAGGACAACAAGGCCCTGTCCCCTAGACCCCTCCCTGTCTCTCCCCAGACACACCTGGTTCTGCCCATCACCTCTTCCAGCCATGGTGCGTGCGCGGGGCAGGTGCTTCAGGACCCCGGGAAGGAAAGCCTGAGAATAACAGCCACCACTGTGATTACAAGAGAAATACTGTACAGTTGAGGTTATTAGATGTAATGGCTGAGTGGGCCTAATCCAAAATTGCTCCTAACAACTCACCATAACTGCAGGACCCAGCGAAGGCAATGGGGAGAAATGCTCTCATCTTGCTGGGGGTGACTCAGACCTGCTCTCCCAAAGCGGAGCATCTTGCTGTTTCCTGGACCCAAGCCTGAATGGGAGGAGTGAGGCCAGGGAGACTCCAGGCCCCAATTACCCTTGGCAAAGGCCAGCTCCCTGTCCTTGGCAAAGGTGAGGCCATGTGCAGTGGTGTCTGGGCCCCTCTGCCAGCCCAGCTGGCAAGGTTCAGGGGCCAGGGCCGGGAGAGGCTCCCATATCCATCTTCCCACTGCTCTCAGCCGAGCCCATTAGGAGCGTATCTCTGCCTCCCAATTGCTCTTCTGTGCTATTAATTTGTGGTTGTATTAATTCTCGCTGTTATTATACAGCTAGGTGATGCAGAACAAAGCTTCTCATTAACATGGCCACGGAGTTGTTGCTCCTGGCAGGGTAGATGTGCCCCTCCTCACCGTCCACTTCCAGCCCCAATCTCTACTCAGTCTAACAAGAGTGAAGCCTTGAACTTTGGACAATGACTGGCAGACTCTGAGACCTAGGTGGCAATTTGCAAGTCAGAGGTGATAGGGGTGTGCAGTAAATGGAGCAGCTTTGCTCTGTCTGTGCTCTTGGTTGGCCTCCCCTTTATTCAGAAAAACATGCATATTATGCTCTTCAGTACCACCCAAGGTCCCTCATGTCAGGTAGCTTTTATGATGTGTGGGGACAGACATGTGCTCACCAGGTCACATTTGCCAGGTGTCTGTTGGGGTTAGTGGTGCTGTCTTTGACCTCAGACATATCCATCCTGTGAGCCCACATGACCCAGATCAAGCCCACGGTCTGGCTCAGAGGCTGGGCTGTCCACCAACCCTACCCTTCCCTTAACCCAGTAACCTGTTTTATCTCACGGAACGCTTGAACCTCTAGTTGAACTTCCCTGGAACACTTAAATTATGTTGATTAAAAAAAAAAAGAATATACTTACTATACTTTGAACTTCTTTTGAAGATAATTTAATTAATAATCTTTTAAAATTTTCATGGCACATCTAAGATCCTCTCACAGCATCTAAGCATTTCCCTGAAGTCCAATACCTTCTCACAGCCAAATATGGGCACAGTTTGGAGCCTGGAAGGGTGCCCAGTGGAATCCCCCAGCTTAGCCAGTTTCTTTACCTTTCTACATTTTAAAGTGTGATGTAAAGAAATATTCAGAGGCTGGGCATGGTGGCTCATGCCTGTAATCCTAGCACTCTGGGAGGCCTAGGCAGTGAATTGCTTGAGCTCAGAAGTTTTAGACCAGCCTGAGCAAGAGCAAGACCCTCCCCTCCAATCTCTACTAAAAATAGAAAAACTAGCTGGGCATTGTGGCGAGCACCTGTCATCCCAGCTGCTCGGGAGGCTAAAGCAAGAGGATTGCTTGAGCGCAAGAATTTGAGGTTACTGTGAGCTGTGAAACCATTGCACTCTATCCAGGGCACAGAGTGAGACTCTGTCTCAAAAAAAAGAAAAACAAAAGAAATATTCAGGATTCCTACAGAGCAGAAGGTACCCCTACTTTTAAGGGCTGGAGAATTTTTCTGCCCTTTCTCTGCTCCGATCTCCTCTGGATCACTTGTTGGTGAGTGTGTTATATTTCACCTTGAGCGGTGATTACTGGAAAGGCTTGAAAGCTTCATTCTCGTGGCTACTCTGCCACTTTGAGCAATCTGTTAAGTCACTGCTGGTGTCCCAGAGGCCCCAGAGGGGAGGTAGCCTACACTGCGGTGGGCATTCCCCCACACTCTAACCCCACAAAGTGTCCTCAGTTCAATCAAGCTGCAGTGAAGGTCTCATTGCTCTCCCAGTGCCTTGGGTCTGCCCACCTCTATGGCTCTGCTCGTGCTGTTTCTTAAACTCACCTGTTCTCCTCACCCCCATCTGCAGAGTGCCTGTTCATTCCCTAGGAACCACCTCAGAGAAGTGGGCTCTATGAGCCTTCCTGTCACATCCATGGGTGCACATAGCACTTTCTGGATTTCAGTTAGCCCTCAACACGCAACAAAGCACCCTTCGAAAGAGTTAGGTCTCACGGCCGTCACACCTGGTGCCCAGCATGGCACCTGCTCAGAAACACCTGTTGCTTAAACCATGGGATCCTCCTTATTTTGTAAATAGAAAATATTATCACAGGGCTGAGTGACTGGGCTGAGACCATCAATTAAGGATTCAGGGGTTGCAGGGCTAGAACTCGTGGGCGCTGATTCCTGGCTGGAGCCCCATTGTCTGTCAGATTTCCAGAGGGTGTCCAGAGGCCAGAGGCCAACCCAGATTTTCCTCCTTGTCCTTGGATCCCTTGAGAATGACTGGTGCGAAGGGCTTGAGAATTGTTATAATTTTGATAATTAGAAACAATCCATTGGTGCTGGAGACTTGTGATGCACACAAGGAAAAGCAGCTGGAATTGGCTCCCGGCTCGCGGGCAGTGCTGCCGCAATTAAGGCTTGTGCTTAATCAATTCTCTCTGGTCCCTGTGAAGCCAGCCTGTGACAATGCTGGGCCTTGGTGGGGGAGGGGCAAGAGCAGGGAGCCAAGCAGGCTTGGGGCTGAGAGCCCTGGGCAGAGTCCTGTGAGACACAACAGGAGGCTCACATCTTCGTCTTGTGAAAAAGGGCCAACACACACACAGGTATGAAAATGCCAAGAGTCAGTCAGGCAGGGGGAGGAAATGATGAAGGTGGTGTTCCTGAAGATCCCAGGGACAGTCCGGACTGGGCTGAGCTGGGTGATAGAGGGTGAGGTGGGAGCTGATTCTGTGAAAAAGGGCCCAGTGGCATTTAGACTTTGCCTAGAGGTGTCCCGTATGGCTCACTAAGAGGTATCTTTTGAGCAGTGGTTCCCAGACTTGAGTGTGTACGTCACCTGGAGAGCACCTTAAACCACAGACCATGATTTCTGATTCAGGAGGACTGGCGCAGTCAGAGGGTTTGCATTTTGAGCAGATCAAGTGATGAGGATATGGCTGTCCCATGGCCATACCTGGAAAACCACTGTCTTAGAGCAGCTGAAGTTGGCCCAGGAAACCAGACCACATGGGTCTGAGGCCAGGTGAATCTTGAAAAAAGACACCCTGTCCTCATCTGCAGGGGTCTCTCTGAGTTGCTGGAAATGCAGCATGCAGCAGTGCCTGCTGAGCGCCTAGGTGGTGATCAGTAAAAGTTGTCATAGTTGATTTGGTGATTGTCATTGCTACCATCTGGGTCAGCTTCCACAGTTTGTTCAAGGCGGTCAGGTAGGTGTCACAGGCCAGATGCAGTTCTGGATCCAAGGTCCTCTCCCCACCTTGAACCAACTGTCTGGCAAGAGGGGACAGTTGGTGGCCCAGCAGAGAATGTGGGTGTCTCTGAGCAGCCCATCCATGGGGTGGGGGACTAACTGGGAGGACAGGAGCACCCTCTCCTTGAAAAGCCCATTCCCATGGGGGTCTGTGCCCTCCACAGGGCTCCCAGTCAACAGGAGGCCCCTAACAGGATTCAAGGTGAAAGGGGTGTTTGCTCTGAGAGCAGGAGCAAGGCCACCCCTCCCCCAGTGGCTGCTGCAGGGCCTGACTGGAAAGGGAGTTGCTAGATTCATCACATGCCTCTGGGGGTCCGCTGGGCACTGCTTGGGCCCAATGGCACACCCTGGGGCACAGACATCAGCTTTTGAGTTTTAACTCCTACCCTGTCTGCCCATCTGTGTGTGGCTCTCTGGTCCCCAGCACTCTCTCCCAGCCTGGCCTCAGGGACTCCATTCACCCCAGCTCACTTCCCCCCAAAGGGCTGAGGGCTGAGAGGCTACAGAGGCCCAGGTTGGGGTATGGGCAATCAGAGTGAGTCTACAGGAAACAGACTTGGGAAGCAGGCATGGCGGACCCCAGGGGACATAAAGGCCATGTCCTAGAGCCTGGCCAGTGGGGCTTCCCTAGAGCACCTTCCCCTCAGGTGGGGCATGGAGTATGCTTTTCTGGAGGTGCTCTTAGCTGGCGGGGTGCTGGAGACCCTGCACTGTGCACTGGTCTGTCTGGGTGCCACCCCTGGGCAGAGAACACATCCTCCCACTCTTGTTTTTCCAACCACTGTGAAACCCTCTCTGAGCAATGATTTTCCCGGGTGTTCTGCGAGGCCAGGCCTTGCATCCTGGTCCCCTGGACCAGAAGTGGTGTGGGAGCGCCAGGCAGCTGTCCCATCCTCTGGCCTTTGGCATCCTCCACAAAATGCTCCTTTTGTCCAGCCCTCCCCCAGACCCTTGCGCCTCAGTGATGTCATGATGAAGACTTGGTAGGGGGAAGACCGTGGGTGGGGGAAGGGATGGGCCAAGAGGATCAGAGACGCAGCCGAGAAGGTGGCTCAAAATAGCTCATGGAGAACAGGCTCCTGCTTGACAGGCTGACAGGGATGTGCCTGGAGCCAGCACACTCCTCTGTGGATGCTCTGTCCCCTCCTCACTGTGGGTCTGTCAGGAGGAAGAGCGGCTGGCTCTGCTTGACCCTGTGACCTCTTTGCTCAGTATAGAGACTGGGAAGCAGACGCAGCCCCCAGGAGCAGGGTCAGCCTGAAGGAAAACAGGCAGCCAGAGCCAGAACTGGGGAGACAATTTAAAGGCCACCCTGTGTCCATCTGCCCCTTTCCTGGACACTGGAAGTTCTTCTCTGCCCCACTGCACTAGTCCCTTCCATATGCATCAGAGGGCTCCCCTGTGTCTCCAGGCAGGTCTCCCTCCTCTCAGGGCCCCGCAGGAAGAGCTGGGACCTCCTCCTCATCCAGCGCTGAGGTAGGAGGCTGGTAGAGAGAGCACTTGCTGGAAATTTCTCTGCCATCAGAGACTGGTTTTATGTCTCTTCTCCACATGCAGGACAAAACAGACCATGTCTGATCTTTTTAAAAGACCCATTAACTTATATATGAAACATTTTTCTGAAAGAATTTAATTAAATCATATAGGATTCAATCATACCTTCCTCACATACAGCATTCTGTGTCCAAGGGACTGGAGCACAGCAGAACCTCAGTGCACGTTCTGAATGAGTGGACAACTTCAGTGTGATAAGGGTTATAAAATTTGTCCAGAGAGGGCCCAACTTTTCAGGCAAACAAAATGGATATAGATCTTATCCTGGAAAAAAAATTTACCACTTCAGGAGATTTAGGGTGGGAGTGAGAATAGGCGGCCAGGGGAATTCTATAATGAGCAATCATAACCTTCCTGAACATGTAGGCACAAGTTTGTCTTTAAGAATCTATACATTTCATTTCAGTTTGCACAGCAAAGCTATGGCTCAGGACTTCTGACTCTTAGATTGCAGGCTGCCCTAGGAGTGTCCACAATCATGGGGTTCTCTAGGCAGGACAGGCCCCAGGGGCTGTCTCTGCACAACAGATTTAGTACCTTGGCTTGTAAGAGTGTTGCCTGCCTCCCCC
>NW_003852444.1:11707415-11730489 GCF_000181295.1 Otolemur garnettii
TATCAACTATCCTGTTTAAAAACGGAAGATTTTTAAGTCACAGGAAGCTGAACCCTAGGAGGGTGGTGTCCAGATCTGGTTTTGTGACGTACCTTTTTTCCTGACCATCTCTGATTGTTTTAGAGAGTAACCCAGTGATCTAAATTTCCAAAGCAAAATATATAATCAGACAATTAAGTTCATGAACTCATCTTAGAAAAGTGTTACATACCTCATAGCTGAATGTCCCCATGGCCAAGGGGAGTTCTTTGAAGGTGACCCCAGTGACATTCGGCAATGAAGTGTATAGCACTCTTTCTAGGATGAGTTCAAGAATTTAATTGTCCAACCTCATAAGTCATAATGGTTTAAAAATTCATATGGCATATGAGGTACTTAAGAAGGAAGGAATGTTTCCAACTGATGTTTGGAACGAATGTTTCCAAAATGTTGCTCTTTTTCAACAAATGAACAACAGTGACGGAGTGACTTGCCTCCAGGTGGTCAGCCACTGTTTAGAGTTGGAGGTTGCAGAACGGCCCCAAGAGGGGTTGGAATTGCATCTGGGCACTCAGCCATGCTACGCTCTTGTTGTGTGATAGAAAGAATGGAGGCCACAGCTTCTTGCTGATGTCACATCTAAGAGAATGGAGATGAAAAAGGCAGTCCTTTTAGTGAGGTTGAACTCACGCCTTTGTCTGTCTGGTTCCCAGACTTGATGCAAATTCCATCTCAGACGCGAGTGCCCACGTGCAAAGATTTTCCAGATTTCTCTGGCACATTCCCTTTGCAAACCCTTTTCTCCACCATATTCATTTTGATGTTATTTTTTTCCTCACTACTATTCTACAATAATTGTGCTTATTTTGGTAATTGGGATTTTACAAAGTCATGGAGACTGGGTAGTAACATGCCCACACCCTCTGCTTATTGCCACCTTCTGCTGGGGGTGGAGCTCTACAGTTTCTTATGCCCCCTCCTCTCCACACCAGCTTCCCTTCCCCACTGGTGCAGGCTGGGCAGTCTTTCCGGGACTTGGAGCAATCCTGGGAGGTTGGCCACCTGCAACAGGCTCCCCAGTGCTAGCGTCTCAGCCCTCTCCAGAGCTCGTTGTGCTCCTCCCCGCCCCCAACCACAGAAATTTCTTTAAAATCTGTCTTGAACATTTACCAGGTTCCAACACATGTCCCCCAGGGCTCCCTCCTGCCTGTCCAGCTGCCTCCTGCAGGCCTGTCTGCTCGTGTGCACCGACACAGCAAACACACACAGCGCTCCAACATTTCAGCTCAGCTCGCTCGGAACAAGCCCTTCCTGGGGATGAGAAATGTGGAGAGCAGATGTCAGAGGTGACCCACCGTCTGCTGTTTATGGGACTTGCTCATTCCCGGGTCAGGGAATGTGTACGGAGACAGTCACAGGCAGCACGGTGAGCATCCAAGAGGTTGTCACTGACATCTCCCTGGGAACTGGACCATGATTTTGTAAAAATAAAAAAAAAAAAAAACTTGCCTAGAACACAGACACACTAGGGTAACTGTAGATCTTACATTCACACACACCCTGGGCTTGACATCCTTGCCTTCAGCAGCTTGGCAGATAGAAAAATAATAGTTTGTTTTGTGTGTGATCAGAGTTAACTTATCCAACCCCTGCCAAGCGCTTCTCTTTGTCAAGAGAAAGAGTCAAAGAGTCGGAGGGAGGTAAGGGCATTGCAAGTAAGTATGCGGGAGGCAGGAGAGCCAGGTGAGGTGAGGGGGCCAGTGAGTGTGGGGTGGAGTGACACACTGGATCCGCCAGCCACATGGAGGGCCATGGGAGGGGCTGCTGGCAGGGAGTGCTGGGATGGATGAGCAGGACAGGGAGATTTTTGTAACAAGTGATGCAATGGGTTGCTGGGGACACCTTTGTGTCCCCTGCTGCTGGAGCAGACATTCTCAAACTTTACAATGCATCCTGATCACTTATTTAATGCAGGTTGCTGACTTCATCCATGGAGTTTCTGATTCAGTAGATCTGAGAGGAGTGGGAGAATTTGCATTTCCCAAAAGCTTCTGGATGCTGCTTGTCACTCGCCCACACAGTAGCCACAGCACCAGGGGAGCCTAAGGCTGACTTGCTCTGACTCGTGAAATCCAGGTAGCTGGGAGGGGCTGTCTATACACTGGGCTGTCATACTGTATCCACCGAGAGAAACAACTTTGTTCATGTCAAGGTAGTTCAATGCTTGGGGACGCTGAGGTGCTACACTCCTCTCCCCAGTCAGGAGGTAAGCAGTGAACTGAGAGCATCTTTGTTTTATGGGGTGTCATGTGTTGAACTGACCCAGAAAGAAATGTTAAAGTCCTAACCTGTGGTAACTGTGTCTCTGACTTTATTTGGAAATAGGGTCTTTGCAAATGAAATCAAGTTAAGATAAAGTCCTGGGGTAAGGTGGGCCTTAATCCGTTCACTGATATTCTTAGAAGAGAAAGGAAATTTAGACAGAGATACACAGGCCGTGAGAAGATGAGTGATGCTGCCACAAGCCAAGGACCACCAAGGACAGCCAGCCATCACCAGACAGGAAGAGGCAATGAAGGACTTTTCTCTGGAGCCTTCGGGAAGATAGGGCCCTGCCAGCACCCTAGCCTCCAGAACTCTTGGAGAGTAAATTCTTGGGTTTTTTTTTTTTTTTAGAGACAGAATCTCACTTTGACACCATCAGTAGAGTGCTGTGGTGTCACAGCTCACAGCAGCCTCCAGCTCTTGGGCTTAGACAATTCTCTCGCCTCAGCCTCCTGCATAGCTGGGACTACAGGCACCTGCCACAACACCTGGCTATTTTTTTGTTACAGTTTGACCAGGGCCAGGTTTAAACCTGCCACCCTCAGTATGTGGGGCTGGCACCCTACCCACTGTGCCACAGGCGCCACCCATAAATTCCTGTCGTTTTGAGGCACAACATTTGTGGTCATCTGTGATGGCAGCCCTTGCAAATAAGTACTCGGGGTCTCAAGAATTTGAGTGTGTCGTCACTGTAGGAGCACCCAGTATGGCCACTGTCAGACTCCTCCTATTGGCTGACTTTCAAAGGAGCAGCCCTGCTTGGAGGTGCGTCTGTGGGGGCACCTGGAAGTGGCTTGAGTGTGGAGCCTTTCACCAGGACAGCCCCACTCAGGCCACTGGGAAGGCTGGGGAGGAGAGTGTGACACAGGTGTGGAAACCTAATGCCCCCCTCTACAATCCCAGCACAGCCCCTGGCCGGGAAGGAAAGGGGAGGCTCTATGTATTTCAGGAGCCAACTCTGAAAGAAAGACAGAAAGGTCTGAGTGACCAGTAGGCATGGGGAAAATCCCTGCATGCAGTGTGGGACGTCCAGTGGTCTCTGAACACCAGGCAACTAACATAAGGAAAAATCGAAGTGGTCCCTTAACAATGCAGAGCTGAAACTCCGTGGTATAGGAGTGCGATGGTGATGTGTTTGTTCAAAGGTGACGTGTTTGAACAGGTGGAGAGAATTATAAATCAAACAAGGCCTAAGAACAGATCTAGGATGACCCCCTCATTGCAGGACCTGGGATGCGCTGGTTTTCCATTTCTTAGTTTGGGGTTTTCTAGGCATGGCTCGGGGATCCCCAGCAGTGCTTCCTCAAACTCCAAGCTCTGGGCTCCACATTGGCCATGTGACTGAGGGTCTGCATGGACAGGCCCAAGATGCTGTGTTTGCACAACGTTTAGTAAACATTAATAGGCTTTGCCCGCTCTAGATAAAATTAGGGGGAATAGAGATGAGTGGAAGAGAGAAGGCGAGGAGAGAGGTTTGTGGATAGCCTTTTCCAAATGTCCTGCCTGGACCCTCTGTGTGGGCCGTCCCTCCCACAGTGGGACCAGCCCTGACAGGACTGACTGGAGTCACCCAGCTGTCGCAGCTCTGCCACCTACTGGCTGGAAGAGGAGGTGCAGAATTCAACATAGAGTCCACACTTGGTACAGAGCAGCGTCAGAAAACACACACCCATCCACCCACCTACACACACACACACACACACCCCTGATGGGGCCCTGGGTGGCCCACACCAGCGTCTGTGATTATCTGTGTAATAAGTACAGTCGCATTAGATTCCTCCTACAGTGGCAGATGACACTGGAGTGGGGAGGCAGCAAAAAGGAAAGCAAAGCGCGTGCTGATCACCAGGGGCTCTGAAAAGACTTCCTCTTGCCTCCTTCCTTCCTGTTTTCCGGTAAAGAACACAGGCGGTAAAGATGTTAGTGCAGCCGTGGAAATGCTCACTCTGCAGGCGTGGGGAGGGGAAGTCAGGCAGCTGGGGGATCCCTGGCTCCCAGCCTCAGGGGAGGAGGGGAAAGGACAGGGAGGCTGCAGGGCAGACCCCTTCAGCTTGGCTTTCCCTGTGTTCAGAGCAACTGAGTCTAGGCTGACATCACTCCCTTCCCTTGAGGCTTTGGCTTCTGGACAGTATTGCTCCCTTTTCTGCCTTAATTTCCCCTTTAGTGAGCAGATGGGGCTGCCAGAGGTGTGACCTTCCCTGGCGCTCAGAGAGTGGGAGCACGGGTCTCACCTGTCTGGCTGGGAGGGGCTTTGACCCCCAGGGCTCCTGCCCCTTCTCTCTGCCCTCCAGCCTGCCCACCTGCAGGCACGCTTTCTGTGTGGGGGATGAACTGCTGAGAGTGCCTTGTCTGGGTCCATAACCTTATGGCAAAACCGCTTAGGATAGAGTTTCATGGACCAGGTTACCTCAGGTCTTCAGGAAGAATGGATCACAGCCTTTGCCAGGAGTCACAGATTCCTGCTCTCTGGCCTGCAAACCATGCCCGCCTGCCTCCCTTGCCTTTGCTGGGCTTTTCCTTGTTCTCCCCTCCCTGCTCTTGGACTTTTTCCCTTCCTGTTCCTGAAGCTTCCTGGGCAAGGATACCCTGAGCCAGCGGAGGCAAGGAGCAGGCTGAGATTCAGCCAGGCAAGGATAAAACTGGGGTTCAGGCGATGTGCGTGCTGTCTTGTGGTTCAGGGCACCACAACCATATGCTTATGGTACTCCACTTTGTTCTTGCTACACACAGCTTGGTCACTGTGAAACCAGCTAGGGTAAATAAATGAACAGTGCAGGCCACAGAATGAGAGCAACCAGGGAGACTGTGGACCCAGCACTACTGAGTCACATATCAATAAACCTAACATAACCCAATCCAATCCAATCCAGCACAATCCAGTCCAATCTGACTCAATTTAATCCAACCAATTCAACCCAACCCAACCCATGCCAATCCAACACAATACCTAACTCAACTCAAACCAAACCAATTTAGCACAACACAACCCAACCCAACCTAACCCAATACCACAATCCAACCCAACCTAACTCAACACAAACCAAACCAATTTAGCACAACATAACCCTGTCCATTCTAGTTCAACCCACCCTAATCCAACAAGACAAAACTAAACCCAAGCCACAGGTTGTCGTTTGGCACCCTGTTCACTCATCTCACTCTTCACTGGTGGGGCTAGGGAGATGGGAGACGAAGCTGTACTTCCCTGGACAGACCCCAATCCCTTACTTACAGGGCTACAGAAGGAACTGAATGCCAAGACAGCAGAGTAAGGACAGCAGGCTTAGGAGTGAGCAGACCTATGGGAGCACAGGGGTATCACAGCACCATTTCACATCTGGGCTTTGTTCTTCATCTGCTGGAAAGTTAGGACAAGGCCACTTTCCAAAGCTGGCTTTCCACACTGCAGGGAGGACACACTGAAATAATGTACATGAAAATACTTTTCAAAATTTGAAGCACCAGGCTATTATGAGTTAAGTAAATGCTTCACAGACAAGGGTTGAATGTATGTTTTAAAATCTTGGCCTGAAAGCCGAGGAGAGTGTAGGTTCTTTACCCCAGGGTGACTCAATCAGGAAAGTGCTACAGGGAAATGCTGTTGCTAAGTCCACCCTTTCCGTGAGTCTGAATTGGTTGATTGAGTTTGCAGTAAGAATGTCAAGGTTTCCAAAATTTCCAGTTAGAGACCTTTGTTCCCTTAATCCAGTGACTTTCAGCTGGTGTGCCACAGCAACTGGTGTGCTGCACAATTTTGTAAAGAGCACTAATTAGATTATTATTGGAGGAAGTTCAAAGCACAGGAAGTATATTCTTTTCTTTACTTTTTTTGATCAATATAATTTATCCAATTATAGATTTGGTGTGCTGTGGAAATTTAACTGTAGGTTCAAGTGTACTGTGAGATAAAAAAGTTGAAAAACACCACCTTAACCCAAACACAGAAGACTGACTACAGAG
Organism: Otolemur garnettii; assembly: GCF_000181295.1. Taxonomy (NCBI): domain Eukaryota; kingdom Metazoa; phylum Chordata; class Mammalia; order Primates; family Galagidae; genus Otolemur; species Otolemur garnettii. The sequence continues at coordinate 11,713,680 of NW_003852444.1, forward strand.
AAGCTGGGAGAACGTGGACAATGTAATATAATCTCCCTCCCAGCACGTGGTGGAGAGGCTTATCATGGGGGAGTAGTGTTTTGTATTTTAGTTCTTTGAGACAGTGAGTAGGTGCCCCCCTTTATTAAAGGAATGAACATGTTTCTCTCCAATGTCTTCACAGCAGCTTCTCCAAGCTGGAAAAGCAGGGTTAGGATTGCTTGTTACCTCCTTTTTACAAAAGTCAGGTCACATCGGTTCTCGCCTCCAAAACATACAACATTCCCTCTTTACCACAGATTAAAGCCCAGGGCTTTGAAGAACTTTCAAGGGTCTCTTGTGCCTGAACCTTTCCTACCACCCTGGGCTTCCCCTCTCAACATGTCCCTCTGTCACATGCCCTGGCCACAGGTGACCACCCTCTGCTGGACATGCACAGTGCTTCCCTCCATCTCAGACTTCGCTTGTGCCAGCCCACCCCGCCCCAGGACATGGTCTTCCTCACAGCTCCAGCTATTCGAGTCATAATTCTAAAAATCAGCTCAAATAGCCACTCTTCTGAGACGCGCCCTCCTCAGGTGTAGCCACTGATTCTGCGTGGTCACATGCAGCCCATCATTTGAATGAGCTTCTCTTGGCCAGAGCTTAGGTTTGGGGGCAGAGTCTGTTGGATTTCCTCTAGAAGACCTGGGTGAAATACCTGACTTTGGCCATGTCATTTACCCTCTCTGAGTCTTAGTTTATACGTGAGGGCTATCAGGAAAGTGTCTAGCCACGTAAGTCTCTCTTTTTCATAGCACACGGCTGGATACCTTCTGGATGTCTGTCATAAATAATATGAATAAAATAATTGCCTTATCTCATTGGAATCGTAGCTCGTTCATTAATTCAATAAATGTTTATTGTGTTCCTACTATGGGCGGTGTGAATTAAATTAGAAACTAATAGTGAAACTACTTTCTAAGTTGTGCTCTGAAGCTTAATTCTCTTAGACAAGAAGCCATGGAGGTCGGGAACCAGCCAGACTCCCTTTGATTCCTCTGCAGCTCAGAATGAGCGTCTACCCCGCAGGTGACCCATTAGTGTTCAGCAATGGAATGAGCTGAAGGAACCGAGACTCCTGGAGGTCACACACAGCAGCCCAGTGGGGGAGTCCCTCTGGTCCTCAGTCTCCCAGGCCCCATTCCCAGGAACATCTCTCCTGCTCCATGATTCTCCCCTTGGCCCAATGAGGTGCTGGACGGAAAAGCTGAGGAAGAGAATGCTGGGGGCGGGGAGAGCACAGTGTTCTCTTGGATAAACAACTTGCTTAGGGGGGTGGAGGATAAGATTATCCTTAATTATCTGACACCTTTATTTATGGAACGTCTGTAATAAAAACCCTCCAAAGTACTTGCAGTCCATTGGAGGCTGAGGAAGTAATTACCTGCTTAGAAATCTGAGAAGAAGTGAAGTGAAGCAAGACAGTTTTGTTGCTGGCTTCTTTCTGCCTCTCTCTCTCTTTTGTTTTGTTTTGTTTTGGTTTTTTGTTTGTTTGTTTTTTGCAGCATGACAAGCTAGGATGATCAGTGTCCTGCTGGGCTGAGGAGAAACAAAGAAATGTTTCCATCACGCCTGTCCTGGTATACCGGGAGGGATGGGAGATAAAGGGGCCGGAGGTCCACTGTGCAGATGCAGGGAGGTTCTGAGGCAGGACCCAGGGGCTAAGGATGGAGACGCTCCGTCCCCTTTTGGAGCCCAAGAGTAAAAGCCTGTAAAATCTGGTTTTCTTGCCATTCTGCAACCCTCAGTTCCACCTTCCCCTCTTCTCTTCCTCTTCTTATCACCTCCCTTTCTCCCTTCTTCCTGTCTGGGAGAACCTCAGAAGACCCCAAGAAGCAAAAGGGAGCCGAAAGGTGGGCACTGGCATGAGACGGACCAAAAGCACTGACCCAGAGTGAAGGTCTCTGAAGAGAATACTACGCTTCCCCTTGAATGTGATCCATTTTGTTTTAAATCTTAGGTGAGGGCGGGAAATAAACCCTGAGAATTTTTTTTTTTGTAATGGTAGATATTTTTGAATTTTGAAATTGGTACAGACTTTGGAAAAAGACCTGGAACAGGCCCTAAGCAAAATTGGGAAAATTGTAGTGCAAAATGAGATTTTTCTTTAATTTCTTGAAAATGTTTAATTCAAAGAAAGAGTCCTCAAATAGCGAAATTCAAGGATGATGGTGGCAGTATAGAGAAGGCAAAGTGACTAGCTGCTTATTTGCAAGTTTGCATAGGTTAAGGCATGGAGCATATTTAAGCTGCAGGAATGGGAAATGGAAGAATGTTCTTTCTCAACTGAGAGAGCCCTTTGTGATTGTCTGGGCCAACACGAAGGGAAGAGGGAAAATATGACTTTGTGTCCTTACCTTTCACCAGCACCTGCCTCTCCGGAGGTGTTCTGTAATCTGTGAAATGTGTCTGCTGTGGCCCTCAGGGAGAGGGTAGGAAGGCCAGCCTGGCATGGTGGTGGTCTCAGTTCTGGCTCTGAGAAGTGTTTTTATGTCATAATTTCACAGTTCACCTCTAGAATGGCAGTGACCAAATTGTCCTAAGCAATGACCTTCTACCTAGATACCAGTCCGAAATTTCCAAAGGCAAACAGACAGTCCATTGGCCACCATCACTGACACTCTGCAGGTCTCAGGGTCACTCTCCTTCTCACTCACAGCAGTTCTCCCTTCCAACTTGCTCCTTGGGCCATCCCTTGGTCATCCAGATATGACAATTCAGAGCTGTCGCTGGTTCTTGGAGCTCCATGGTCTTCTCCCTTCATTCTTCCCACGGCCCTTGGGTTTGACCAACAGGAGCATCCAAACTTTCTGTCACCCTCTGCACGTACAGTTTAAAAGACCGTGTCTCAGGAACATGCAACTTCCTATAGCACAGAGGTTTATGGAGGGGAAGTATTTCCATGAAGTTCCATGCTCCCACCATTCAATACATCCTATCCCTTACCACTTCCATAAAACATATAAAATAATATTTTAAATACATTACATAAATAAGACTTTGTATAACTTTTATTAGCTTCGTATTGATTCTAAGCTTGAGGAGAAATGATGGGAACCTAGGCCATGTTTCTGAGGTACAGTGTAGAGGGTAGAGAGAGGGGATGGAGTTCTGTGACTACCTGAGGCTCATCCAGGAGGCCAGCTGCAGGCGGAGTTCCAAGTCCAGCTCCTGCCTCACGACCATGGAGAAAGAAGGAAGTGTCCCTCCAATCTCAATATGGAGAAGCCCAGGAGAGTGAGCCCTCCCCCTTCTCCTCTGGGTCAGTGAGTAGCTATAGACCCCTGTGATAATAACCACTGACTCTGGCTTAGCCCTGATCATGTGAGGGTGGTGTGCTAAATGCTTTTCATCTACTAATTCATTAAAGTCTTCACGTTGGCTGAATGTGGTAGGTACTACTATTATTTGCATTTTCTGAAAGAAGGGCTAGAGAAGTCATCTCACTCCCCAAGGTCATGTAGGTAGTTCTTGACAAAGCTGGGTTTGGAGCCCTTGGAAATGCCCTCTGGCACCCTTCCTTTTAATCATTACTCTACTTGGATTTGGGGGCCAAGTCTGGAGACTAACACCAAGACAGAGTAAGCACCAGCTACGTGTGTAAATGCACGTTACTATTAATGTGTTAACATACCACTAATACAGTGACATCTTTATTATTAATATTAATATTCCAACCCATGACTTTTTTTGGTGACCTCCTCCCTGGGCTCAGTTTCCTCATCTGAAGCATGGGGAGAGACAACTCCCGAAGGACAAGGACCAGCAGCTGTGGGTTTCACTTCAGAGCTGGGCGATCGATAGTTTAATTGCTGTGAAACACACGGGCCTTGGTGATGCTGCATAAATAATTGTAATAACCGTGGCCAGTGATGGAGAGGATGGTTTTCCAATATCTTCTTTTAAAATGCATTTCTCTACAATTAACTCCACAGGCTCTGGCAGGACGCATCCCCCACACAGGCACTTCCTATTCCTGTTGTTTTCCTTCGAGGCACTTTGGCTCTGGTGCCTCCTTCACTGGGATCAAAGGTCACCCATCTCATTTGAGGAGGGGGTCTTTAGACCCCTCAGCTGAGGGCGGGGGTGGCTTACAGTGGGGCTCTGTGGTTTTCCCGGGATGAAGGGTGGTCAAAAGACCCTTTGTGATCTTCCAGCCCAGCTCCCCCTGGCCCCGGGGCCCCGGCCTCCTGCATCTGTGCATTCCAGCCCTGTCTGGTGATGTCATCCCTGGACAGGGACGCCCTTCTCAGCTCCGGCATTCTAAGCCTGGGGAAGGCTGTCCCCCACTGTGTCTTTGCGAACAGATTGTCTGACTATAAACTATTCACATGCCTCACCCCAGGCCTCACGAGTTCCTGGGTTCTTATTTGTGATCATTCCAAGGGTTTCATTCCCAGAGTGGCTGCTGTTAAAAAAAGTAAGATGCAGGCAATGGGCACTGGCTGTGCTGGGGACAGGGAGCTGAAGGACTCGGGAAGCCGTGGTGATCTGTGAGCTAACTCTGGCAGAGACTCACTCTTCAAAGAAGTGCCAGTAGTTTTTTGTTAGACGACACTGAACCTTATCACGGTGGCCTGTACCGATGCCTGCTTTTATGTGAATTGTTGTGGTTCATATTTTGAACCAGAAAATATAAACTCCAGTCTGGAGCTCCACTTCCTGGCTTGCGGGCTTAGGGCAGAAGAACTGGAGGTGGCCCCAGCATGCAGGCCAGCAGGAAAGATGGGGACCCCATGCTGCAATGCACAAGTGCCTTTCACGGAGGACTTGGGCTCTCTGCCTTCTAGGAAGCTAGACCTTGATCCTTTGTGCAAGACAAATGTAGGCTATTCCCAGCCTCACAAAGACACAGACAGCTGTCCTCGGATGGCAGCCTCTGGCCCTTCCCTGTGAGGCTGTAGGGAAGGAACCTAAAGCTAAGCTTGTCCGGGAGAGCAAATGTTGAGGTTGTACGTCCTTGTCTGATGCTCTCCAGGTTATTTATTTGTCAAGGAAATTGCAGAACAGGGCCTAGGAGCTGAGCAGGGGACCCGTGGGGGAACATACTAGGCTGGCTGCTGCTGATGCCCTTGGTGCTAGGAAGAGGACAAGACATCAAAGAGTTGTAAGCTTGGGGGAGAGTCTCTGAGGACACTAGGACCCTTTTCCATTGTTACTGGGACTCACGTGTTCATCTGCTAACTCACTAAACTGGTGTTCATGGAGCTGTTTGTGGGGGGATATGGGAGGCAGCTGTGTCCTGCTCCATTATCCTTATCCTCACAGATTTCATCATCTTCATACTAACTGAGGACACCTCCCTATTCAGCAGCTACAAGTCACAGGCACATGCATTTAGTGCTAGGGTATGGCAGGGGCTGGACCAGAAGCCTGATGATAACCTCCCAGCTGCTCTGAGCTTGGAGTCTATAAGCCAAGGATGCTAGCAAATCTGCAAAGTCCTGCCTGAGATTGCAGGCATCAGTAACAGGAGAGCTCAGGAGCTGAGCTTGGCTGACTACACGGCAGCAGGGCGAAGCTCTCTGCCCCAGACCTGCCCTCAAGATGTTGACAGCAGCTGTTCATAGCTAAAGCAAAATTCAATGGGAGCATGAGGAGAAAGAATGACGGGCTTCCAGCAGAGCCCAAGCAGGTGACGGCTCTGAGGGCTGACTGTGCCAGGTGTTACGGAGAAAGCCTTCTGAGGAGTGGCCTGGGCCAGATTCAGGGGGACTGATGGGCAGGGACTGGTTGAAAGAAAGCAGAGAGGAAATGGGAGGAAAGAGGGGAGAGGAACAATGTGAACAGGGCTGAGAGTGAGCGATCGAGCTGAGTCCTGGAGGAAATAGGAAAGTACCTGACCCAGCAAAGAAGGGTGAGGCCATGTGCAGGGATGACCAGGCCCTCAAGGATCAGTGTCTGACAGCCGTTGGATTGATGAAGAGGAAGGAGAGGGTCTGAAAGGGGCTCATAGGGGTGTCACTGTTGGGTAAGGGTGACAACTGGTAAAATCTAAGCTATGAAGCAGAGGGATATGAAGCTGCCCTGAACCTGGGAGGAAGTCCCTCTTTCTAGGGATAGGCCACCTCAGTATTTAATTATTGAGTTTCCACTCTGCACCAAGTTCTGTGCTAAAAGCTTCCACACTCTTAAAGATGCTGTAGCAGCTGATGCAGAAGTCTGTGCATTTCTAGGCTTCTCCCTACTTTTGTTTTCTGCGGGCCTGCAGCTGGATAGAGGTTTTCTCCTTGTTCCAGTCCAGCTGTGTTAAGCACCTGCTGGGTTTCACCCCAGAGGAGGCCCGATCTCCAACAGAAGAGAAAGGCTGACCATATGTCATCCCCAGCATCCTCAGCATGCCAGCGTACGAGGTACACAGACATTAACCCCGTGGTGACTGCAGCAGTTGTGTGGAACAGAGAGGAGAGGAGATAGACTCCCACATGTGGGAGGGCAGGTATAAGAGTGGCTTCTCCAAGCCATAGGGTGACACAGTAGGGGCGTGTGCATGAGGAATGGGCTCCTGCCTGTGACCCAGGCCTCTGTGCCTGACACTGTGTGGAGCTACTGCCTCTGCTTTAGGAAAGTGGGCCTGCTTCTCCTCAGCATCCTGGCAGCCCTGACTCTGATCTTGGCCCTCCCTGGGTGCTCAGAGATGCCTTTCCTCTTTGGTGCAGCTCCTCCTCTCTACCTGTGGCTTGAAGCCATGGGCATGAATCTGCTCTCATCTTCCTCCACGAAGTTGCCATCTTTCTGAGTCACTCCCTACCAGACTCAGAGTTTCCTGGATAATTCCTGCAGCTTCAGGACAGTTGTGGGAAGGTTCTGGGTCCATGCACGTAGAATGCCAATCTACACGACCCATCCACGGCACAGACTCTTCTGTGCCTGTGCCCCTGCCCTCTGTCGGCGTCAGACAGCCCAGAAATGAACTGTTGGTCCTCTTCTCTCTCTCTGGCCCTTAGGTGACCTTGTCAGTACTGGGAGCCCAGTCTGTGGGCCACATCATCTAACCTCTCTTTCTATTGCACACAGAGTTGTACTCCCAGTGGGCATGGATGAAAGCTGTAGAAATCCATTCATATGAATAGTTACAGTTGCTAGTATTTATTGAAACTTAACTAAGTATTTTATACACTTGGGACATTCTCATACTCACCCAATAACAACAAAGTACTGTTATTATTATTTCTGGGTTTTGTATGAGAAAAGTGACACTCAGACAAGTTTAGTGGACTCACACCGTTTGCCCCAGGTTAACCACTTGCCTGCTGCTATGCACCCCAGCTCGGGACCCTGGTCTTCCATAACACGGGTGAGTGTGGTCCATCTGCCAGGCATCAGGAGGCACCAATGCATATAAAGTTCATGGCATGGTACCTGGTACATGGCAGGTGGCAAATTACCTGTCTATTCAGATGACTTGTTTTTTGTTTGTTTGTTTGTTTGTTTGTTTTGAGATAGTCTCACTATATCACCCTCCATAGAGTATCAGGGCGTCACAGCTCACTGCAACCTCAAAAACTCTTGGGCTTAAGCAATTCTTTTGCCTCAGCCTCCCAAGTAGCTTTTTTTCTAGAATTGGGAGCACTCTTCCCTTTCTGGCCAGTGGGACACAGGAAAAGGCCTACTGAGGTTAGAAGTGGTTCACAAGATGGCTGACCTGCCAAGATCTCAAACCCTGAATTTCGACACACAGTGCCTGTGGATGAATGTCTTGGAAAGCTGCAACAGAAGTTGTTTTAAAACATTCTACATTAGAAATATGCTGGTTTGAGCCTTTTTCTGGCTCTTCCTTTATATCAGCCGCCTTGACCTTCCTTGGTATTTCTTCAGCATCTTTTTCTTCTGTAGTTGTAGCTTATTCTGTGTCACCACCCAAGCAGGAGAGGGTGCCTCTGGGGCCCTTGTCCTGGACATCTTAGATTTGGACTTTGCAGGGCAAGAATCCTCACAGCAGCCTAGAAATCATTTGGCTCTGTGAATGTGTGTAATGGGAGACCCAAAAGAGACCGATAGTCTGGTGATGTTTGGTAACACAGCCCAGGATTCCCGCACTTACGGAGTGCCTAATTAATTACTGTTTACACTCCTGCAGTTCCCTTCCCATCCTCTTTCTCCTGGCTGGAATCAGGAAATCAAAACAACGTGCCTTCATTGTGCTATTCTGGGGCAATATAAGCAGCGTGGATACAGAAGTGGTGGCTACACCCGCCTTCCAAGCCCTGCAGCTCAAGGCAGGTAGGCGTGGATGTGAGGTGGCCTGAGTAGAGTCCACTCTACTCGCGAGACAGGGCACAGCCACTGGATCTCCCAGTGAGAACCTCCCCAGCTGTTTGGCCCCTGGCTGTAAAGTAAGGGAGGTCTGCATACTCAGCACAAGTGAAGGTGGGGTGAGAACTTTGAGTGTTCTCGTATACTTTTGTCCATTCTCTTTATCAAGAGAGATTTATTAAACAATATTTTGTGGCATAGTTCAAGGGTTTGAGATATGACTCTTGGTAAAGATTTATGCTCTTCTGGAATTTACATATTTTTTAAATTTCAGAATATCAAAGAGGTACAAATGTTTTTGTTACATGAATCACTTTGGTAATGCTTGAATCACGGCTGTGTGTCCATCACCTGAATAGTGTTCACTGTACCTGTTAGGTAGGTTTCTGTTCTAGCAAGAGGGGCAAACCACGGCCATAATAAACGGGCACATGACATAGTGTGTTGGAAGGTGACAAGTGCTATGGAAATGAGCAAAGGCAGAGCAAAGAAAGGGGGAGAAGGCCAGGGCGAGGGAATGGAATGAATTTAAAAACACAAGCCCTGGGGATGATGCAAGGTGCCGCGATGAGTATATTTTGTGCTCAGGTTTCCTTGGTGGGGGCTGTAAGGAATGTTGGCAGGAAGTGAGAGCATGGGGCAAGAGGCCACTACCCCCGACTGACTTGGCAGGGGGATGGATTTGCAGCCCCTCAGAGACTGATGGGGATTTAGAGGTCTTCCAGGGCACCACCTACAGATGAGGCAGTTTTCCCACAGGGATACGGAGAGGAAAGTCTCCCTCTCCCAAGACACTAACACCATAACCAGACAGTTGCCAAGACACTCAGGCCTTGGGCCCATATTTGTGTCTGTCTCCCTGCCAACCTGTCACACTCTCCCAGCTCCTCTTTCTCCCAGTAGGAGTTAAATCACCTCTCCATCACTTTTCATAGAGTTAGAAAAGTAAAGTTCTAGATGCTGTATTTGAGCCTATCTTCGGGACCGGACAGAGTAAATGGATACATGTGGGTGGCAAGTTTGTCCTAGTGCTCCTGTGTGTGTCTTGGAGTGAGTGTGTGTCTCATGGCTCCAACTGGGATAACTCAGACCCACAATTGGGTGCTCAGATCATTCATTCATTCATTCAACAAATGAGTACCTTCTGGGCACCTGATTCTGGCACTCTGTGGCAAATTCTTCCTTTTCACCTGCTTTTCAGTCTGTGTGGCAAAATCCTTGAGTGACAGTGACCAGAGATACATTATTTACAACCTTTGGGGGCCAGTTGAATAGACTTTGCGCCTTAGATTCCAAGGCCAAGTTGGAAAACAGGACAGCTAGGAGAGCTGAAATCAAGTACTTAAAGCGGCTGAGAGGAGCCAAACCTGGATCCCTCACCTCCCTGGTGGTGGCATCCCATCCGTCCCTGCCTGCCCCTACGAGGTCTCTATTTCACACATCCTAGGCACCTCAAGGCCTGTCTTCAGCTCTGGTACAGATCAAAAATAGGATGGTCTATCCACAAATCCCATCATCCCTGGCTCTGTGAGGGAGGTCTAACCAGATACAGCAGAGCATTCATAGATGACCATCTCCCTACACTGACCACCTCTTAAAGTTGACCTAAGGTTCACAGACCAGACATACACCACATGCATACTGTATATATCAGTATAGCAGGCCTCGTTCCTTATGTCGGCCACCTCTGTACACTGACCCATATGTTACAGTCCCCTAGGTGGTCAGCTCACAGAGGTTCTACTGTATTCCTGTCCCAGATACCAGCTGATTTGCCCCCTGTCAATGCATTTGAGGTCCAAGGGCCTAGGTGGAGAATTCAGAGTGGCTCTGGGACATCTGCCTCCAGAAGTAATGTGCTCCCCCAATCTCTAGGACCAACTCCATTTCCCTGCCTGCCAAACCAGACCTCCCCCCCACCTTCTTATATGTGGGCCTAACCCAGAAATCTCCCAAGTGTGGACCTAACCCAGAAATCTCTCCTCTCCAGGCCTTGACCTGGAAGTTTGAGGAGGATGTGCGGGGACAGAGGGAAGGGGGAATCCGGGGTAGCCCGCATCCTCAGAGATGAATAGCACTGTTTGCTCAGTAGGGAGATTAGTCCAAGCAAGACGGCAGCCAGAACGCTGTAGTGTAAGCATCTGCCTGCTACTGGGAGACGATATTTATTGTTCAATCCTTCAATGGATGTAAATAAACAGCCCGGCCCAGATAACGTTTGTTCCAGTAAACAAACAAGCAGCTGCCAGGAGCTCCCTGGATGGCTGACCTTTGTGGAGGCCATGCTGCTGATGTTTTAATAGCAGTCTGCCTGGCAGTGTGGAGATTCACCGTGCCAGGGAGGGGGATAGGAGGCAACGCTCACTGGTGGATGGGGTGGGACCAGGGGCTGGAGGAGAGAGGCTGGCTGCCCCGGGAGATCCCAGGCTATAGGCTGAGTGTCTGGGGACAGCGAGCAGGTAGGGAGATATGGACACCCAGGGCAGTGGTAAGCCACATGTGGGCAGTAACACAGTGCACACCAAATGCCTCAAGGAGGGTCCTTTGTGGCACAGGCAGGGATGGTGCTAGGTGCTTAAGTCCTCACCAGCTGTTAATATTGAAATGCCTCTGTGTGATTGGTGGCTACCTACTATCCCACCACTGCTTCCCCCCACCCCCACCGGTATGACCTGGCACAGGTGATAGCCTTCCAGAATCTGCTTCTACAGCAACTACTCTGCCTGGTTGGTCCTCCCCATGAGCAGCCATTGAATGCTTTGACTATTGCCCAGGTGCCAGGGTCCTGCTGCAAGGGAGGTGAGCCCAGAGTGCAGAAGGAGAAGGCATGTGTATGTCAAACAAGCCTGCCAAGTGAGCACTAGCTTGGCTCAGAACCAGGCCCTCACAGCTGAGAACCCACATTCAGTTGGGCTGAGGGGGACCATGCAACAGCCGGAGCTTATAGCCCATCAACTCCAAAGAAGTGAGGCCAGTGAGCACACTGCACCATGCTATAGGTTGAATGTCCCTGGAAGATGCAAACATTATGTGGCAGGGGAGGGACATGGGTAAAACCTCAACTGAGGGCCCCCAAGGAGGAGAGTCGCCAAGCATTGTGTGGTAATGCAGCACTGAATAGTCTAGAACTGGGCTGTCCAACATGGTGGCCATGGGCCACCTGCTGAGCACCGGAAACGCAGATGGTCCAAATGGAGATGTGCTGCAAGTATAAAATACATTTGGGGTTCAAAGATTTAGTATGAGAAAAAGAATTTAAAATAGCTCATCAATAATTTTTATACTTATGTACCTGTTAGCATGATTATACTTGCAACATGTTGGATAGATAAAATACATTATGAAAATTAATTTTACCAGTTTTTTTTTTCATGTGCCCACTGCTGGGAAATTTTAAATGACATATGTAGCCCAAATTTGTACTTACATTGTATTTTTGTTCTTCAGTGGTGTTCTAGAACATTCCACTGGGACTGAAGCGAGGCCTGTGGGGGCACCAGTCCCTGTCACAGAGAGCATATTGGCACTCTGGTTTGCTCCGTTCACTATGTCTCCTCAGGACCAAATGCTTCTCCGCTGTCACCCTTTTTCCTGTTTTTACCTTACCTTCTGGTCAGCGTGTTACATCTTTACAAAATCTGTTAGTACTGCTGATTTTGCTATTTCATATCAGTCTTTCTACTGATGTAGGAGATTTTTGTCTCCTAAGGTGGCTTTTAGGTGAACCTGATGTTACCTGCTGTGTTTTACCAGTCTGCCTCTCGTGGTCCATGGTGTATGTCAGTAGCCCTTTGTTGCAAGGCTAATCAGCCTTTCTTGGGGCCAGGCTGATCGTCCCTGGTTAAACTCCAGTGAACCAGGAGGTCTCACTGGAAGAATAGATAGAGGCCTCTGAATGCCCTCTGCCAGTTGGCCTTATTGGTGTGAAATCTGAGCCCTTCCAGAGACAGGCCTCCTGGAAGGCAGGGCTGGCACTGACCACCTTTCTCTCCAGAAGGCAGCTTCAAGCCTGGGAATGGGAAAGGTCAACAAACGCACAGCTCGTGGTGGGTAAGGTGTTTCACTCCGTCAAGGAACATGCAGGGTTGGGGCATGGCTTCTTCCTCAGAGATTGGCATCTTCCAAACAGTCAAATTTACACTCATGACCCACAATTGTTCTCTTTACATTTTCTATCTTTAAAAAAAAAAAATTCTGTTTTCATTCTTTCCTAGTACTTAGGTGATTTACAAGTATTGTCTACACTGTGTGGAATAAAGATCTTATCTGTTCAGGTTGTCGCCTCAAGAGCTGTGGGGTGACTCTGCATTGCTTACGGAATCGTAGCCACTGGTCAACGTATCTCCTTGTCTCCTCCTTTTCTTGTGGCCTGGCTTGCCTTTTCTGGAACATTCCTGAATTGTAGGCATCCGGACTGTGTTTCTCCCTTATGAATGGTGGACTGAATGTGACACTCTATGTTCAAGTGAATGTGGCCAGGATGATGGCTTCTATTTATCAGTTTTTCCCCCAAATCTCATTTGAATGCCACAAAATATTTGGTTGGCCTTTTTAGCTGCCTTGGGTATTGGGAAAACCAAACAGTGGAGCTAAGATCCTCCCACTAACCCCAACCCTAACTCTGGCTGTTACCTTAATTAAATGTAGCAGGCCAGATACAGTAGACTGTGGGTTGCTTTGCTTTCCTTTTTTTTTTTTTGAGACAAGTCTCACTCTGTAACCCTGGGAAGAATGCTGTGTCATAGCTCACAGCAACCTCAAACTCTTAGGCTCAAGGGACCCTCTTGCCTCAGCCTCCTGAGTAGCTGGGACTATAGACACCCACCACAATGCCAGACTAGTTTTTCTATTTTTAGTAGTGATGGGGTCTCACTCTTGTTCGGGCTGGTCTTGAACTCCTGACTCTAGCAATCCACCCACCTCAGCCTCCCAGAGTGCTAGGATTACAGGTATGAGCCACCACACCTGGCCATGGGTTGCTTTTCATTTATTTAGTAATGACTGATGGATAACCAGCTACATGTGGGGTGTTATGCTGAATACGTGTGTGACAGGTATGACCCCTGCCCCAGGACATTCACTGTCCCAAGGCCATTGGGCAACTCATTCTTCCCCCCACCCAGCCCCTGCAAAAGGCAAATCATCTTTTTGTAGTTCACCTTCATTGTTGGGCTTCTGAATGCTATCCCATGGAACTTAGAATCATCTGCACATCTTCCTGTTCTCGTGACCAGACCATTTATAAAAAATATTAAATAAGACTAGTCATAGCACTGGTGCTTGGGGAGTCCCCAGTTCCACTTCTCTACACAGAATATGCCTTTTTCTGCCTCTAAGTTGTTTCTCTCCCCATGGCCAAACTACCCAAAGAGCCCATGGAGACTCATTATTTTTAAATATCTTTTCATGTGGAACCTTGTCAAAGGCTTTTGGAAAATCTAAATAGTTAAGAGACAAGAGCTGCACTGGGGATCAGGCGACCTGGGTTCTGGTCCTACCTGTCATTGGTTTATCATTGAACTTTGGAAAGGGCACAGAACAGCCCTCATCTCAGTTTGTCACCAGTAAGATGAGAATGATTATGCTGGCAGTCAACATCATAAAAATTTCACAACCATCAGATGAGAAAGTGTTATTTAAGAACGCTTTGCAAGGTATAAAACAAAAATATAAGGGATCATTATTTAGAAAACTTACAACAGCATCTCCATTTATATGCATGTTTTTCTCCCAAAAGAACCGCAGTAGCTGTGACCACATTTCCTCCAGCACCCACTGCAGGGTGAGGTTGGTTTAAAATCAACTCCTCCGACTGCTAGAAGGGATGTGGAGCCTGGCTTGATTCGAGCATTTGGTACACTGTGTGAGCCTGTAGCAGCCGGGACACTGGGACCGATCAGGCCTTGGGATGGGTCCAGTCTGTGCCACCCTTGAATAAGTTACTTCACTTTTCTTGTGCCTCACCCGTAAATGGGTGCCATGTTAACTCCTTTACTGATTATGAGATTTAAATGGGAAATACTTAGGTGTAAAATGCCTGGCATCGTGCCTGACACATAGTGGCCACTCGATACATAGCACTTATTATTGTTTGTCTATGCAGAGGCCCCAGAGCTGGCAGCTGGTCCATCCTCCCTAAACCTTAGGATTGGGCATCAGACGTTCAGCACATTCCGCCATGGACTTGTCTTCATGTCTTGTGTGAAATTCTTTCAGACATTGGGTAGCTGAATGCTTTCCTTTCTGTTTTCTGAAAAGTTGTAGATGGGAGTGGGCTAGGGAAGGAGACAGAAGAAATGCCTCCCAGTTGCTGTTTCCACTCTGGCCAAGTACATAGGGTAGGGGATAGGACTCTGTCCAGCCTCCCTGCAGAAGGACAGGCCTGTGAAAACTTCACCAATTGGTGCTTCCTGCTCCATGCCTTGTCCACCCTTCTGTCCCTGACTCATGCCATCTGTTGTCCTCTGATGTCCACCTATGTCTGGACAGAGGAAATGGACACCTATGTTGTCCAGAGGAGCAGGGAAATTGGGGCCTAATGATAAAGAAGACCACTCAGGCACTGAATCCAATTTCCACTGGGGATCAGACCAAGGGACGCCGGATGAGACTTAGTTCCGCCAGCAACTCCCTGCATAGCCTGCTCTGGCCGACAGTGGCCTCAGAGGGCTGGACACCAGCCAGGGTGCTCAGTATCACTCTCCAATGCCGCTCCAGGGACAACTCCCAGGTGGAGACAAAGCCCAGCTGGGCCAGTGGCCAAGGCCATCACTGCACTGTCAGACTTGGGTGGTAATCCCAATTGGTTTTGCACCAATTCCTATTTCATTCAGATTAAGAAGAGACATGAACATCTGGTGGCTTGGGGATGGGCAACAGAAGAAGGGCTCTGGGAACTCAAGGCATTTTGATTTTTAGTGTCTCTTTAATTCCTTTAATTGCTGTTGTTTTCATGTGCATAATGGGAAATTAGCAAGGAGGAGTTTCAACTTCAATCATTTATTTTATCATTTTTAAAATGAAATATCTGTCAAGCTCTAGTGCTTTCACATCAAAAATCAGGAATGACTAGAGAAAGTCTCTGGAAGTGTAAAGACTAGAGCCAGACCTTGACTTCAGCCCCCTGTCTTTAGGTAGCCCTCACCAGGAAATAAATGGGAGGCCCACTCTAGTCACGTAACTGGGTGATGGAGAAAGCATGGACTTCAGAGTCAGACTGGATTCCAATTCTGTCTGCAGATTTTATAGCCAAGCCAGTTATTTAATACACCTGAGTCTTATTTTCCTCCTCTACTATCAGTATATATCACTTAGGGCTTTTGATGTTGCATACAACTTGATATTACTTTAACAAAAAGGAAATGTCTTGAGTAACTGGGAAACTCCAGCATCAGGTAAACTTTGGGGTTACTTTGATTCAGTGACTCAGTCATGCCACCAAAGACCCGTTTTCCGCCCCCCATCTCTGTGGTTGACCTGCCCTCGTTCCAGCTCCCTCCCTGTTGCAAGAGGTCTGCCAACAGACCTTTGGGCTGCATGTTTTTGGACCTTGTAATGGGTGAGGAGACCTCTTCTCTTCTCCATCATCTGTCCTCCTTTGTGCTCTCATTGAACACATTGGTTGGCTTGACTCTTTTCTATCACTGCAGCAAGAGAGTGAGATGAAGTTGATTTGTTTATGCTCAGCAAGCACTCCCCAGGAAGCAGAGGGGGTTCAATCCCACCCAAAGGTTGAGAGAGCGTGGAATGGCTGCTGGAGGGCATGTGAGCCATGACAGTGACCACTGAACTCACAGGATTGAGAGGATTATACCAATAAGGAATTATACTCAGAACCACCACCCAGTACATGAAGTCTAGGAGGCTTAAAAATAATGCTTAAAAGGAAAATAAATCAGAGTCTGGAATAAACCTAAAAATCAAACACACAAGCTGCAAAACAACCTGATGTCAGAATTCTGTAAACTCGAGAGAAACAGGAAGCAGCAGACTTCCCAGTGACCAGACATGATCAGTCGTCCTTAATGTGGTGGCCTTTCTATCATTCAGTTCCTTGGAATGAACTCTTTTATTCTTCCTGATCTCATGAGAGGTTAAAAATTTAAAAGGGGAGAGCATAACAAGAATACTTGGAATATAATATTTTTTTAGTTTTGTTATTGAAATCTCTAAAATTACATAGTGTGTACCGTACAGTCTTATACTAACGGCGTCTAATCACGTGTGGTGAACCCGTAGCTCTCACTGACCACGTTCTCAGTAATATTCGTTCCCACCTCACATAGTGAGGCTCTGCCAGATGTTTGTCTTGCAGCCAAATGCTGGCCATGGCTCCTTAGAAACCTAGAGAAGGAGATTTGACTTACTCAGCTCCATGGATGTCTTTTCAGTTATGCTCCTTGGGCACTGAGGCTGGGTGTGCCCGAACAGGGAACACTGGTTGTGTTGGATCTGTGCCTTTGGACCTGTGATGGTTCTGGAGACCTGAGCCAACACTCAGGAGCCAGACAAGCATCAGGTGGGGCTGGGAAGC
>NW_003852444.1:11730977-11734312 GCF_000181295.1 Otolemur garnettii
TCTTCTCCAAACACCTGCAGGGCCTCAAATGCTCACACCTGAGGCATAGGGAACCAGGCGAACACCCTAGATTCCCAGTTAAGCCCAGCGGTGGCCTCTCCCCTCTGTCTCTTTGCCATTCTCATCTTGAGGCCTGGGTGACTCCAGCTACTGAGCACTGCTCAGACAGAGCTCACTCTGTGTCCGTGGCTGTCCAGACAGACCTTGGCCTGAAGTTCCGCTGTGAGCAGTACAGGATTGGAACTCACACTGTCTCTCCTTTCCTTCTTCTCCGCAGATCCGAGTGGATGGGCCCCGGGGCAATGCCCTCCAATATGAAACTGTGCAGGTGGTGGACCCTGGCCCGGTCCTCCGGGATATGGCCTTCTCCAAGGACCACGAGCAGCTCTACATCATGTCTGAGAGGCAGGTAAGTTTCTCTGGGCTCTGCCAGATGTTTGTCTTGCAGCCAAATGTTGGCCATGGCTCCTTAGAAACCTAGAGAAGGGGATTTGACTTACTCAGCTCCGTGGATGTCTTTTCAGTTGTGCTCCTTGGGCACTGAGGCTGGGTGTGCCCGAACAGGGAACAGAACATTGAAAATATCAAAAGTTCAGTGAGTCTAGCATAAGTCCACTAACTTCAGAATCATCGTGTATCTAAGTTCAAGGCCAATGTTTGCTCTCTTTTGAAGAAACATGGTACAGATGCCCAAGTTTGGGGTCCAGATTTTCCTACACACAGTATAATCTCCTACCAAGGTCATGCTCCTGGATCCCAGGGGCCTGTGGTAGGCAAGGATTTATTGCCCAGTTAAGGGAGCACCACAGAAGAGTCAGAGAGATGATTCAGAACAGAGAGTCTCTGAGGTGAGAAGAGTGGAGAGGGTGCCCAGAGCCTTCCTGTGTACCCATAACTCTTTTTGGAACTTTCAGCAAAGTCTGTGAAGTCAGCCCAAGAAGGACAGATACAGTGTCAGCTAAGACCAAGTAGGAAGTGCCAGGTTGGGCTTGGTTCTGGAACTCAGCTGAGAACTAAGTAAGCCCATCGGGGGTCCTGAGTGTGGGCTAGGAGGCATGTGTCTGCAGCAGGCAAGGCAGCAGGTTTCACCTTGGACTTTCCATCTATTAAAGAAATATCTCTTAAAGAGTGTTTATTGGAGCACCCTAATGCCGCCCCACAAGACCTCTGTTGCACCACCTCTGAGTAGGAAGCTCATTCCTGGAGCTGTCCTTCCAGCCTGTGACTATGTGCATTAGCTCTGAGTGGTGGAGGCAGCAGCCACAAGGACTGTGTTCCCCTCTTATTCAGTTTGATTAGTGTGGACTGAACTCTGTGGAGGACCTTGCTGACAGAGTCTGTATTGTTCTCCTACCCCATGTCTGCACAGTGGGAGAGATGAATGCCACATTATGCCACCCACAGGGCTTGTGCCTTGGCAGCCCACAGCAGCCTTACTGCCTCACAGGCTCGATGACATCATCTCATGGTGTGGGACTCCCCATTCTGGGGCTTCAGCCACACTGGGACTCATTGTGGTGTCCATGCGAGGGCTTCTTTGGCCTGGGAATGGCCAAGTATGAGGCTGAGAGTGGAGTAATTTTCCTTGGAACCAGGGAGTCCCAAGATGGAGTCAGGGACTGGCATGAGGCTTCCCTCTGTCTATACTCCTTGATTTCTTAATGGGGTCCCTCTCTCCACTTCCTGCCTACCTCTAAGGTCCTAGAAGCTGACGGGAAGATCTTCACAAGGCATGGAATATTTCAGGGTTCCTTGCCTGACTTGAAAGCCAGAATTTTTGAACCTAGGATTTAAAATACAGAAGGTCTTTCAAAGCTGAAAAATATCAGCCCCCTCCAAGAACTGAGTCAGGAGTCTTGAGTATTGCTGCCTCCTCTGATGGGCCCATCTGAGTCCTTATCTGCCTGTGTCCCCAGCTGCTCCCCTTCCCCGGTAGTGCTGTCCTTACCCATTGAGCTTGGTGGGAAGCTCCTTGGTAGCTCTGGAGCATGGAGACGTTAGAAAGAAAGGTGGGTAGAGCCAGAGTGTTCATCCCTTCTGGGTCTGCCATTTTGGTTCCTTCCTATTATGACTTTCTATTTATTCTCTTCTATTTCCCATCTTTGTGCACTAGCATCTGAGCTATTGGAGGGCAGGGACCTTGTCTGTCTCCATCATTACCTGTATCCCATACCTGGAAGACAACCTTGCCCAGTACATTCTTGTAGGGTTAATAGAAGTGGAGGGCCTCTGGACCTCATTGCTCATGATGAAGAACACCCTGCTTTGAGAGCCTTCTGATTCTCAGTGAGGCTGAGACAATCTGTGTGAAGACCTAAACAGAGACAGCAGGACTCTGAGTTTTGTTAAGAACCAGCTAGCTTTGATTTGGTCAGCATCTTAGCAAGCTGTGGTGTGTGAGGAATGCTCCTCTTCACCTCTTGCTGGGCAGGCCAAGGAAGCAGGGGCTGCTCTCTCTCCTAAAGCTCATCCATCCCTTCTTATTTTGAGGTTCTTTATGAATGGTGGTGCTGGTCTCCGCTACCTCCTTTCTCCCTCCAGTTCACCTGGTTCTACAATGGAGGACACCAAGTGCAGGAAGGAGATTTGGACAGCCAGGGGAAATATTTGGCATCATAGTTTGGTACTTGTGAAACAAGTAACGAATTCATAGTTAAAGAAGATTCCAGAGAGATCAACTGACTTTGTCTCCCCACTTCTATTTGAAACATCTCTGGGGTTTCAGTGTAACTTAGTTCATACACTGAAAGAGGCCAGCTCTTGGCATGAGAAAGGATGGGTGGACAGTGAAGAGGAAGGGGTGAGGATTGTCTGCCTCATAGAGGTAGAGAATGAAATGTGTGTACCCGTGTGTGTGTGTGTGTGCTCACAAATGCTGTATGTTTTCTGGCCCCAGACAAGTTACTAACTCTCCCAGCACCGCATGTATTCAATGTTCACAGATATTTATTGAGCACCTGCTAAGTCAGGCATTCTCTTAGGTGCTACAGATTATTCCACGGGGACCAGGCAGACGGCATCCCTGTCCTCATAGAGATTATGTTCTGAGCACAGAGATAGGCAATGAATGGGAGCACTAATGAATGAGTGAGTGACTCATTAGGGTCATAGTAAATGCAATGAGAAGTTCAACCAACTGAAGAGGATTAAAGTGATGGCCAAGAAAGTGGTTGAAAATGCTCTTTTCAAGATGGTTGGCAGGAAAATCCTCCCAAAGAGGGAGGTTTTGAGCGAAAGGGAGAGTCAATAGAATGACAAGAGGAGACTTTCAGGGGAGAATGTTCTATGCAGAAGGAACAGCAAGCACAGAGGCCTGAAGTGGATGTGTGATGCAG
>NW_003852444.1:11734622-11740946 GCF_000181295.1 Otolemur garnettii
CACCCGGAGAATGGGGATATAGTAAACAGTACCAGTCATCTACACGGATGTCAAGGGTTCAGTGACACTTTGCATGTAAAACGTGCTTAGCTCAGCGTCTGATAGAAAGAAATCATTCAGCAAACCTTAGCTATTAGCTGGATTATTTGCAAATTGCATAATTCTATGGCTGGGACATGGTTTCCACATTACAATGGTGAGCCCCTCTCTGAGCCCACTCAGCAAGCCCTGAGTCCCAGGCACACTTCTTCTTGGGGCATGTGAGCGTGCACTGCCTAGGAGTCAATGTCATTCTGTCGTGCTCTACCTGGCTCCGTCGGTACCGTGCTTTTTCCTTTCTCCAGCATGAGTCCAAGTATCTCTCTGGTGTGCACGTCTGTGTGTGTGGCAGTGTGTGCCCATGCAGACAGGCACACGCCTCCCCTTTGCCTGTTCCTGTCTGTGTCTTCGTGAGCCACCTCCTTGTGCATGTGTGCGTGTATGTGTGTGGGATGTGCTCACTAAAACTCCAGAACCCCAAGGGAAGGTCTGCACACAGAGACCTGCCACACCAATGCGTGGGAAGTGAGGGGAGATGTCTGTGCAGCAGCTAGACGAGGAGATGGGGTGGCAGCCCCCACAGGGGGAGAAGCAACTGTTCCCCAGACAGGGAAAGTCTCTTCTTTGAGAGGCCCCAAAGGAAGCACAGATTTCTCAGTATATTTTGATGTCTCTGCCGTTGCACACAACAGCCCTTCCCTGCCTGAGAGCCACAGGCCTCCAGCGCAAGTTTCTGTTTGGGGGACCCACTGTTAGTCACGTCTGGGCCTAAGCCATCTCTCAGGGAGCACTGTTTCACTGACTCTTGTTGGCAGTACATCTGCATCCAGGTGCCTGGGGATGCTTGCAGCCTGTCCCTTCATGAGCGGCTGGCACCCACGCCTCAGCTGTGATCTGGGACACAGAGGCCCATGAGAGCTGAGGAAGTGGGCCTGGAGGTGGATTGCCTGCAGACTGGGGTTACCTGGGAAGGCAGCTCTGCTTGGCTCCTTCCAGTATAATCCAGGGAAGTAGTGAGAACCCCCTGGCTTTATAACGTACTACCAGGCCTCATTTATTCCTTCCAGAATCATTCTCTATGTTCTCTCCTATTATGGGCCCAGCACCAGTGAAGGTATTGGGAACATAGCAGTGAAGAATCACAGAAATACCCCATGGGTTTAGCCAGAGGACGCAGCCAGAAGGAATCAATAGGAGAAACAAGTCAGAGAGTAAGTTAGCAGGTGGTAAGTGCTCCAGAAAAAGGGAGTTCAGCAGGTTATGTGGAAGCAGGAGCCATAGCACCAGTGGAGGGCTGTGTTTTGACTACAGTGGTGGGTGGGGGTCTTATGGGGCAGAGGCATGCAAGAGGTGAAGGGCTGGCCTGTGAATGTTCCCTAATCTCTCTATTTCTTTTCAAGTTCCTTGCTTGGATTGTGAAATTGAGAGATGGTTAAGCCTGCCCCTTGGAAGGGAGGACAGGAGAGGAAGGAGGGTGTCATGACTATGATTTTTGCCATGCTCAGAGTTCCAGAGGGAAGCATAGTTCAAGGGGAAGGTTGTATTTTGGTCCAAGAAAAGTTTGTACCACTCAGGCTCAGGACCCCCAGTGGATGGTGCCTCTGCTGGTGCGCCCCTGTGTGATGAGAGCACTATTACAGCCTCTTCTGGCCCGGTGTCTCTCCCAGGATATTCTGAGGGCAGCTGGTGTGAGGACTGGTGGGTGAGCTTGGAGGTCTGCCAACATCGATTTCATGCATGTTGCTCTTACGGAGAGTTTCTGTAGCCAAAGGCAATGGGCTTCTGCAGGAATGAGTCCCACTCTCTTGGCACGGGGTCTCCAGGCTTGTCTCACGAGAGGTGTATTGGCCAGTGACATGGCAAGCTTTCTCTGCCATCCTTTCTGCCCCTGCAGGGGACTGAGCTGTGTGTTCTAGTTTATGTTTGGATGGCTGACACCATGACAAGCCCACGTGGACGTTTGCTCCTGGCACCCAGGCTGGGGGCTGTGTCTGGAGGCTCCTGGGAGAGCAAACTCGAGCGCAGGCCTGAGAAGTGAGTGACAGGACACAGTGCCACCTCAGGCACTCACAGAAAGGGAAAAGCTGTGGCAGCATTCCACACACCTGCACTTGGGAAGAAGCCTTCCCGTTTGTCTGGAGTGGATCCCGAAGGTTCCAGCGCGTCATCACTGAGAACTTCTTCCCAATCAAGGCAGAACAGCTCTATTTTACCACGCAGAGGCAGAGGGACCCAGAAAGGAGAGATGACTTCCCTCCCTGGTTTCCTGCAGTCAGTAGGGGCCGGCAGCCTGGACTTTCTGTTGGATCCTAAAGCCTTGGGCCTGGAAAGCCCTCCAGGAGTCTCTGGTGCAATGCTCTCCTGCTGCCCTTTCCCTCCTATGACTGGTGTGTAAGCTGAAGCCAGAGGAGTGCTCAGTGTGCCCAGAGTCACACAGCAAGCTGGGAGAGGGCTCAGCCCCTCCTGCAATCCCTCCCCAACCCCTACTTGCGATAAGGAATATGGGGTTGTCTGTGGGAGCATTTTTTGTCTTCACAGCAGGAAAATTACATACCCCACTTGCAATGCTAGACCAGCCCTAGAAGGCAGAAGGAGAGGAATGGAGCAGTGCAGGTGTGGCCAGAACTCAGAACGCCCCTCGGGCCCATGAAGGAGGTCTTTGGATTTAGCCTTCCTCAGTTCTGGCCTGATGCAAGTTAGGACAAGAGCCCTTTTACGGTATCTAGAGCATCTTAGGTACACAGAGCCCCAGGCAGCACCAGTCTCGCCTCACAGAGGAAGTAGGCAGAGAGGAAGCCACCAACCTCCTGTCCTTTTCCAGCAGATTTGCTTCTGTGCAGTCACTCTTGTAGGCAGAAAAGCCTCTGACCTCTGATCGTTATCACAGTAGCAGCCTGCCAGCACTCAGACAGACCATGGGGGTGACTAGAGGCAGGGGGTATGCAGGATGAAGACCACGGGGTGGGCATAATTAGACCATGAACTTGGCTTTTCATACTGACCTTCAGTACTCACCAGCTCTGCCACCCAAGCAACTCACTCAAGTAGCTTGTGTTTTGGATTCTTCATGTATAAAATGTAAATGCTAATAACTACCTTTCAGAGCTTTTAAAATTAAAGTTAATATATGTAAAGTGCCTGGCGCGTGGTAGCTGCTTAGCGAGCTGCGGATGGTGTCACCGTCATCATTATCATTACTCTTATTACTGCTAGGCAAGGTATTGTGTTCAGGGTAGGGGTGCCTGGATCTACTGCTTGGTGGCTGAAGGCCAGTTTAGCTCCAGGCACAGGCCATGAGAGACTCCCTGCCTCCCCCATCTGTTCTGAAGCCCAGCAAACACTAAGGTAGAGACTCCTTTCATATTGACTAGCCCTGCCTTCCAGGGCTTGAAAAGGCCAGGAGGTGCTCTCCCACCTGCTCGGAGACACCTGTCATCTTGACGGGGCTCTGTGGGGTTTTCTTTGTAATTCCACTTCCATGGTGGGGAAGGAACTTGAACCATTGGAGGCTAGCCCCATGGGATACTTGAAATTAGCTGAGACTGGACAGCTGAAAAGGCTTCTGGCACCTCACGTTCAGGGGAAAATGGCAGTGGTGTGTTCCCTTCTCTCTGTCCCAGCCAAAGAAGAGCCAGTATGTGCTGGCCGAGCAGGGGTGGGCGAGGGAGGGGCTGGAGTGGGAGCAAAGACAGGAAATCCAAGGGCCGCTGATTAGGGACAGCTGTGGCCTTGCTCTAATCCTGAACTCCATTAAGCATCTGTCTCCAGCAATTGCCCCGACAATCATCGTGCCTTCTCTGAGCTTAGCACCAAGTGTCCTGGTACTTTTGCAGCTCTGAGTGCCATTTTTAAAGACAACCATGTGTAATATTCCACTTAGCAGCAAGGAGGAGATGCCATAGGGCGGACAGACAGGAACAGAGGCTGCTCCTCTGCCCCCTTTCAGCTCCCTCTCCTACTATGCTGTGTCTATGATTAAGAGCCCACTGTATGCCCAGCACAGGGTAGGTATTGTGCAGAATAAGAAAGGCAGAAGGAAGGCCCTGCTCTGGAAGCTAAGGGGAAAGAAAACTCTAGCTTGATGGGCATGGAAATGACTGTGGTCCTACTGTGGGAATTATTGTGGAAAGGGAAAAAAAAAGATGTCAACTCAAAAGGCACATTCTCCCCATGCCTTTGGGTAGGTTATTACAACACAAGGACTCTGGCCTAGAGGCCAGAGCTTTCAGGATGCTTCCCAAGACTACCCCTAATCCTCGGGTTCCTCAGTTCTGGGGGGCCCTTGTCTGCCTCACCCTTCTCACAGAGGCTGGACGTTGGCAGAGGCTGACTCTCAACCCCAGCCCCACTCCCCTGTCTGCTAGGGAAGGTATCTGAAAGGAAGTGATTAAATTCCATGAGGACTGCTTGACTTGTACTTGAGTTCTGTAGAAAAGGACTGGAAATATTGATACTTAAGTAAACTGTGTACTCAGTTTGAATATTAATGAGACATTTTCCAAAGTAAACAGATGCACTCTAATGTATGCCATTGTTCAAGATGACTCGTTGGCGTGAGTGGTGTCACATGACTTTACCAAATGTAATATAAGTATAAAGGGAGAAATTACAGATGGCACTTATTCACATGATTCTCAGGAGTCCAGGGCATTTCAAACGTCTCAAGAAGGCAATGGAGACATGAATGAAACTGACTCAGAGATGGATGCCATGGTTTCAAGGGGATGCATAATGGTTGAGGGAGACTCTCTAGATACTTATGTAGAGAAGGTTCAGTGAAACAATGACGAACTTAGGCTGGTGCCGAAGGCTTCTCAGTTAGATGCTGATGACCTGAAGCAGGGAGTCTGAGCTGGACCCAGTGGCCCTGCTTCCTGATTCTGGCTCTGCCACTTGCCCTTGGGCAGGTTATTTAATCTCTGGGGGATTCTGTTTCCTCATGAGAAAGTGGGAGTCTGCTAGTACATGTTGACTGAGTGACGATGAGTAAATTCGAAACTGTGCATGGAATTCTTAGTGCAGCGCCTGGCAGGTAATGAGGGCTCAGAAAGTCTTAGCTTTCATCTCCAGTGTTTTCAGAATGCTCACAATTATTTTAAGAGTGTCGATATGTTATTGAAAAATTATTCACCTATAATATTTTTCTTCCATCAGTCATAAACTCTGTCCTATAGCTTCTGGGGTGTATTAGGCCCCCAGTGTTTTGGTTCCAAGAGTGAGAGAGAGCAGACGAGGAGGCCTTCATCAGTAGAACAGGTCCTGAGGCCCCTCAGGGGTCCCATGGACTGACAGTGCCCCATTAATTTCCTGGAGACAGTACCGTGAGTAGAGTGGGCTGGTCACCGCCCATGCCTGAGGTTACCTTCAAAGAAAGAGAAAGGCCCTTCTAGAGAAAATCCAACACCCCCAAGCTACTTTTAATCCACAAGACTAAGGAATAAACGGTCACTCTCAGCAAGGTGAGAGGATCTGAGGAGACAGTTCCCCCCCAGCTTAGTACAGGCTTAACCATAGTTCAGTCCAGCATTTCCCAAATTTTATGTCTCAGAGCCAAAGTTCTCTAGAATATCAGATTCCTTTGGTCAAATTGGAGGTGAGCAGATAACTAGACCAGCATTTTATAGAACATTTGGTATACAAATGGGTATTATGAATATCCAAGCTATAGGTGGGATGGCCCCTTTAGAGGTAGTGTCTCCCAAACTCACAGGCTTTACCAGGAGCGCCCAGGGGAAATGGCGGATTGTGGAACCTTCCCTAGGAAAGCCTTAATTATCTTTTCCTATCTCTTCTGGTTTCCGCTCCCTTCTCTCTTGCCAGTCTCCCTGACTTGTGGGCACAGGCTGAGCTCTCCATCTCCACTCTTACGATTTCAGGGAAAGATTTCAATCAGCTCCCCAGAGCTGTCCCTGAGGGCAGCTGTTGTCTTTCTGACTAAACGATGTCTGGCCCACTCATACACAAATCCTAGGACTGTAACTCTATCCTGGGGAGCCCTTTTCAGCTCTAAGCTTAGCGCGCCAGAATTTATAATTCTCCATTCTTCTCTAAAAAAAGCCACACATTTTATTAAAATTATTAAGATTCTACCTCTTTTTTTTTTTTTTTTTTGTAGAGATAAAGTCTCACTTTATTGCCCTCAGTAGAGTGCGTGGCATCACATAGCTCACAGCAACCTCCAAGTCCTGAGCTTAGACGATTCTCTTGCCTCAGCCTCCTGAGTAGCTGGGACTACAGGCGCCCACCACAATGCCTGGCTATTTTTTTGTTGCAGTTTGGCCAGGG
>NW_003852444.1:11741053-11772245 GCF_000181295.1 Otolemur garnettii
TCAGAATTACACAGCTCTCACCTGGAATTAATGTATTAAGTCACTTTGCATCTTCTCAGATGGTTCTTCATTTAGGGCCATGGTTTTACTGTCAAATACTACTCTATCTTCAGCAATTAACGCTGGATGCTGACAGCCCAATATCTTCAAGGCCACACAGATTTCAGGGAGGCTATTTATTACCTGTTTTGCTTCAGAATATCAAAGACCAAACTCCAAAGCCCTGAGCTCTCTCTCCTTTGCTTCTCAGGGTTGTGTACTTTCTTGTCAAATGGTGCTAAGGACACTCCAATGGGGCAAGGGAAGAATCTATTAGAACTTCTATTATTTTTAATTTTCTATTTAAATAAGAAACTTGGCTTGCTCCTATTTAATAGATGGTTGATACTGGTTACTGTTCCGCTACCTCAGTCTATGTGTCTGCCATTCACACGTCACCAAGGCACACAGGTGCCCAGGGTCCTCCTCTCAGAGGGCTTAACTCTAGCATTCTTACTGGCTGATTCAGTTTCAAAATATTACAACACATTTGCGATTCCTATGTGGCAGATATTATCAATGTTGTACAAACAACCCTTTAAGTAGAATCTTTGTGATACTTTGAAATGACATGGAAGTGACCGTGAAAATTATTCAGACAATACAGAGGTTTGCTGCTTATGGAAACATAATTAAATGTTTTTCTTTTAAAAGCCCCCAAATGTTCCGCATTTGCTGACCTTTTCAGTTCTGACAAGCAGCAGTCAGAGTGTACCACTTTGCTGATAACTTTGAGGAAATAAACACTTAATCTTTCCCTCCAATATAAAGGTAATGCATTCAGAGTGGCATGGAGAGATGGGGGAAAAAGGATGTCTGGAAATATTTTCATCATTATGTGATTTTGTTGCTGATAATGAGTAAGTGTAACACTTAAAAAATTTATATCTAAAAACTTTTAAAACTTGAGAACAGAATCTTCTACCCGCTCAAAAATTCTCCAAATGAAGTGTTTCAGAGAATTTTGACCCATTTGTTAAAAGACGTAAA
Organism: Otolemur garnettii; assembly: GCF_000181295.1. Taxonomy (NCBI): domain Eukaryota; kingdom Metazoa; phylum Chordata; class Mammalia; order Primates; family Galagidae; genus Otolemur; species Otolemur garnettii. Next base: position 11,742,083 of record NW_003852444.1, read on the forward strand.
ATTTCAGCACCTCCCAATTAGTCGCGAGAACTGATTGACATCAGAGAAGACGGAAGCCAACTAGCTGAATTTCAACAACAGTCCTTGCATAATTGGTGCATGAGACTGAAAAAAGAAACTATCTTGATTTATTCAGCATAGCCAACAATGCACTTTTTGGCATCACTGTGTCTCTATGAGGTGTCCTTTCCAGTATGACAACCATTACTGCAAAGGATTAAAATAAATTGAACCCTAGACCTTAGAACCTTGCATCACTCAGTCTAAATACATATATTTACAAATAATGAAGCCCATTCCAACTCACACGGTTACCATTATGATGATTTTCTTAATGACAGCAAAATGTTTTATATCAGCCATTAATAAAATAAAATAAAAAGGGTGGCGCCTGTGGCTCAAAGGAGTAGGGCGCCAGCCCCATATGCTAGAGGTGGTGGGTTCAAATCCAGCCTCGGCCAAAAACTGAAAAAAAAAAAAATACATTAATAAAATAAAATAAAAACTAGGATGCTATTTTATCTTTATTTCCTAACTTTCTGTATGTTTGATAATGCACCATACGAGTAAGAAGAATATGTATATTATTTATAAATAAATATATGTGTCAGGCAGGTGCATGTTCAAAAGAATTTTTTACCATGAGGTGTACAATCAAAACCAGTTAGAGCCCTCTGGCTATTGCAGTATGGAACTGGCAGCTTTGCTATAAATTACCTTTATCTCAATGTCTGATTTTTCTCTTTCCTGTTACCTTCTAAAAGTATCTCCTTTGTACTAAGAGTTTGTTGTTTAGACTCAGCTCAGAAGTTCTTAAAGTTCACTGTACACTGGGATAGAGAGAGGGCATGTGGTCAGTTTTATTCTCAGCAGTTTACCCCATGCCTTCTAGATCTTCCTAGATCTCAAATCCCCAATCCCCGAAGAGTTTCCATGGGAGTAGCCCGAGGAATTTGCCGTGTTGCTGACAGATGAGAAAAACCCAGACAGGCAGACAGCGTTATGGAGGCTGTGACCATTGCCACTGGCAAGGAAGCTTCTTGTACTCATGTAAACACAGCCAGAAGGACTTGGGAGCTTGAGAGTTTTCACAGATGGAAACCCATCAGTCCAGGGTTTGTCTTGTTATGTCTCTCATTTCCCCTTCATTTCTCTGTTCTTTTCATTTCCTTCCCATTTCTCCCTTTGTCCCATTCATTTTCTTTAATTGTTTTTGTATCCTCCTCACCGTCCCCCTTATTTTATCTCAGTTTCTTGTCTCACTCTTCTCCACATTTGCTTCCCGCTCTCCACATCTCGGAGAAGGGAAGGAGAGCTGAAATAGGGTCACGCCAGTGTTTTTCAAACTGCCGGTCACGACACATTAGTGGGTCAAGAAATCAATTTAGCGGGTCACAAAATCAATTTAAAGGGTCACGACCAGAATTTTTTTTTTAATGGAATAGAATAAAATCGAATAGAATGGTGTCCATCAAACACCATGAGGATAAGTAGTATTTGTGAAACTACATATGTGCACGTGTCTGTGCCCTGGGTTGCCGGTGTAAACCATACGTCTTGTCGTGAGTTGTGATCAGAATGCAAGCTGCAGGTCCGGGGAGGAGTGTTCAGGTACGCTGCCAGCGCAATCACTTCAGCTTTGGACAGCCAGATCACCTTTCAAGCCGCGCAAATGCCTTCATCTGTCCCACTGCAGTTTTTATTTAAGTGATTTCTCAATTTGAACAATTTGGCCTCAACAATTACTTGCTGACAGTTCAGTATGGGAGCTGTGCAGTCGCGGAGAAGGCATTGGACGCAGGGTAAAGCCAAATGGGTTCCAGTTCTTGACTTGTGAGGTCTTGACTTCCGAGTCTAAGTTTTCTCATTTGTGGGTTTGATCAACATTTTCCAAGCTGTACTATGTTAAGGCACATGCGCAAAATGAATGTATTTGTCTTTGCACAGCTCCCTGGGGTGATAGGGGGCTCCTGGTGATCAGACAGGACCAAGGTCTGAGGGTGTTGTCTTCAGGCATTTTCTAGCTGCCCAATGGCTGACAGAGTTACTTTGGCGGCACACTGATGTCCCATCACAGTGTGCCTCCTCTCACCAGATGGAAGTACTGTTCGGGTGCCCATTACATACCCTGTGGCCCAGAAATCTTTGTCCCTATATCTCTGTGCATAGGTCCCTATGCTGGGGACATGCACAAGTGCACAAGACAAACTCAGTGCCCTCTAAAAGCGTATTATTTAGTGACTGAATCACCACCTGCAGTTTGCAAGAGATACTACATGGCACCAGGCCAGCTGAGTTGTGTCCAACCTTCCTTTCCAGTGGCCTCTCCTTACCTGCAGCCCTGATACTTGAAAGTTTCCTTTCTCTCTGTGGGAGATGGACACAACCCCAAACTGCTTTCCAATCTTGGTATTTCTTAGTTATAGACATAAACCTGAGGCAAGTTGAGATGAGAGGGACAGACTCCAATGGTTCCCCAAATGCCAAATTCTGCTGCATTCATTGTGTGCACCGAAGGGGAAAAAACTAATTACTACCTTTCTAAAGAGCTGAGCATGGGTGGATGTGCCCTTGATAGTGGCCAGCAGAAATGCTTCTTACAAACGGTTTTCCCCATGCAGCCTCAGGCGAGCCTCTCTCTCCTAGAGCCATTGCTGCCCTGAGGACCCCTGCTCCGGGCCATTAGCAAAGAGGCTGGACATTATTAACTAGTTGGCATTGACTGATGACACGGAGGGGTTTTTTTGGCCACGCATGGGCTGATGGAAGGCATTTTAGTTGACCCCTGGAATTTGGAGTTTATTCTGGCATGAAAACAAAGAAATAAATGAGAGAAATGAGCAGGAGACCCCTCTGGTTAGACACACTGGCTAGAGAGAGAGCAACAGCCTGCCCCTCCAACCTGGACCACCCCCACCAGAAGAGCCCCACCTCCCGGGCCCTTGGTTATTCCTCCCAGACTCTGGCACGGCTCCTTCTCAGGCTTCCTTTCTCTACTCTCTTAACCCTGGCACCCCAGAAAAAGGTAGTGTCCCTGCCGCATCTTGGGTACTAAGGAAAATTGTGAAATTCAGGTTGTATGTAAGAGAGCCATTCCTTCAGAGTGTGTGTGACGTGTACCAGGGGAATCTTTCTGCATAGATAATAACTCTTTAACATGTTATGCGTTTATTTCCTTACTCAGGTCATATGTAATATTTGCACTTGCTATTAAGCGATATCCTTTCAACGTAACAGCCACTATTGTTCACCTACTAGAGGGTTTGATGAGCGGCAATCCAAATCCAGTCGGCCACCAGTTTTTTAGAGATAAAGTTTTAGTAAAAACTGCTGATGCCCATTCTCTTACGTATGGCCTGTGGCTGCTTTTAGCACAGTGGCAGAGTTGTGTAGTTGAGACAGAGGCTGTATGGCCTCTGAAAAGTCTCAGATATGACTCCTCTGGCCTTTTGCAGAAGACACTGTGGTTTCTTTATAGTAGTGTTAAACTCCAAGGTCAGAGAAGAAAAGGGTAGGAATGAAACAAGTCTAGGCCAGGCTTCTTGTCCTCAGGGAGGTCACAAATTCATTTGGGAAAAGGTCCTTAAACATAAAGCATAAGCTGCCAACAGTTGCCCATCTCCGAGGCAGCCACATGGAGTCTGTCCTCCGTCCTGGGCCTCTGCTTTCGTCCCATTGTCTGTCCAGGACACACTATGACTCATCTCCCCAGGGGAATCCTGCATGCGGCTTAGAGCCTGTGTTCTGGGTGGCATCATCCTCACAGGCCACCTTGAGACTGCCCCTTCCCATAGTGCAGGGACCGAAAGGGTCTCATGTTAGTCTTGTAGCAACCACAGGAGCTGAAAGGTGATTTGTACTCAGTAAGCGTTTGGTGCATTTAAATGAATCTTCACATTGATTTGGGGGTGATGAGAGAAATTTATAGGAAACAACATCCTCTTCACCCGTTAAAAAAACAAAATCCCCAAACAGAGCCTGGGTCAAACTCATGAGATCAAACTTCCCCCATCTCACCTCAGTCAAGACCTTGGTTTTGGCTTTGAGCCAAAGTACCAAGGATCTCCGAAATAATTAAGCCTTCCTGGTAATTGAGTTCTAAGCCAGTCACTGTTTTTGAAAAATATTCATGCAAAAATGTTTTCCTTGTAGGGAAAAAGGGGTCAAGTGACTCCTTCCTCTCCCGCTGTCTCACATACATCTCCTGAATCCCCAAACCACACAAAAGGAAATTTTTTTTAAAAATCAAAATGAGAACAATAATTTTATGTGACAGGAGTATTTATATGGCTTGTGTCCCCATGATGAATCCATCTAGGGCTCAGCACCTCCCCCATGTGCCAATTCATAAATCAGAAAATGCTATTACCCACTGGCCATAAAGACAGGGCCCACCCCCAGCACAGAGGACTCATTTCAGAGGCAGCAGCCCCATTTCCAGGGCAGAAATGAGTTCAGAAAATCCACCTGGCTATCTAGAGGGAGGAGAAATATCTTTTCCTCAATAAATAATCAGTCTTTTCTTCCTCAATCCCTTTTCCCCTAGAAATATGTAGAATTTGTGGCACAGATCTTTGCCGTTCCACAGAAATAACCATAACAGGGCTGACTAGATTGAAGTGGGGCAGAAGGCAGGAGCGGGAACAGGGGGAAGCCGGCAGATTTCCTGGGAAATCTTTCCTATTAGCTTAAATGCAGCTCATGGATAAACAGCTTAGAGACAATCTAGGGAGAGTCCTGCTTTCTGGGCATTCCTCCTACAAGCACCCACCAAGGACAGGCAGGGAGCCAAGGGGAACGGCGGGGAAGGAGGCACGGATGGCAGAAAGGCTGAGAGAAGTGTAGGAGGGAGTCTCTGGATTTGTTTGTGATTCCACTAATGTCATCCTAATATACTTCATTTTTCATCTCAATGGATGCATTTGGAATGGGAGCGGACAGAAAGAGAGTTCAAAGAGAAGAAAGTGACAGGGGACTCTTCTGGAGGTACAGTCAATTTTAGAAATTCTTCACTCATATTTCCTGGACAAATAATGGGGCAAGAGCAGTGGGCACAGCAGGCTATGCTCTTGCATTTTATGTGGCTCATTTTCTGCAGGGGACCCCGGATAGACAATAAATATGAGTGAGCAGGACAGCTTCTTCTAGTGGTAAGTGCTGTAATGGACATAAAATAGAGGTGCATGAGAGAGAGAAACTGGAACTAGAGTTGAAGGGAGGGGCAGGCTGAGGCTAGATGGCCCAGGCAGCTCTTTCTGAACAGATAACACGAGGGAACATTATATATCTGGCAGGAGAACATTCTAGACAGAGGGAACTGCAAGGGTCGAGATGCAGAATATCGTTGGTGTCTTCACAAAACAGAAAAGTAGTCATCATAGAGAGAGAAAACAAGAGCTAAAGGAGCCCTGTGCTGATGTGCGGGAGACGACTTTGGGCATCACACCGGCAGAGCAAGAGGAGTGCCAGGCTGGGGGTTGGTGACTCACTTTCAATCCAATCCACCTAGGAGAGCCACTGTCAGGGAGTCACATGCAAGGAGAGGGCCATTGCCCCCTTTGTTTATTTCCTGGGCTGGCCTTTGCTGTGCCCTCTTAACTCACTAGCATCCCTCATTCAGGAGATGGATGCTCCAGAATCCATCAGCAACAGTAATGCAAACTAATAGTTAAAAATAGTATCTACTATTACCCCGGCAGAGCCTGGGTAATTTTTGGTTCTTGAGGCTTTATTAAAATATAATTGGCCTACAGTCACCAATTTTATGTATAAGATTACGTGGTGGTGATGAAATAGTCTGTATCTTGATTGTAATGAGGGTTGTGTGAATCTATACATGAGATAAAATGATGTAGAGCTCTACCCACATTTTACGCCAATGTCAATTTTTTTGGTTTTGATAACATACTTAGTTTTGTAAGATGTGACCACAAGAGGGGAAACTGGGTGTAAGACACATGAAATACCTCATTATTACCTTTGTAACTTTCTATGGTTCTATAATCATGTCAAAAGAAAAACTGTAAAAAAAATCCAAAAGTAAAATCAAAATGTAAAAATGTGGAAAAGGAAAATTTAAAAATGACACCACAATAATAATTGTAATTGTAGAGAAAATGCATCACCAGATGCAAAAAATTAATGGGAAAGACTTTGAAGAGAAACAGAGTATTTGCAGTGTCACAGTGTTTAACCAGGATTTCAATTAAGTACAAAGGGGACGATAATAACTTTACTGTGGAGAAACCTGGTAGAAACATTAGGCAAATGACCAAGGTTAACCCCTCAGTATAAGACCTATCAATACTGTGAACCCCTTGATAGGAGGCACTGGGAAGGACATAATACCACCTTGGTGGGATTCTTGCCAAAAATTCAGTCTAATCATATAAAACTCTCAGACAACCCAAATGGACAGACATTTTGGAATTTGAGTAATTATCAAAATCCTCAAGGTCATGATCTAGTACAAATCAGAGGTGATGAAGGAGGTGTCACAACTAAATGGAATGTGGGACCCTGAAAAAGAAGAGAAAATTAAGTAGAAGAATTGGTGAAACTAGAATAAGGCCTAGAGCTCAGCTAATGGTATTTTACCAATGCTCATTTCCTGGTTTTGGTCATAGAATACGGTTAACTATGTTCCTAACATTAGTGAAATCTAAGTGAAGGTCATATGTGTACTATTTTTGCAACTTTCTTTGTTAGTCTAAAATTAGTTCAAAATAAATTTGCCTTAAAATTGAAAAAAATATGCAATAGTGCAATTATCATAAAAATCTTGCTGTCACTACAAAAGCTCTTTTGTGCTTCTTGCAATTAGTCTTCTGTCCTTATCTCCAGCCCCTGGAAATCACTGACCTGCAGTCTGTGACCGTAGTTTGGCCTTTTCTAGGATTTCATGAAAATGGAATCATACGATGCATAGCCTTTTGGGTCCAACTTCTTTTATTCAACACACTGCTTTTGAGGGCCATCAATGTTAATGCTCCTTTTCATTGTTGAATAGAAGTTTATGATATGGGCACCCATTCACCAACTAAATGATGTTTGGGTTATTTCCACTTTTGGATGAGGTCAATACAGCTTCTCTAAACACACTTGTATGAGTTTTTCCATAAGCATAAGTTTCCATTTCCTCAGGTGGGGCTTCTGGACACTAATTGCTGCTTTAAGTTTCCTCTGTCCTGTAAGGTCTGGAGCCCGCCTCTTCCCGTGTAGGCAGGTGAGAGCTGGAGTTACAGAGTTCTTCCATTTTATACAGGTAGGAAGGCAAGCCAATGTCTCATAGCAAGTCTCAGAGAGCACCGTATCCAGCAGCTTCCCTAATCACACATTCTCTCTGCTGTTTGCCTCTAAGCCTGAATTTCTATGCAGCATGACACTACACCAACAGCTAACTCAGTTTTACTCACCAACATAGCTTTCTTTATATCTCAGAACCAAGGTAAGAGGAAAAATTGAGAAGTACATATTTGAGTTCAGTTAGCATAGCTGGGTACAGTTCTCAAGGCTGAAATAGCGTATGACGTGATCATACGGGAGACAGAGTGACAAGAGTTGTACGTCTGTGCATGTGAATGTATGTGCTCAAAACCAGTGAGGGATGAATTTTCATTTGTGAGCTTACTGTATGACATTCCCCCCCCCCCATTTTAGGTTCTAATACTTCTCTGTTTAACAATTCCAAAAACACAGACATCACAATCCATGAAGATGTGAACTATGTTGATCTTACGCCCTTTTACCCTTGACACAGCTTGAATATCACTCAATGCAGACAAATACATTCATTAAATCATTCATTTGATAAGTACCTACCAGGTTCAAGATACCACTATAGGCAAGAGAGTTATAGAGTTAAAGAAAACTTAGCTCTTCCTTCAATGCATTCATGATTCGTGAAAACCAGCATGCAAAGACATAAGTGACAATTTCGTGAGTTAAGTGGGACCCTAGAAGTGAATACAGCATAGAGATATAACATGGATGAGTGATGAAGAAAATTCTGAAGGAAGCCACAGATGGGTTGGGTTTGAAGGATAAACAGGAGTTTGCTGAGAGAACCAGAAAGAAAAAAAGACCTTTCAGGCAGAAGGAACAGCAGGCAAAGTCACAGAAGACTGAAACATTATTATGTCTTAAGGGAAGCTATAAGGAGTTTAATGTTGTTACCATATAAATTAAGACAGAAAATTGGTGAAGACTGAAGGGTTGGGCAAAGATTGATTCATGCCATGTCCTAATCACTGTTCTAACACAAACAGACCTTGGATTTTACTCCATCAACAATAGAGAGGTGTGGACTTTTTAAAGCATAGGTGAAGCAGTGAAGGACTTGATGTCCAACAGATTATTCTAAAGGCAAAAGAGTGAACAAATGAAAAATGGGAAACCCAGAGCTATGGACACCAAATAAGAAGTTTTTGTGATCGTTGTTCCAGGGACTTATTTATTCTCCACAGCAGTGTTAAACAGTAGTTAATTTTATTTCCATTTTACAGGTGAGAAACAGAGAGGTTCATCATTCACTTGAGGTCCCCCAGCTGGTAAAGGATAACCCTATGATTTTAATAGCTCCATCAGGTGAGGCCAGAGGAAATGAAGGAGGCTGAGGTGATTCCTAGAATTCTTGGCCATTAGAAATTAGTTGTATGGTGATGACACTGACTGAAATAGGAAACGTAGAAGGAAAGTCCTTCTAAATCCTCATGTGTTTGCCCTTCTTTATAACAAATACCTGCACTCTGATTCTACCTCTTCCAAGATACAAGGGATTTTCTGTCCATGTTTTTAAATCTATTTCTCTCTGTCATCTGGTTTTTTCACCTCCATCTTCAATCAAGTTCAAGTTTGGGGTCTGTTTGTTTTTGTCTTTTAAACTATAGCCCTGTTTCTTCCTTTTACCATCAAATACTTTGAGTCTGTGGTTTAGATGGTCTACTTTCAATTTTTCACCTTAACTTTCCCCTAAACCCTCTGCAATCTAGTTGCTCCAATGAAACTAAGCTGTTAAAATGGTAACCCGTGACCTCCTTTTGACCAAAGTCCATGCTCTCTGTTTACTTCTCATCCTCTTTGACCTCTGTTTGGTGGTTACATCCACCACATCATGGCAGTGATATTGACTATTTTAAAAGTGAGTACAGCAATACATGTCTACACCAAACAGTCACCTTAGCCTCTGGAAACATTGCTTTCCTAGATTTCCCAAGTAAACTGATGGACAAGCCATCACTGCAGGGAACATTATCTAGTCTGTTTCTTTTTTTCTTCTTCCAACTGACTAAAATTTTCTTGTTTCTCCATATGTTTATTTGGTGTCTTTGGCAGCAGCACAAGGTTTTAATGTGATGGTCTTATTGTTTTAGATACCACAGTGAGTGAACTGGGTGTATCAAGTAAGATGGACCATTATAGAATAGGATAAGTTTCAAAATTTCAGGAACACACATTTTATTCTCATTCACTTCAATTTTACTATAGGTTTATCAGATATTCATGGAGGACCCTTTCCAAGCGAGGACTTGGGGATTTAGTCTGATTCCCTTTTGTGCCTCTATTATCTCAGACGGGAATGAGAGAGCTAGATGCTGCCTGGGAAGGAGAGAGCTGAACTGTCACACACTGACTCTTAAGTCCTTTGGTGCAGCAGTTAAATATATCACTCCTGCTCACATACCATTGGCCAGAACTAGTAACGTGGCCTCACATTACTGCAAGGGGGTGGGCATTTCAGTTTCTTTGTGCTTAGGAAAAATACAAGAGCTAGATATGAACGAGCACGACTCATCTCCACTGTACTGGAAATGTTCAGAAAACATTTTTCTTTAATTCCCTAGTGATGGGGCAAGAACTCTTTTATCTGTACATTGGTCATAGATAGTGGAGCGGCAGCTCTACTTACAACCAGGAGAAAACATGGCTCATATTGTGGAGGCACTTTATATGGTAAAACTCTTTGGTTCTGTATTTCAGCACCAGAAGTTGAGGACAGCTCCCCCACATTATAAAATATTGTACCTTTGCCTGGAGGTCAGGTTTACTAATACTGATTGCCTGAATTTTCATAGAGGTATAGACATATATACAGTATCAAATATTTATCCATCCCACAGATTTGAGCAACGTCTTTAATGAGCAAGTATGAAACGTCAAAATGCCACCCTTTCTAGATGTTCGGTTGATGTGTCCATCTAAATTCTAAGGAACAACCTTTACTCTCTCCACTCGCAAGACTGAACTTCCCTTCACCCTGATGAAACTACCAAATAATTTTGGAATATGGGGGAAAAACTGGCTCTAGCTCCCAGGGGATATATCAAGTAATTTGTTTCTTGCTGATCTCCATTGGTCTATAACTTTTAGACTTTCTAATCTATCATCCGTGAATGTGTCCTTCTCTCCCAGTTCTTATTTGGAAACCATTCCCATGGTACATGTCACTTAAGGAGTCATAGGCACAAAAAATTACTGATAAAAGAAATTCACATGGAGCAGCTCATACCATGGGTGGAATGGAAATTAATAAGCATTTATTTTGTGTCAAGGTAAAAAATAAAGCAGCAAGTAGGGATATGTTTTTGTTTCTCTGTATATACATATCTCGTTACATATAGTGTTTTCTCTCCAAATAAGTGTTTAGAAAGATGAGTTCACCTCTTGGAAACCTGAGGGTGAACAGAATGGATTCTGAGCTTGCTGGTGCTCTCGATCATTCTCGTCAACCCCTCAAGCATGTTTCTTTGTGATTTCCCATGAACAGTGGGGGCCTCAGCACTGACTTTCCATAATGTGCTAACGACAGCTCCTTCTACCCTCAGCAGGACTCCCCATTTGCCTCATTCCTTTCTCTTCTCTCCAGCCATAGAAATATCAGACATCCCAGCAGTATCTCCCTGTCCACACAAACCTGGCAGCCTCTCAGGGAAAAGAACAACAAAATACAGCCACTCTCTCAGAAGAAAAAAAACTAAAACCACCAGAGGGACATGTTTTTAGACAAGCAACAGATGGCAAGAAAAATGTCATTTTCTGGCAGAAAAAAAATAAATGTATTGGAGCCACATCACTGGGTCAGCTTTTTGTTATTTTTACAGTAGAACTGAATCTGCACCTTCAGCTCTTTCTGGCTTTTTTAGACACGCCTAACCTGTCATCAGAACACTACCCAGTTCTGAAACAGAGCTGACGGAGTGTTTCATTCTACTCCAGGCATGACGAACAGAATTCTTCAACTCTCTCCCCTTCTGTAATGTTTGCTTACCAGTACAGGTCAGCACGTCTGGACACGTTCCAAAAATTAAGAATCTAAGCTAATAGAATAACAACACCTTGTATTTAGATAGCCCCCTCCTTAGAGGTACTCCAAGTGCTTTGCCAGTTGGGACTCCCACTAGCCTTAAATGAAGGCTGCCCCCTCCCACTATAAGCAGGACAGTTGAGACACCAAAAAGAGTGCCTCAGTGGTAACATAATATTCATTTCCCCCATCACATATTCACTGGGAAGACCAGATGCTAACATGCCAGAAACATACTTCAATTGACTGAGGAAGCAACAGATGACATTCAAGAGAGGAGGGTTGAGATCTGTCCTCCCTGGAGTCCTGCAACCTGCCTCCATCTGGAGGCACCAGCTGTCTGAGATCTCGAGTGGGAGTAGATTACTCCATAGACACCTGTGTTGCTCATTTGAAGCCAAAGCATGAGACATTTAGCTCTTTCTCTTAGCACCCATGGGGTGAGTCCCTCAGCTCCTAAGTAAATATGTCTCATGTCCCTCCTGCAAGCCACACTTCAACTAGCCTTAGTTCAAGTCATTTCTCATAAGAATTTTGTGATTTTAAAAAAGGAAAAAAAATACATAAATTTAAAAAAAAAAGAATTTTATGATCAGATACCTGAACCAACATAGTTTCAAACTCATGATGAAGCTGGATGAGTGGGAAAAAAAACAACTACAGAGAGTGGGCTGGGAGCTTGTATCGTATTTGAGACCGAAGGAAGACTCAATGACTCGTATTTGAGACCGAAGGAAGAGAGGGAGACTCATGGTGGGTCCATGGGGCTGTGTGTTTCCCTCTCTGATACTTTGCATAGGAGCTAGGGGCAAGCAGGAAGTAGTTTTACCCACAAAGATAGACCATCCAATGTATTTTCCTGCATAATAAATTTCTTTCCCAGGAGACCAAAGCAATCAGACAGGCTAAGGAGCGCCATGCCAGCCTTGGTGTATCTCAAGGTCCTGAAAACCATGGAGTGGCACGAGAGACTGGCAAGTTCATAAATTATCCTCCCAGTCAATTGCATTTTTAATCAGGGTGTGCACCATAATCACTAATGGCACTGGCTTACAGGATGAAGCCCCAGTATTTATCTTGTTTTAATTATATTAGAAAGCAGTGATATTCAATTAACCAACTAATCAAGCAAGCCAATCAATACGGGTCCTGGCAGGATTCTCCATTGCCTGGCTCCTTGTTCTGGGTGGCAGTCTGAGCATTACAGTGAGACAGAGGTAACTCTCGGTCACCGGGGCTCTGCTGTGGAGAAGTCAGCAGGAGCAAGGAAGCCCAAAGTCAGTTTTCCAATGTAGGCAGAAACCCCATGTGTTTTTCCTTTGCTGTATTATGGTGATGATTTGCAGCAGCCTCCTGTGGGTTAAGGTGTTATTTGCTCTACAATGTACATTTGTTTTCCAAGTGCATATAAAGAGCCATTTTCCCCATTCTGAGGACTTGGGGGCGGAGAACCCGAATTATGTAACAAGCCAATGGCAGAGCTCTAAATATTGAGCAGACCTGACCATGAGATATTGGCATGATGGTCCCAAGGACTGTCAGGCAGTTCCTTGCTCCATCAAGTAGCTTAGCAGCAGAGGGACCACCCTGGAAAGCCTCTACCAGGGACATCTTGGACATGTGATGTGTGTCTAGTATTGTTAACAGCTGGGACACATCTGAGTCAAGGCTAGAGCTGCTCTTGGGGTGAGGGCTCTGTGAGCCCAGCTCACCCCTCGCCCATTCACATGTATCAAGGGACACCTGCCTTTGAGACTGTGTCATTGACTGTCTGAGGCTGAGGAGTAGAGAGGAGCATGTTCCCCTTGGGCTGTGCTCGCTATCCCCTCATCTTCATCAGGCTCTTCCAATAGACTCACCCGGACATAAACACTCACGTAGCTACCCCATTTCCCAAGGTGAAGTGATAATGAAATTTGCTCGGAGTTGCCAGGTTATCTGGTTATTTTTCCTCACTTATGAGGCAAGAGCCAGCATGGAACTGGCTCCTGTGTGCTCCTTGCCCAGATAGTTACCTTGTTTATCAGACCCCCAAGCCATGTGAATTCTCATCCTTTACAAAGCTGCAGGCCTCAAGTGGAACCTTTGAGTGGGCAGCATGACCTGTACATGAGCATAATCCCTCTGAAGCAAAGTTGGGTTGTTGCAAAGTTGGTTGTTGTAAGTCTATTTGATGATTACAGATTGCACCCTATTAATGTCTTTCCAAATGCATCAAAGTCTTCAAGGCATCTTTGGAAGGAAAGCAGAAATCACTTGGTGGAGCCTGAAGGTTGATGCTTGTGCATGAGGTCAGCAAGCATGTTACTGATAGGAGGAGCCCTAAGTCCTCAAGTCCCTGCCCTCCTATCAGCAGCCGACTCCCCGTGACTTCAGGTGAGCAAAGAATCAAAACCTGTTTGCTGGAATGTCGCCATCAGCACCCAAGTGAGTCTATGAAAAAGTGAGACATTTCACACAGAGATAGATGAAAAGGAAAAGAATCGTAAGACTGCTGTCATTTCCAAACATTTGATGAGTTTCAATTCATTAAGAGCTTTATAAGCTTGTTAATTTAATAAGAGCAAATGGGTCCCTGATGTCAGACAACAATCAGTAATTTGAAGGGGGCAAAAAAGAATTAGAGGTAAAACAATCATTACCTGGCACAGTGTTTATTCAAGAGACACTAGGAACTTTCAACTTCACAGTAACGTTTTAAAAGGTTGGAGATTTCAAATGTGTGGAGTCTTTGACTCTACCAGGCAGGCTGGAAAAATGGACATAGTTGTGATAATTGATTGTAATGGATTTTAAAAGTCTAACTCCCCACCCCACTGCACACAGATATACGCACACACACTCACACCAAACCTTCTCTCTTTCCCTAGAATTAGGCTCAGTTTGGGTCCAGTCCAGTGGATACAGGAGAACAAGGCTTTATCATGCGTGTGATGTCTGCTGAGCCCCACCTTGACACTGAGTCCAGTTGGTCATGGCTTGGAGCCGCATGAGACCTCCTTTTTTCTAATGGTTTCTCCCTATTCTTACCTCATCTCTTCTCATGCTAAGGTTGGGGCCTTGGTGCAGCCCATGTACCCTACTCTTCAGTGTGGGCCAGGTTTCCCAAGTCCTGTGGGTCCCCCGTCCTGCTCTGGCTCTGGCTTCTAGATAACTGCCCAATGTGTGAGCACCCAGGAGAGGGCCAGCAGGGTCAGGGTGCACAGCACCTACAGCTGTGCCCTGCCCTCGCTCTGTGGGGACCACTCAGACTCGCGTTCCTCACTGCCGGGGTCTGTGTGCACTGCCCTCCACCATGGAGGGTGTTCACGCTGGGAGCTGAGGATCTGCAAGTGCCTGAGAAGGACCCACTGATCTCATCTGCCCTATTTCTGGCTCAGATCTTTGCCCAGGACTAAACATTACCCCAATCCTGGCTTTCTACTCCTTTCCTGCCATCTGATCCTTTCTACATAGCACCCTGCATGCTGCTACCCAATTTTTAATTGTTTGATTCATAAGGCCAATTGGCCATTGAAGAATGGATAAAGGTTCTGAGGGCCTCTCTTTGACTTTTAAAACTGCTCTGTGGCCTGACCAACTGATACAGCGTAGTACTTGGCCTAGCATAGACAGCCAACAAATGCTTGATGACCGAGAAGCAAAACATTACATCTTTAAAGCGTGGAATCAGCCTGTCGGTTCTGATCCAGATGCTTTAGAATGGTTTTGATCCCTGGACAGTCAGGCCAGGATGAATCAGGCAGTAGGTACCCACCTGACTTAAGGCACAATTCAGAATTAACACTCAAGCCTCCTAAAGTTGTGAATCTAGTATATGGTGTGGCTGGGACTCAAACTTCCAGCTTCACAGGCATTCTCTCCAGAGCTCTTCCCCTCTACCAAACTGCCTCTCACTGCCTGCCATTGCTTGTTGCATTTGTTGTGGTTTAAAATCTTGTGATTTAATTTTTTTTTTAAAGCACAAATAAACTATAATAAATAACTAAATAAAAATCTTGCTGTTTTGTTTACTTCTAATTGTCCTTAGCTGAAAAACACAGCTGGGTATTTATTACACCCAAGAACAGGTGGGATAGCCTAGGGGCGTGAGGACCCCAGCCTGGCGGGTGGTTTATAAACCCAGCCCCTTTTGTGCATAGCAGAAGCAGTGGAGAGGCTACAGAAGCAAGGGTTGCCTTCTCTAAGGGTCCCTGAGAACCAGCCCCAACAGAAGGCACATGTGGCCTCTTTGGCAGAAGAGATGAGTGAAGTCCAATGAATGAGGAAAATTCAAGGACAAAGCCAGGTTTGCACTGAATTGTTTGCGACTGCTACCCAAGCCCCATGCCAGCCTATCACCCTGTTTTAATCTTTGGGCCCTGCAGACTGTATCTCCCTAAAGATAAAAGCATATTAGTGCCTGCTGCAGGGAAGCCAGCAGGGTGAACTCCAGGGGAAAGGGCCCTGGGGTGGGGTGGTATGAATTCCTCAACAACAATTACCACAAGCGCCAGAGCTTTCCATTTAATTAAACCAGTTCCTCAGCTTTAGGATCTATCCTGGGCTTAGTTGCTTTTGCTTCCTTCTTTTCATTCTGTCTTTTGTATGATGTTCCTTGGCCTTCTATCTCGGTATAGCAGGATATCTGAAATGATGATGAGTAGGTGGAAAAAGAGAGAGAGAAACGATTTCTCTTCTGGTGCCTTAATGGAAGGTAATGAAAGAACTGAATCAAGAAGCTAATAGTTACTATCATTTATGCTCCCTAGAAAGCTTGATACAGGTGAACTCTAAATTATCTCTGCGAATGGTACAGTGATAGCAAAGGAAATGATGCCACAGGTCTGTTTAGCACTTGCTGTTTCCCCAGTGATTTCCACACAATCTCTCATTGAAGCTGCCCAGCAACTCCTTGGAGTTGGCACCATTATCTCATGTGACAGATGGGAAAGGTTAAATGACTTCTCAAAAGTCACCCAGCTGATGCGTGGCAGTCAGCTCTCAAACCTGGGGCTTTGATGTTGAGTCCAATGCCTCTGCAGCGATTCCATAAACAATCCCAAATCCTCATTTGCGGTGCTGCTTTGAATTTTCTCTCCCACAAAATTGGTGCATAGGAATGGCCAATTTGGGAGGTTTGGAGCGTCCCCACCTTTCCTTCTTCTAGAGAATGGTGAAGTATTCCAAACCAGACCTACTGTGTGAGCTACGCTCATAACCACCAAGACAGGGATCCTCATCCCGGTTTGGCAGAGAAGCAGCTGAGACCTGCGAGATACTAAGTTACTTGGCCCAGGCACATCCCAGTAAATAGTAAGTGGGACTACCCTAGGCTGCTCTGATGAGGCACCGTGTGACGACTGGCCTGGCCAGCAGACAGTGCTATACATCCCTGTAAGCCTGTGCCAGCCTGGCAGTGACTTTAGATGACCAGAACACATTTGGCACAGCCCATTCTGTAGTCCCTCGCCCCACTGGTGGTGGCTCTCCTATACAGCCTTCCGGTTTTGCATGTCTGCCAATAACACTGATGAGAAGGGAGAACAGGAAAGCTCCAGATACCCAAGGGAGAAGCTCAGCCTCCCTCTTCCATCTGGACTCGGCTTTCATCATTGTCACCCTACAGGCTGCAGGGATATAAGTTTCAGGGGTCCAGGCTCAACTTGAGGCACCGAGGCCTTTCCATGAGCCACACTGTATGAAGGAAGTGAGGCTCTGACCCACTGGTGAAAGGACTGGGTTCCGCTGAGCACCCGTGTTTACTGCCTGCTCCCCCTTCTCCATCACAGCCTCGGGTTACAGTGCTGTGCAATGTTGTGAGAACATTGCAGACTCCTCAGTCATGGAGTCATGAGTGACAAGTGGCCTATGGGTTCTAGCAGCCCTCTGATGCTTTGATCCCCTAGACCCAGCACCTCTACCTTCTTCTCCAGCTACGTCACCGAGCTCACGCCAGCAGAGGACCTCTCCCTTGCTCCCACACAGCCATCTGAAGCAGATGGTACCTCTCCCCTTAGTGCATATAAGGAATAACCCTAAAAATACTAATTGATCAGTTAATTAATTTAAAAGACTCATTGCCATGGAAACCTAATATGTACACAGCACTGCACTGTCTCTTGCTTAATGGCCTGGGAAAGGCAGGCTCTTCCTGTCCATCTACGGCACCAGCTCATCCAGACTGGCAGCCATGGAGCTGCCTCAAAGGGCAGTCCCACTTCCCTGTTAGACCCCCACCATGGAAAGGGGGGAAATCCCATCAGGGCCTTTAGTCAGGGGGTCTGCCAGAAATGAAGTTGTAACTAGCATGATGTGTTTCAGAGCATCTCAGCCCCTATCCGTCAGCCTGGGCACCATTAATAATCCACAGCCTAATGACGGAAGTGAATATTGGAGCAGGGAGGTGGCAGCCCCAGAGCAGTGAGGTGGCGGGAACAAGTGACTTATTAGCTCAGCTCCAGGTGTAACCTTCTCCCCACAGCCAAGCCAGGCCAGAATGATTTATTGATACAGTAAACAGATTTTTATAATTAAAATTGATTTTTGGTTTTAGCCTAGTGTGGAAGGGCTGGGTCAAGTTCAAGAGGGGAAAGGGGGGTAGTCCAGGGAAGGACTCTCGATTTCCCATATATCTTAGATTGTTAGAGGAGGGGGGAACCTCTCACTTACAGGTGAGAAAACAGCAGTCCTGAGAGGTTAATCTATCAAGCTGGCCTCAGATGGTGAGGTGAGGCAGAGCTGCGGTTGGATTCAAGTCTCCTGGACCCCTGAGATTCACCGATTTTCCTGGGATTGAGTGTGCAGTGCTCACTGAGCCTGAGTGTACTGTTGTGTCGGTTGTTCACTGCACAAGGATTCCTCACCGAGGGGATAAATATGGACTGGAATCCAGCCACAGCTTGTGTGCTAATACAGGGGTACAGCTACCCAGGGGATGTGTTCAGAGGCACCATCTGGAACTGTTCTTTTGGGAGCTAGCTCTTGGCTGGCTGGCAGCTTCTGGGGTCCTGAGGGGCTGTGGCCATCTGACATTCAGTCCATTGTCCAATGCTCCGAGGCTCTGCTAGAGCTGTTTATTGACGGCCCCTGACAGGCTGTGCTGCAGACAGTGGAGAGACACTGGGCTGCAGGTGTCCAGAGCAGCGGAATTCATCAGGCAGGGAATGGTGACTCTGGCAGTGGCAGACACTAATAGAGAGAGGGTGCAGGTGTATCAGCATGTTCTTGAGCACATAAGCCTGGTCACGTCTAGACCAGGCTGGCATTGCTGGCACCACCACAGGGGCATACGCTGCCTTTCCTCACTCCCGCCAGCAGTCCCAGCCAACGGAGAAAAGGTAAGTTCATGATCATTGCCAAAGTTCACTGAGCAGCTTCCATCATGGGCTTCAGAGCTACCAGACTCTATGTCCCTCCCTGAGTCTCCACACAAGGCTCTGCACACCCAGGCAGCGGCCCATGCCCACATGTATCTGTATAAGAGAAGAGGAAGGTGTACGCATATGGGCATATTCATAAAGAAGTGAAGGCAGAGCAGACAGCACCTCTTTTCCTAACCTACTATTTTCTAACAGACCATTCTTTACAGCAGTTTTAAGTTCATAGCCAGAGAAGGTTCCCTCAGACCCCTGCGTCCCTATCTTCCACACACACAGCCTCCCCCACTGTCAATACCCCCCACCAGAGTGGTACCTTCATTATGATCGGTGACCCTGCATGGACATGTCTTCATCACCCAGAGCCCACGGTTCACGTCAGGATTCACCCTGGGATGGAACCTCCTCGGGGTCCAACAAATGTACAAGGACACGTATCCACCATTGTAGTGTCAGACGAGTATTTTCCCTGCCTTGAGAATCCTCTGCTCTCTACCTGTTCCTCCCCTTCTTCCCTTAACCCCTGGGAACCCCTGATCTTTGTACTCTCTGTAGCTTTGCTTTCTCTAGGATGTCGTATGTTGGGATCTGACTGGTGTAGCCTCTTCACGTTGGCGTCTCTCACTGAGGAATACGCATTCGTGTTCCCTCCACGTCTAATCACGGCTTGCTAGCTCGTCTCTTTTCAGTGCTGACTAATACTCAGTGACTGGATGTCGCACAGTGTATCTACCTGTTCCTCTGCCGAAGGGCCTATCAGTGTCTTCCAAGTGTCGACAGTTAGGAATAGAGCTGCTTAAACTCGCGTGCAGGCCCAGTTTGGTGGCTGTTAGTTTAAACTGGGGAGAAGACCCCGGACACACGAAGGCTTCCCCGAGACCAGACCAGCTGACAGGCCCTGGAGTGCACACCTTATCCCGCAGGTGCCCCGCCTGTGCTCTGAACCCCAAAAGGACAGATGGAGGAGGGGCCTCTTGAGAGGCTAAGTAGCCAAGAGATACAGAAAATGCAGAAAATGCTCCCAATTCTTTGTGCAATTATGAGTGGACCACCATGGTACATGAGCAACAAATTAGGACAGCAGTACAGATACACAGTTAATGCTGCGTCAGACTCTTTCCTAAGTCACATCTGATTACTTGTCATGATGTTATTCTTGTTATTTTCTTTCAAATTGGGTGCAGTTGGCAAACACATAAATGTCTGCAATGAGCAGTGACATCCTATAGAAGAACGGATTAGGTGGCCCCGAGTTCCCAGCCAGCTCTGAGACACTTTGGTCCTAAAATGGGGCTTGTTGCAGGCGGCCCACGCCACAGTCATTTCTCCCCTCCTCCCAGGTGTTCTGTTGGATCTAGCTGGGTGTGGGGAGTTTTTCCAAGCATCCCAAAAGGTCTAAGCATCAGCACATACACAGTCAAATCCCTGAGGGTCACTAAGGTCCAGCCACAGAGGACAGGAGGAGCTGTCACTAAGGCCAGCCCCAAAGGCAGAGGCTGTGGGGAAGCAGAGTCCCCTGTTCCTGGGGTCACTGAGAGCACTTTCACTGTTGCCCCCCACACTTTGCTCCTGGAAATGAGCCTCCCCACAGGGGCTCCCCGGCACAGCCTGACACCAGCCTGTCCATGCGGGAGTATGCGGGAGTGAGAGCTCCCAGGCAATTTCTGATAAAGAGTGAAAGCAGAGAGAGGAAGAGGGAAAACCAAGTGGGGGTGTGGAGATGGGGAAGCTTGCCTTAGTAACCTGGGGGCAGTGTCAGCCCCCAGCCCTCTTTTCACTGATATCAGCAGCTGTTTGGTCCAGTGTTTAAGTTTTTCCTTCACCCCTGGAAGGGCAGTGACCAGAGGGGGATGTGGGATGGGGAGACCCTCTCCAGGCCATGCTGAGTTTAAGTGAACAGACGTGAGTGCAGCAGCCAGTGCTCCTGCAGAGATTACACGGGACCTCTGTGGTGGAGCTTACGTGCCTTTTCTGCCTTAAATGCCCCCTTTCTAACTGCACCCTCTACCCCAAAGAGCTGGTTTTATTGAGGCCTCTGCTGACTAAACATGCCTGCAAGTGTCAGTGGTTTTGTGGATTCTTCCCAAGTTTAGGAGGCTGAGTTGTAGGACCAAGGTGCACAGCGAGGAGAGCTGGGACAGACCCTGCAGGTCATCCTTTGGCTCAGCTGGGAGGGTGTCTCAGAGGGCGAGGCTTTGGGAAACCAACTCAGGTCATTCCCTTCAAATCTTGAGGGTCACAGCTGAACAACTGACTTAGCCTTTGTATCAGAACCAATTGGACACTTGGTTCTAGCAGGCTGAGAGGGGTGGGAAGGTCAGGGTGTCCTGAAGAGGTTCACCTGTGGACTTTGGCTGCTGATGTCCCCAGACCATACCCCAGGCCCCAGAAGAAGATGTGGATTCACTACTGAGCTCCAGGTAGCAGTTGCCACATGACATAGGGCAACTCTTAAATCTGCAGTTCATGGAGCCAGTGAAACAATCCCATAATTGGTAAAATCTCATGAAGTCAGATGTGCCAGCCCCTCCCAGCTTTTGCCAGGGTGACATGTACCACACTGAACGATTGTGTAGATCCTGTCTACTTCCAGAAACAGAGAGCCTTATTTGGAGATGTGTGCCATTTATACATAGATAGACCTTGCCAGGGAACTGCACCGGCCAAAGACAAATTATAAAATATATTTGAATGGGAACTCTCCAGCCCAAACTCTGTCTCCATCAATGTCCACCATGTTTGCAATAACTTTCATCTACAACCAATTCAGGCAGCTGCTGCTCCTCACAGGGGAGTGGTGGCACTTGGCCCCTGCAGGGGAGGGTACTGGAGCAGAGAAGGGAGGCTGCACCATGCCCTGGTTGTTGGTCACGGACCCAGATGCCCTGGGTTAGAGTCCTGGCTCTGCCACTCCCTGGCTGCGTGACCTTGAGCAAGTCACTTAACCTCTCCCACCCCATGTCCTCATCTGTAAAATGAAGGCTGTCACCCTGGACCTGACTGCCTTGCCAGGTTGTGGTGAGGTCACAGGCAATCACAGTTGTGAAATTGCTTTATGGATTGGGACGCCATGTGCAGCCATTGGTGGTGTTGTGCACCCACCCCCACTCTGTCTCTGCCCTCTGGTCGTTTTCCACTTCTGTGTCTCTCCACTCCAGGGCTAAGAAGCAGCTCCTCTGGGTCTCCTGCTATCTGTGGCCAAAGTCCCAAACCCAGCCCATCACCAGTGCTGAGGGGAAGCAGAGAGGGAAGGAGCACAGCTCTGTGGAAATGAAAACACCAGGTTCCTGGGAACTTTGGTTTTAGTGCTTGGCCTGGGCATCAGCACTTTAAAAGCTCTGTAGATGATTCTGATGTTCATTTGGGTTTGGAGCCTACTAGCCTGCATCCCAAATCCCTGCCTTTATCTCCTCCTAGCACCTGAGAGGTGCCTTGATTTTTCCCTCAAATGTGGGGATGTCTCAGGGGTGGCACACAGCTCAGCCAGCAGTGGCATGGTAAGCTCACCAGGGGCTCATACAACTCAAACCAGCCTCAGATAGATGCCCGGCTCTGGTCCATGTCATGCTGTACTCCCAGCAGCATCCGGAGCAGAATTAATGGAGGAGAGAAGCATTTGAACGTGAACTCCACCGATGGCAAGCTACCTGCCCTAAATTGTCACATTCACTCCCTTGCTGCTGCCTCAGCCCTGCGTCCTGCAGATTGGTTTGCAAACTCAGCAAACACCTTGTGTTCAAGCGTATCTGGAGGCTGCATTCTCCTGTGCCTGTCACAGCGGGGCCTGCTGGACTGCACCAGCACCGCCATGTGGGGCCTTGGTGCCCCACCCAGCCTGCCAGACGCGCCACGATAGCCTGATGAGTCCCCGCACGCCGGCACACCACATGGGCTCTTGTGCTTGGCCGGAAGCCAGCATGGTTCCCTCTCCCTGACCCGCAGCCTGCTTTCTGTTATGGCTGCTCACAGAAAGGTCTGGTGGAGGGGACTCTGACTATATGGAGAGTGTAGGGAACCCCGGCCTTGTGCCATCAGAAAGTCCGGACTGCTCCGCGTCTTTGCCCAACCCCCGGTGCTACGGGCAGTAACACAAACTCACCGGGTTTGCCTTTTCGTCCTGCCCCTAGGACTCAAAAGCAGGGGAAAGGCTCTCAGAGAGGCCCAGGAGGGGGAGAAAAAGAGACAGGGACTGATTGGAGAGTTCTGGCCTGGCTATGAGGTGTAAGCCCTTTTCTATCAATAGCGAGGTGTTTTCAGGCCTGGGGACTGCAGGGCATCACTCCCAGTGGTGTCTGTCGGTGATCGGTGATCGGGTCAGAACTATAATAATGAGGTCCCATCACAGCTCTTTTGAGACCTGATTCCTTTCCAGCACTTACTTATCAGGTAACCCAGGGCAGAAGTATTCCCGCTATCACAGGGATGCTTCTGGAGATCGTTAAAGTTTAACGTCAATTGAAAGTTGAACTTTGCATTTAGGGGAACTTTCTTTCAGAAGTAAATCAGAAAGG
The DNA here is from genome assembly GCF_000181295.1 of Otolemur garnettii. Classification (NCBI taxonomy): domain Eukaryota; kingdom Metazoa; phylum Chordata; class Mammalia; order Primates; family Galagidae; genus Otolemur; species Otolemur garnettii. The sequence continues at coordinate 11,765,254 of NW_003852444.1, forward strand.
TGAATGAGGTACGGTTGTCAGGACTCTAAGGGCAGCTGCCGCGTTCTTGGTGTGGATGCCCCAGGAGCTATCTTGGGTGTTTGACCTGAAATATGTGATTTAATCTGCATAAACTCTTAGAAGCTTAAGGATGTTAAATGCCTGACCAAGCCATGGAATGGCAAAGCTAGGATCTGGACACCAGCTCCTCAAATCCCAGGTCCCAGCACTCACCTGGCTCCCCTGTGCCCTACAGAGTCTGCCCGACATGTGGTCACTGAAAGCCCCACCTGCCCCCCCACCCCACTTCTAGATCCCTCTGCCAGGCTCTACATCTGCCGAACTTTTCTGTCATAGTCAATGACTTTTTGGTATTGGGGGCTGTTTGTTATGATAATAAGAGCCGAGATGGATGGAAAGAGGGTGGCCAAGGTTCAAGGCCTTTTCCCATGCCACCCGCACACGTTCCCAGACATGGGCTTAGTTAGCCGGGAAGAGGCTCCTCATCTCTACCTACCCCCTTACCCCGGTCCGGCCATTATTTCTGACCTCACTGGGTTCTCAGTGTAAATATAGCTCTGAGGGCTCCTTCTTGTTTCAGAAGAGGGGATCTGTTCCAAGCTTTAGTCTGATGTAGATCGGATTTCCCAGCTGCACGAACTGTGACAGGGATGCATTACCTCCACCCCCACCCCTCGCCCCTTACAAACAAAGCCCTGATGGAAAGCAGCTGACCCACAACTACAGTCCAGTGGGTTCACGGTCCATGATGGGTAGAAGGGGAAGCGCCACCTGTCTCCTCTGCAGCCCAGCGCAGGTGGGGCCTCTGCCTACACTCCCTGTCCCACTCAGAGAAGGCAAGGATGGACATTGTCGAGCATATATGACAGGACAAAATTGGTAGGTAATTGGAGGGTATCCTCACTTCTCTCCTTGTGCACACGGGAAACTGAGGCTCAAAGTAATTGGCCTAGAGACACACTATTGGCAAGTGGCTGAGCCGGGATTTGAACCTATGGCTGGGTTTCAAAGGCTATGCTATCTCTATCGGCTTTGGCTGTGCTTCACTTAGCCCTTCCTGCTGTGCACATGGACCCTTTACTCATCTACGTGGTGTTTATATTAATGGCAGACAGAAATGATAACAGTAAACCCTGGGGACTTTGTGCTTTATCATCATAGGTTGTAGTATGAATTAGAATTCAAAGTATATTTTGTGTGAGTGTATGGCACACTTCCTGTGTGAGGGACATAGCTGCACCTTAGCCTTTGCCTTATAAATACAAGTGATGTGGACTAATCACTTGTATGTACCCTCATGTTAATAGGGGGGGCAAAAGCATATTTCTGGATGAGATCATCCTACTTTTTCAAAATCACAAGAACTAGAGAGGGGGCAGAGCTGAAGGTCCCTTTTACACAGACAGACTATGTTACCAAGATGAACATGAAATGGGAAGACCCTGGAATGAGACTCCTAGAAGCTTCTCCTTAAGGTAGTTCATTAAGATGGAATCTTCCAGCTAGGAAGGAGGACAATAGACATCAATTTCTGTCTGAAAACTGAGCCACAAAGGTGAGGACACCTGTCCACAGGTCTAGAACTAGGGTCTAGGTCTCAGGACCCCAAGCCCAGAGATGTTCCAGCACATAGGGACCCCTCTGCTTGAAAACCAAACTCTCTCCAAACATAAGTACAAGAGGGTGTCTGTACATGTGGGAGCTGTGGGCAAAGGCATCCTGATCCTTACCCAGTAACTTGTGTAGAGAGATGAGTCGTCTATATTGGGTGGGGGTGATGGGATTTTCCTGTAGGAGGCTAGTAAGCTCACTTAATAATCATAATATCAAACAATGACTCCCCCACCCATTATGGGCTAGTTACTCTTGCAGGCAGACAACTCTCCCCAGCCCAGGGCACACTTCCATGGGTGAACCAAGAGGGACAGACCAAGAACCCTCTTCACAGTTCCAGAATCTTAGAAATTGTATGATTACAAAGAAAACTTGAAGCTGCTACTAGTTAATTATTAATAATGTGGCTTCAAAAACAAAGGTTAAAATATCTTTTCAAAATCATTTTAATTTCCCATGTCAAATTTTTTTAAATTATGCCCGGTCTATGAAAAAAATCAAAGTCCCCAGAGTTAATCACTGTTAGCAATTTTACTCTATCTCCAGAAGTTATTCTTTGTAGACAAAAATATGTATGTATACATGCGAATACATAACTAGACGGTTTTCTTTTAAAAATAAAAATTGAGTCTTAATGTATGTTTTCTGAAACTCGTTTTTTTAAACTCAAAGACGGATCATGGACGTCCATTTATGTCCATACATGCCAAATGCTTTATCATAGAGTATGGATGTGCCGTGATTTGTTTAGCCAGCTCCCTATGGATGGAGATGTGTGTTGTTTCCAAACAGTCATTACCATGTACAAAGCCATGGCGAATACCCAGAGTCTTGCGTCTATGCCCAGGTGCTGGCATTTCTGCAGGAAAGCTTCCAAGAGGGAGGCGTGCTGGGTCATTTTAGGTTTTAGTAAGAACTGCCAAATTACTGTTCAAAAAGATGGTCCCAATCTAAACCCTCACTGACGGTGTGTGAGGCACTAAAACCTTTTACAACGCTGTCACTTTACTGTGCTTTCATGTTTGATGAATTACTGGAAAATGCTCTCACAAGCAGCATCTCTTAATGAAAAGTCACATTTAGCCTGTGTGGGCAAAGATGACCCAGACACTGGGTGGCCCTCTTCATCCTCCTCTCTCATCCACTCCCGTGAGCTTCTGGGCCCCTGATCCCCTGACAGGAATTCACATAGGAGAGCTAGGTGGATGCCTTGAGGTAGGGGCTTAGAGGAGAAAAAGCAGGAAGGTTTTCAGATCATCCATGATCTCCTCACCTCCTTAAGCCAAGAGCATCTGGTTTCCTGGGGGTGGAGGCCCTATGTTGATGCACCTAGAAGGCTCCCCCTGAAGGACATCACTTCCCATTCATTTGGCCACCATGACTTCTCCCAGAGTCAAATTCCTTTTTGTAGGAAGATGTTTGTCTCCTATCCAAAGGAGCCACATACCAACCATGGCTGTCTTCAAGAAAAGATGGGTGTATTTACAAATATGCTCCTCTGGCCTAGAACACGTCTGCCCACAGGTGTGTGCACATGCCACTCCTGTGACCAGACACACTCCATTGAGCTGCTATGCACTCATTCACATGGATGGGCCTTTGGCACACACTGTTCTTCAATTTGAACTGCCAGAGCATTGCTGGGACATTGGGCAGCAGTGCCCTTGGTAGAAGGAAGTCAGAGGGCAGAGTTGGGTGCTGGATGGAAAAGGGAATACCCAGCAGGCCTGCCTGGCTGTTCCTACAAAGAGCTAGTGCCAGCCGGCCAGGGGGCTGTCCGAGTGTCTCCAGCTTGCTTTGCTGGAGCAGGGGCTGGAGTTAGGTGTCACTGTGCCAGCACCTCCCCTTCCCTCTGCTTGGCTGCTGGAACAAAAGCCCCTGTTGAGCAGGCTGAGCTTGGGAAACTCAGAACAGCAGGGCCCCAGTCCCAGCTCAGAAGAGGCCATAGTCTTTGTCAGTGTCATTTGCTGAAAGATGGCTGGAACACCAGCAGCACTTTGATCCCTAGGACAAAGACTCCTGCTCACCTGCTGGGCTTGGGGGTGGGGAGGGAGGCTTGCATCCCGCTCTGGGTATGGGGCCCAGAGGCTCTGCCTCTGCCTTCAGCCCTGACCTTAAGACAGGGTCAAGAACAGGCATCTCAGCCAGGAATTGGAATCTAGCCACTGGGTAGCAAAAGAATAGTGTTGGTAGCCCTGTGGCCTTGGACAAATCCCTGCAGAAACAGAGCTTCACCTGAAAAATGAGGAGATTGGCGGTTGAATTATTTCAAGTCCTACTCAGCTGGTTAACTCTGTGAATGCCAGGGCACTCCTCCTTCCTCCATTCCTCTTTGCCTGTGTGTTGGCAGAGCTGCTCTCAGGGCAGGACTTGAGGGTGTCTCCTCTCTCAGGGGCATCGGATCAACCTTCCTGGAAAAACTCACACCTTGCAATTCTGCAGCACAGGAGGTCAGATCTCCTAGGCCTGTGTGTAAATGTGAGCGTGACCACCCAAAGCAGGGAGAGAATTTGACATTTAAAGGGCATGAGGTGAACTTGTGGCAATAATCCAGAAATGATAGGTTTTCAAAAGGGATAGCCAAGATTGCCAAATAATCAGTTATCTCCAGCGAGTTCTTGGAATATGTAGGAGCTGAATAGAAACCAGATCCTTTCCTTCATTCATACATGTGCACAAACATCCCCTCACTTGCTTACTAGTTCTCATTTACTGTGATGAGCTGAGGGCTAAGTGTGGTGGGGTAAAGAAAGATGACCACATAGCGCCCATGTTGGGGCAATGTTACCTGAGGAAGATGCCAGAACAATAGCAGAAGAGTTGTTATTGGCATTGCCCTATCACATCAATTTGTATCATCCCGATTAATCCCCCAAACAACCCCTTAGTGTGCTTAGATGAGGAAAACGAAGTTTAACAAGGTTAAGTACGTTGTCTATGTCGCACAGAAGCGGCAGATCCAGGATTCAAACCCAGGTCTATTTTTCCACCAATCTCTGCTTCTTACTTGTCACTGAGATAAAGCTACTTCAAACTCCATTTCTCTCCACAACCACATTTGAAAGTATCAGGAAGTCTCCCTGGAGGAGGAAGCTGCGCTGAGACCCATCATCAGTTTTTCCTTAGGGCTCCTGCCTGGTCCCACTGGAGGGGCCCTTGAACTCAGCCACTCCCCTGGCTTTGCAGTAAGTAGCCTGAAATGCTGTGAAATTTTCACCCCAAGAACCTGGGTTCCTTGGACAGATTATAGGTTTCTCTCCCTTTTTTTTTTTTTAAGACAGTCTCACTCTGTCGCTAGAGTGCCGTGGCATCACAGCTCACAATGACCTCAAACTCCTCAAACTCTTGAGCTTAAGTGATCCTCTTGCCTCAGCCTCCCAAGTAGCTGAGACTACAGGTGTGCACCACCATGGTGGCTAGTTTCTTTTTTTTCTTCTATTTTTAGTAGAGACAGGGTCTCACTCTTGCTCAGGCTGGTCCCAAGTTCCTGAGTTCAGGTGATCCACCTGCCTCGGCCTTCCGGAGTGGTAGGATTACAGGCGTGAGCCACCTGGCCTGCCTGGATCACAGGTTTCTCAATCTCCTGGGCTGCATGTGGGGAAGGTTGTCTGGCAGTCCCGGCACTGGGCTGCAGCCACGGCTTCATTTCAATTTCCACCTTTGCCACCACCCTACTGCGTGACCTTGGACAAGCTGCTCAGCCTCTCTGGGCTGTGGCTTTCCCATCTGTGCAGCAGGGAAGGGGATCAGTCTCTCGCTTGGTGAGGGGTCTGCCTAATAAAGCTCACGTGCTATTGCAGCGCAGCCCACACTGGGCAGCCCGAGCACGGGGTGGTTTCTCGAGGCTCTGCAGAAAGTGCGCTGAGAGCTCTTGCCCAGCTTCCAGCTACCGCCGCCTGCTAATGAGGAACGGCATATGTTGCTGATTCCGGCAGCGGCACTCGCTCCTTGGCTGTCCGAGTTCCCGGAGCAAACTGGCTTCCTATTAGGCATTTATACTTATTAATAGCAGCAAATTGCAGCCCTCCGCAACATCTGCTACTTTTCATTTGCAAAAAGCTTCCCAGACCATTTGTATTAGTGGTAGTTTGTGGCCAATTCTCCAAGGCAGAGCAGGACTGTGTTCCCCCATCTGAAAATGAATCGACTGAGGAAGGATTTGTTCAAGGTCACTCAGACACACGGAATAGATTAGACCTTGGGACCTCAACTACCCAAGCCTCATGCTCTGGGGCTGTGGTCCTTGCTATTCTAAACATCAATGACCTTGACCCAGAACCCCTGCCTAAATGTAGGTGAGGACAATGTTGGCAGCCAGGGCTGCTGCTCATAAACATGCCTTTGAGTCTGCTCTCAAGAGAGGCCCTGCAGGATTAGCCCCATGGCCCGAACACAAGCAGGAGGAAACGCAAAGCTCCAGACACACCAGTCCCAAGGAGGTTTTATTGCTGTCAGGTAGATAAAATCCCTTCCCAACACAGGGACAGATAGAAGGTCAGTATAGAGGGTCCTGTGAGCATCTGGGGAGCTGGATTCTTTTTCCAGAGTCTTTTCTGGTACTTTGTTCAAGGGCTGGAGCTTCCTGAAGCCTATGGATCCATAGTCCTAGAATGAAGAGAGCCTGGCTGGCACTGAAGGTACCAAGAACACTCATTTGTTACATCAGATCCAGCTTCTAATAATCCCTAAACATGTACAGGTACATATGACCTCAGTGTTTGTGTGACCTACTGGGTGCTCAGGGTAGTAGTGACCACACCGCAACCTTCATCTCCGTTTGTCCTCTTCCCACCTACCTCTTGCTGGGCCTCTGCATCCTGGTGTGACTTTCTGCCCACCACCTGTGGATCAGCTAGCTATTGCCACCATGAAGCTTTGTAACAAGCCCATCCCAAACTCAGCAGCACACAATAGGCATGGATCCTCTAGGCGTGGATCCTCTAGGCGTGGATTCTCTAGGCGTGGATCCTCTAGGCGTGGATTCTCTATGTGTGGATCCTCTAGGCGTGGATTCTCTAGATGTGGATCCTCTAGGCGTGGAATCTCTATGTGTGGATCCTCTAGGCGTGGATCCTCTAGGCGTGGATTTTCTAGATGTGGATCCTCTAGGTGTGGATTCTCTAGGTGTGGATCCTCTAGGTGTGGATTCTCTAGGCGTGGATTCTCTAGATGTGGATCCTCTAGGCGTGGATTCTCTAGGTGTGGATCCTCTAGGCATGGATCCTCTAGGCATGGATTCTCTAGATGTAGATCCTCTAGGCGTGGATCCTCTAGGCATGGATCCTCTAGGTGTGGATCCTCTAGGCGTGGATTCTCTAGGCGTGGATTCTCTAGATGTGGATCCTCTAGGCGTGGATTCTCTATGTGTGGATCCTCTA
>NW_003852444.1:11772439-11784492 GCF_000181295.1 Otolemur garnettii
GTGAATTCTCTAGATGTGGATCCTCTAGGTGTGGATGCTCTAGGCGTGGATCCTCTAGATGTGGATCCTCTAGGCGTGGATCCTCTAGGCGTGGATCCTCTAGGTGTGGATTCTCTAGGCGTGGATTCTCTAGATGTGGACCCTCTAGATGTGGATTCTCTAGGCGTGGATCCTCTAGGCATGGATTCTCTAGGCGTGGATTCTCTAGATGTGGATCCTCTAGGTGTGGATGCTCTAGGCGTGGATCCTCTAGGCGTGGATCCTCTAGGCATGGATCCTCTAGGTGCGGCTCTGCAGAGCACATGCAGATCAGCTGTCTAATGGAGGCGGTTCTGCTTCAAGCTGTTCCACCAGCTGGGCCTGTCTCCTTGCTGGGGGTTGGGCTGGGGCAGGTCTCCCTCCATGTGGGTTCATTTGGGGCACTGACTGACAAGGAAGCAGCTACCTGGGGAAGCTCTTTTCATGGCAATGACAGAGGCACAGAGGGCACAGGCAAGCACATAAGCACATCTCAAACCTGTGTTTGCCTCTTACTTGCTGCTTAAGGCCACACCCAAGTGGAGGGGCGGGGAGGGCAGTCCACGTCTCTGTCACCATAAAGCCATAGTAGAGGGTGGGAACAGAGAGGTCTTTCAGGGAGTGAAGCTTCAAGATTCATACCACAACCTTCCACAGCCTGGCACCAGCCTCCTGGGCCTCCACCTCTCCCAGCAGCCAGCTGAGTGGAGAAGTACCTGCCATCCCTGAGAACAGAGGATGCAAGTGGCAGGGTTCCAGGCACCTGGAGAGAGGGAAAATAAATACAGCTTCCAAGTCACTGCTCAGCCTCAAGTCTCAGCTCTGGCTGTGGGGCCACATCACAGGGAGACCAGGGACTCTGCAGCACCCTGCACAGCCCCACTCAGCAGAAGAGAAGTCTGGAAAACAGCCAGTAGCCACTGAAGTAAAGAAAGGCCTATGAAGAGTCTTTGAGGGGCTCCCCAAGACTGTGGTTCTAAGATCCTTGCGCATCTCTGAGTTAGTAATTTCCTAGAGAAGGAGTAACTTTCCCAGTTTCACTTCTCTCAGTCGGGACAGCAGCTGGGAAGGACAGCCATGAGGGACAACCCAGTGCAGTTTGACAGTTTCCCCCAGCAGCCTCTTGGAGTTCCTTAATGGGTCGTCTTGCCTCCTTTTTTTTTCCCCTCTCTTTTTTGACAACTTTGAAGGAAACTGGGTACTTAAGAAGCCTTTTGGACATTTAAATTAACTCCAAGCATCAGGCTCCGTGTAGCCACTGTAGCATTAGCATCCAATTATAAGAGTAGAGATGGAGTAATAACTCACATTTGGAGCAGAATGTCATATGCTTAAACAAATTAGAGATACACACAGAGACTGTGCATTACGTCTCTGGAACATTTCTGAATGTAATCAGCATAGCAGCAGGCACCCTTGGAATGTTAACAGCAGCGGGCAGCATGGGACCCTATTGCCAGAGGAAAGCATCTTTCAAACTATCAGGAAATCAGGCAGGGGCTGGGCTTCCAGCTGCCATGAGCACCTGTGGGCTCTTGGGCCCTCCAGACAATGTGTTTGCTCCTTAGCTACAGAAACTCAAAGACCAAGGCCATGACTTAGAATCTTGTGTGGGCCTGTTGGCTTTGTTCTCAGTGGCTCCTTGTCTGCCTATGGTAGGACACTCTGTTGTAAATTCTGGCCTTTGGTTCTGGGGTTGGACAGGTTAGGAAGAGAAGGAGGAAGAGGGGGAAGATTCTATACACAACAGTAAATGATGATTCTACCTATAATGGTTTAAAATCAAGCTAAACAATACTCTGTTATTTAAAGAAGTTTACCTTGGTGACAAAAAGATCAAACCGAGGTGATTCCCAGAAAGATAATGCAAGGGGAAGGAGAAGGGGGGCTGGGGAAGGGCACACAGGTGTTTCCTGCTCATCACTGAGAAGGATGATCTTGTGGCTAAACCATCACAAGAGAATTTTCTGAAATGTTAAGCTCACGTGAATTATCTGAATTCCAAGCCCCTGCTCTGTGCCGCTTGGAGCAGGTGAAAGGCGAGAAGAAGTTTCAGGTAGAACAAGGCTATGGCATTACTTTTCCAAACCAGGGAATGGATATGCAGAGCTTGGGAATGACAGAGCCAGTTACACAATGATATATGATAGGAAACATTCATCCTGAGCCCTTTGTCCATTTGAGATTAAATCAAAAACAGTAGCGATGCCTCTCTCTTCACTGAGGAGCTCCGAATATTTCATAAACATGAATGTATTGGTCTACCAGCAGAAAGCCTCTCCCTTTGACCTAAGGAACTGAGCAGAGAAAACAGGTGTTTCATATCCACACTGCCATGATGCTGATGGGAACTCAAAAGGGATCTCTTTTTTGAGACAGAGTCTCACTCTGCCACCCTGGGTAGAGTGCCATGGCATTGTTATAGATCACAGCAACCTCAAATTCTTGGGCTAAACAGATCCTCTTGCCTCAGCCTCCCAAGTAGCTGAGACTACAGGTGAGTGAACAATGCCCAGCTAATTTTTTCTATTTTTAGTAGAGATGGGGGTTTCCCTCGTGCTCAAGCTGATCTTAAACTCCTGAGCTCAAGCAATCCACCCACCTCTACCTCCCAGAGTGCTAGGATTACAGGTGCCGGCCACTGTGCCTGGTCTTTATTGTATTAAAATATACATACTGTGAAATTTACCATTGTAACCATTGGTAAGTATTCAGTGGCATTGAGTACGTTCACACTGTGGTACAAGCATCACCATCCACCTCCTGAGCTTTTACCGTACAAATAGGAAACCCTGTCCACATTAAACAGAGACTGCCCATTCCTTACTCTCCTCCAGCCCTGGGCAGCCACCTTCCTACTTTCTGCCTTTGGAATTTGACTGTGTACTTTATACAGGTGAAATCAGACAGTATTTGTCCTTCTTGTGTCAGGATTATCATGCTGTAGTATGTGCCAGAATTTCCTTACTTTCTCGGGCTGAATAGTATTCCACTGTGTGGATATACCACATTTGTTTGTCCTTTCTGGGTGGCTTCTACCTTTTGCCCATCATGAGCAATTCCACTGTGAACATGGATGTGCAAATCTCTCTTTGCAACCCTGCTTTCAGTTCTTTTGAGTAAGTACCCAGAAGTGAAGGTGCTGGATGGTACAGAAATTCTACGTGCAGCCTTTTGAGGAACAGGTCTTTGCACAAAGCCAGGACAATGTGCCAAGACAACTATGTACTTCACCCTGAACCCTGCACCCCAGGAGCCTTGTTTTCCCCCAGCACCATTCAGGCACACAGAGGTCCTGAGAGATGGTGAGGCTCCCTTCTCTAGAAGCAGTGAGGGCGATATGACAACTGCATTGCTCAACACCTCTCCTGAAGTCCAGTGGCCAGGGGACAGACGTCAGTGTTTTGTGGTCTCTGAGACTATCTATCATTATGATAGCTCAGGTCACATCGACATCTGATCTGTTTTTCAAACAGAAGTCCCTCCTAGATCTCTCACCCTATGACTTCCTTTCTTCACCTCTTCCTGTGGTCTGAATTCCCTCACTCCGTTAATTAGCATGCCTGGCACTGTAGCTTAAGACTTTAATCAGCATGGGGCGGTTTTAATTAATCGTGTGGCTCTGCATCTGGAGCAGTTTGTGTTCCGGGGTCAGGAGAGGAGCTGAAGGTGGGGGGTGGGAGAGGCAGCTTTGTCTAGTGCAAGGTATGCGCGAAGAGTCTGGGTATTTGAGGAGAGAGAGTCACGGGGCAAGGTGGCTCAGAGGCCATCTGGCCACCTGTGCATTGCACGGGCAAGGTGTGGAAGGTAACCAGGGACACTAGAGGATACATTTGTACTGAGAGAAATGGTTGATCTAAATCCAATTTTAAGAAGTGATTTAAATTGTCAGGAAACCTTCTGATGCTTTCCAGAATTACACATGAGGTGGGGAAAGAGGCAAAGTGATGGTATAGACTGGGAGATGTGAGGCCAGTCCGGGAGGGACTTGGGCAGTTTCCCTGGTCCTGGCCTTCCTTGGGAAGGTTCTGGAAAGATGAGGAAGGTGGTAACCTTTCTACTTGGCATATCAGAATCTCACTGACTCCTCAGTTTTAGTATCCACACTTTAAAAAGAACAGAAAAAAACCTAGATCAAGTTCAGAAGAGAATAATAAAAATTAAAAAAAGCTAAATAGAAAGATTCTGTAAGGAAAAGTTAAAGGAAGTTGGGTTATGTGCTTTTGAGAAGAGAAAGCTCGCGATGCCTCAAGAGCATATGACTTAAAGGTGGACTCATGCCTTGTCTGGGCATTAACAAGGAGCTTCGAATGTTAGAACTGAAAGGGAATTTAGAACTAACCTGCCCGGTCCCACTTTATAGATGTTCATAAAGAGGCTGAGATGGATTGGCCCAAGGTCACCCAGGGAGCTGAGGGCAAAGCTGTGTCTGGGACTGGGTCTTATAACAACTGCCCAGGACTTGTGCCCCATCCCATATGGGCCCACCTGGATGAAAAGCAAAGAAAACAACTGTCCTGGGAGCTAGTACAGTTTCTGAGTAAGACCAGGAAGGTGGGATGACCCAGGTTTCATTGAAGGGTGAAGCAATGGAAGGTTTAGAGGCAGAGGTCGCAGACCAGGGAAGAAATGACATGGTAGGTTCTCCCAGGTCTGCTGAACTCCCAGCGGAGCCCATGAGGCTCAGGACATACATCCGGGCAGTTTTCTGGGACGTAGGAGACAGGTAAGTGATGGAGCAAATGGGACTGGGTTATTAATGACAAGGATTGCAGGGATCTAACCATCACTTATGAAGTGCCAGACTGTTTTACACAACTATTGAGTCATCTGTGCTTTGAAAAACTGTGAATTGAGGGAAGGGTGGATGTTTATCTCCAAGTTAAGGCAGAGTTTGAACCTAGCTCTGTGGTCTCTTCCACATTTTCCAACCAAACAAAAAATGACTCATGTTTAAAATCTAGAGAGAAAGGACTTGACAATTCCAGGATATTGGCATTATTAAATACCAGTTGGAAGATATTTTTAGGAACCTGAACGCAAAGGGTGTTTTGAGAACATCAGGCTGACCGAGAAGCTGGGTCATTCCTTAATGTGGCACACCCTGGAAGCCCCGGGCACAGTCCATCCAAGGCGGGTGATAAGACGTGCCAATGGGAGAAACCAGGGAGGGAGGATGTTAATTAAGTTTAGACCAAGAAAATGCTTTCGACTGAACAAGCCACGATTTTCCCTTTAAGCCCATGCAAAATATGGAGTGCTAGACAAGCAGCTGGAACATATGAAAACATTATTATGTGCTCATGCTTCCCAACTTTCACCATTTATGGCCCTTTTTATTATTTTTCCCTCTGTGCATTATGTTTTGAAAGATTCTGTCCACTAAACAAACTGCATTTATTAAGTAATAATATATTTCCTATTTTTAATATGGAACATACATCATTGACTATGCATAAAAACATAAAACAGTCACAATCCAATTTCCATTAGGCTTTGGAAATATTGAAAATAGCTTATGGACCTCATTACCACTGTGAATTCCTAGGAGTTTCTGGGCACATTGGGTTGGGAACCACTATTTGAATGCTTGCATGACTAGCATATTTATACCCACATAAGGAGTGGGGAGAGAGATTAAAAATGCAACAGGAATAGGGTAAGTTCCTGGCTATGTGTGGAGCCAGTGGGGTAACGTGTGAGAAACTGATTGTCAAGGTTAATTCGGAAGATAGGAAGGTCGTAGATGGGCAGAGGTCAGACATGGCCCATGCACATTACATGAGCAGTTGAAAAGAAAAAAAAAGAAAAAAATAAAATTCCAAATGTGCAAAAAAAGACATCTGAGAAAGCAGACAAAGGGCCAGCAAACCCAAGGGCAAAACTATAAGAATGGGAGAGGGAGGCTCAAAGGTCACTTGGAAGAAGTAAAAATGACCGCAGTGTGGTCATTAATAATGCTCGATGTGTACTTTGGAGAACGGAAAGGCATATAAAGGGAATAAGAAAGTTAAGGGGAAAGAGGTCATGTGGGATTTGGAATTAATTATGAATTAATTATGAATTAATTCCAAAAGAGAGTTACAAGAGTAATCGAGCAGGCCGTGGTGCCAGTTTGCCAGCGTGTGAGTTACAAGTCGCCCCTGCCAAGCGGACATCACTTTACGGAGGCCGATGCCCATTAAGCAGCAGGGGAAACCACAGCCTCTGCACTTGCTCATGAAGCAGGGAGGGCTCGGCCAGGGCAGCCCGGTTTAGAGTTTTCTGTGCCTGTTGTGTGATGGCAAGAGATGACCACATCAAATTCTCTTAGCTCAAGCTGAATGATTAGGGAGGAAGTTCTCCATTGAGATAAAAAGGTATCCCAAATGGAAAAGGATGATATTAAAAAAAAACAAAAAACCTTCTTTAAAGAAGAAACTGGCAAAATGGAGAATAAAGACCAAGGCTATAAAAAGAAAATAAAAACTCCATTTGATCCACTGTATCATTATTAAGTACCTCGTATGTAGCAGGTCCTGGGAAGTCATGTAAAGAGACATCAAGGCAAAGCTACATTGGAGAACAAAGAAATTCAAAAGATATTTAAGTGCATGCAGGAAATGGGAGCATTTGGGCTCAGCAAAAATGTCATGTGGAACATTTTACATTAACAAGCGGCTGGTGAAAGCTAATATAAAGTTTGGGGCTGGAGAGGAAGCCTCTAGTCATGAAAAGAGTGTGAGTAGGAGGAGAAATAGCAACAGCTGCTCTTTGAAAGCACCAGAGCGAAAGCTTTTAGAGCCAGTTGGCCAACACTATGGGAAAGAAAGAGCCGGCAAGTAACAGCTACAAAGTGAGCTCATGACATCTTGGTAAAAGGCAAGGAGAGGAAGAAAGACAAGGGGCTTGGCCTCGGGCTACACGCTCTCTGGAATAGCAGAAATGATGAGGCCTGAAGGGGAAGGGCTGGAAAGAAGGCAGAACACTTTATGGCAAGGGAGAAAGAATGACCATTTGTGTTTATTACCTTGCTGGTAAACACATATGTGACAACCTATTTGTAGTTATGGGGGGTGGAGGCAGGGTGGAGGGGGGAGAGTTCAAGTGTATGCTGTATAAATTTGTTTCTCACAATTGGGTGTGAACTCCACGGAGTCTGTCCTTCTGGAGACGACTAAGAAAATCCTGTGGCTGTTTGTTTTCCCTGGCTGCTTCTGTGGTCACTCAAGGTCCCTTTCCCTGCAGGGCCCTAAGCTCCTTTGTGCTCCTGCAGTGACACGTGGAATGTTGAGAATACCAGCTCTTCTGCCAGACTCCTCGGTGTTCTGCCAAGTCTTGACCACTTTCTCCCTGTCCTGCTGTCCTAGCTCACCAGAGTCCCTGTGGAGTCCTGTGGTCAGTATCGGAGCTGTGGCGAGTGCCTTGGTTCAGGCGACCCCCACTGTGGCTGGTGTGTGCTCCACAACACGTGAGTACCCCGGGCGACTTCTTCCTTCCTCCTGCCCCCCGCTTCCCCCCAGTAATTCTCTTCCTCATCTTCTCCATCCTAACTCCCCTTCCCTCGGCTCTGTCTTCCCTTCTTGTTTTTTTCTTCCACTGCCTTCACAAATTTTATCGCCCCTTTTTTGTTCTTTCTTTAAGGAAGAAAGAACTTTTGTTCTTTAAATTGCTAAGTTCCCATAAGAAATATATGGAAGTGGCAGTCTGGGAATGATGACAGGTCCAGATGGAGGATGCAGTGGTCACAGTGGGTAATTATGCCCTAGAGGGATGGAAGAAGAGGGGCTCCCAGACATCCCAGACTCCTAAGCCTGGCTGTAGACTGACTTTTCAGGGCTGGACATGGAGAAAAGGGCATTAGACTTTTTCAAGGTTCACATGGGCCAGTCACCGGCAAGCTATGTGCCGTCTGTCTGGTGATTCAGCATTTACCTAACATCCCCTTTGATATCTCCATGGAGAGATATCAGCCAGACTATTCTGCTTTAGCTGTATAGTTCAAATGTGTGGCACTTCCCTCTGATGTCAACTGTCAGTGTACCTGGGATGGAGTCATCTGGCCAGGAAAGCCTGGCCTGCGTCCTGGACACTCACCCCAACTCACCCCGTAGGCCTCCTTTTATACTGCATCCATTTTATTATCTAGAAGTGGGAAGAAGACAATGGTATTGTTTATAGTGGAGGCGAATGATGATTTGGTAAATTAACTGAGGAAGGGGACAGGGCATAGACAACCAGTCCAGACACGAAGGGAGAGCTGAAGGCCTTTCTTTGGGGATCTAAAAACTTTGGCATCAATACCTTGAGAAGCCAACAATAGTTGGCCCCTGTTCTAGCAGAATTTGGTCCCAGAAACTTGACAGTCTTGTGACTTGGACACAAGCATTATACGCACATATGTTAAGGACAAAGACTTCAGTCTTCCTGGTAAGAACCTTAACTGTATGTGACCGATGACATCTACCAGTAATTTTCTGCTAACAGAAAGTGGGGTTAGGATCTTTTCCGTTCCCCTGTGCCCCACTCCTAGGAGTGCCTCTCACGTTAGGAATGCTCTCTGAAATTCTGATCCACCCTCACTAAGGGATCAGGCATCTTCTCCGTCTCTGGGTGACCGTTTCAGGCATAATGAGTCCAGAAGGAAAGATCCTAAATCCTTCAGGTATGTTATGGTGGAAAAGAATCAGAAGCATTGAGCTACCCCCAAATACAGTGTAACCTGCATAGTGACCAGCTCCTACATGGACCACCTCATTCAGTTGACCTGATTTTCATAGACTGGACATGCATCACATGTCCGTATCAGTACAGTAGGCCTAGATACTTATGGTGACCACCTCTGTATGTCCATCAGTTTGTTATAGTTCCTTGGGTGGTCAACTCACAGAGGTTCTCCTATATATGTAACCCATGATAAACTTCACTCACCTGTACACAAAGAGTAGCTGGCAAAAAAAACAGCATGAAGACATTGCATTCAGAGTCCAGACAGGCTGACTAGGCCAGAGAATTCCCTGGATAATACTTTGCAAGACAGAGGAGGGACAGTTTTCTTTGTCCCACACAGTCAGGCCTCTCAGAAGGGGACTGTATTCCAAACACATCATCTTGCCTGGGGGCCTTGAGGCCACCTGGCTGTCTGCATGGCTGAGGACAGCCCAGCTGCTCCTGGTGTGAGGCTCTCCCACCTGGCATCACCAGAAAAACCAGCCCCTTCCTGACACTCCAGGCCTGTGGGACCCACCTCAGCTTCAGCTTCCACCTCTCCGTGCAGTGCTGCCCCAGCTGTGCAGAGCACGAGCCCTGCAGGGGGCTCCCAGGCTCAGAGACGGTGGCAGAAGGGCTGTAAGGCCAAGGTAAGCAGGAAAGAGAGACGTCACTGCCAGACACTACTTCCTGTGTGGCCTCAGTTTCCCTTATGTAATGCAATACCTAATACCTGTCAGGTGGCAGAAGGCAGGGCTGGGCGGAGGTCAAAGTGAGGTCTGGGCAGTTCACAAAGGAGGCTGTGAGCCTGTCTGGGGAAGCCTGCAGTTCTAGTCTCAGTGTGGCATACAGAGAACAGACACACACATGAGCTTTGGACATTGCCCAGCAAGTCCAAATTCCACATCACTCCAACGTCCCCGTTTCCCATCTGGGGCTCAGCTGTGTTGGTGCCCCTCTGCCCATCTCACCAAGTCACTGAAGAGTCAGTTGAAGTCATGTGGGGGTGAGTGCCTGTGGACGTGCTACTAGGATGTGTAGAGTGGGGGGAGGGGTGTGCATCTTGACTAGGTTGGGGAAAGACTGAGAGCTTGTGCATGCCTTGCCTCTCGTGACTTTGAGTGACTCCTGGTGACATTTCAGGTGGCTTTGCTTTAACTGCATGCTTCTCTTCCTGTGGCATCCCAGCCTCAAAGTGCCTTCATCCTCAGAGTGCCTTCATCTAACCAGTACAGGCTCCTGCCTGTGCGCCTCACTTCCTTGAGCCTGGCACATGTTTTGCTCTGAGTTGGCCTGGCCTAGTCATGTGTCCCTGCACTGCCTACCTTCAGTGAACATGGGTTCTTGGAAGGCACGGTCTGTGCAAGTGTTCTTCTCTGAGAACACTGCTGCCCCTCCTTGCCCCTCCTGCCCTTCCATGGCCCTCCATGGCCCTCCATGGCCCTCCATGCCCCCATATGCCCCTTTGTGCCCCTGTGTGCCCCTATGCCCTCTGTGCCCCTCTGTGCCCCTCTGTTCCTCCCTCCCCAAAGGTCACAGAGGAGCCAGTACATGGAAACAATGGGGGACTTTGGAAGGACTCCTGGGTAGAGATCAGTGAAATCTAGTCCTCATGCCTTGCAAACATGTAGGACTTTAAGCAAGTATAGTCAATTCTTAAAGTAGGTATGTTTTGTAAAGTCACGGGAACATTGCATTGGCCCATAGCAGGCCATCTCTCCTAGGAGAAACACAGGATTATGTTCCTGAGAGCCACCAGTCTCATTTTCCTGAGCAAATCAATCTATAACCTTGTTTTATGTGTATTTTTGTGTAACAACACCTTATTTAGTACCTGTTGTTGATTCATTAACCTTGAACTCATGGCCAACAGCACTGTAACTGAACAAAGCTTATCTAACATACGCATGTCCTCCGTAAGTCACACCACCGCCTTCCTACGCTCAGGAGCACTACACAGCGCTTTAGCATTACACTTGGGAACTGTTTTAAACAGCAAAATCACCAAAAAAAGCACCACATGTGGAAAATGTGGCACTAAGTAGGCCCCAAAAGGACATTTGTTTATAATGAGAAAGCTAAAACAAGAAGGCAGAGTGACACTGGGTTCAGCCTTGGTTGGGACGTGTGTGTCAAGCAACTTGAATCCTTCACTGCTCGGCACATACCCACAAGTGCCAGTTTGGGGGTCTCAAATGTTAGGGATTAGTTGCCTTCACAAGCATAGACTCCATAAATAATGAAGATCAACTACAAGTCTGTATGTCAGAAACTTGGCATACTTCTTTTTAAACAGAGAGCACAATAACTTCTCAGGGTGGTATGTGAGGATAAAATGAGGCAACAGAGAATCTTACAAAAGTCCTACCTGCTCAGCCGGGCCAAGGTATTGTCTGTGATCCTGGATCTCCTGGGCATAGGAATGATCTGATGAAGGCAGACACCAGTATAGGGCTGTGTCAATGCAACTGATAAAGCCCTTCACCCTGAGAGAACAGAGTTTAAGGTCATAACCACCTACCCACTGTGATCCCCCACAAATCCACGATCCCTCCATCCCAAGGTAAATAACCCAAGAAAGCCCCTGACCCACTTCAGCAGGTGAAGATTAGGTTCCTGAATTGCTAAGATATTTTTAATAAAGATATCATTTTAAATCTACATACAATGAGATGCCCAGTGTTTGACAAAAGCAAACACTCAGGTAACCCACACCTATCAAGATACACCCCCTTCACCCAGAGTCTGTCCTGTTCCTTTCCATGGCCTCCTGCTGGGCCTTCTTTCCCACATAATTCTCTCTTTTGTTTTTGGTAGGTGCCAATGGGACATCCATGGCTCAGAGAGACACATGACAAGAGGGCCAAGCAGGAGAGAGAGGAGAAGGCTGGGGGCCAGCAGGGTTGGTGCAGCATTGAGAATGGCCAAAGAGCCTATAGGAGCTTGCCCTTGGGTGCCTCTGTGAGGAAGTGAAGCAGGTAGCAGGTGTGGGAGGTTGACTTGCTTCCAGGGAGTGCTATGTCCATGTTCACCAACCAGTTCTGAGATATTCCAAACCTACCTGTTCCCTCCATGCTGGGGACCGTGCTAGGTGAGCTTAAGGTCACACAGGTGACTATGTGAAGCCATCTTTGCCCTAAATCTTCCCAGGTACTAGACCTTAGATCCAGGGTAGGGGGTTGCTATCTGTACTACAATCAATTCATTTCTTAGGTCCCCACTGTGGGCAAGACTCTGTGCTAAAAGAGTGTGTTGCGGCTTGGTGCCTGTGGCTCAAGCGGCTAAGGCGCCAGCCACATACACCTAAGGTGGCGGGTTCGAATCCCCAGCCCGGGACCGCCAAACAA
>NW_003852444.1:11784662-11791921 GCF_000181295.1 Otolemur garnettii
AAAAAAAAAAAAGAGTGTGTTGCTTGCTAAGTGACCTCAGCAAGACTGGGGTAGCAGGAAAAGCGTACCTTGAGGTATCAAGATAAGTCTGTTTTCTCCGTCACTTATGCCAACTTTTCCCATGGCTGTGGGGAGCAAGGTGGCAATAGCATTATGGAAGAGAAGGACACAGAAGGGGTGTGTGTGAGAAAGACAAAGACAGGGACAGAGAGAGAGCAGCAGAGGGAGAGAGAGGCAGAGGGAAGGAGAGAGGGGTGGAGGGTGTGCGTGAGTGAGCAGTTCAAGGTCAGGGCCTTTGTAAACAGGTGGCTCATGTGGCTGAATGGGCTGTTTGTACCAGCAAGGTCACAGGTGGGTTACAGACAACATGGTTAAGAAATGCTGGTGTAATCTAAATCCTCCCTCCTCCTCTCAATTGTCGTGAAGCACTTACCTGCCAACCCTGGAGCACAGAGGGCCGCCCTGTTGCTGTCTTTTGCAGCCCCTGGCCCCAGCCCCCAGGCTCGCCTGTTTCTCACAGTGATGGCAGCTTCAACAATGCTGAGCATTGATGTGACCACGAGCTTTGAGCCTTTCTTCACAGGGGCTCGTCTTGTGCCTGAGCCATCCTGTTTCTGACTTGGGTTAAAAAAAGGGAAGCTTGCAAGCCCAGGCTACCTCTGCCCCATCACAGCTGTCTCCTGTCCTGGTCATATTGCCTCTGATGACCAGGTTTGGCAGGTACCCAGAACCTTCCCTCCTCCAAAGGCTCCATGCCCGGGCAGGGAAGCCTGTCTCGGCCGCAGCAGGTAATCAGATCCTGCCAGCAGATTCAGCCACATCGATTGGCCCAGACTTTACCTTTCTTGAAAATAGTCATCAGCGTCATTCCTGGGAGGCACATGTAACCCAAGACCTCACAGGGGAAGGATAAGATCAGCTTTATGAAGTGTCCCTCTTGTCCCCTGACGACCCTGCCGCTTTCCAGATTTCTTCTGTTGGAGGAAGATCCTCCTCTGGATAGGTGGCATGGGTTACTCTTCAGGGTCCCTCTAGCCTTTGTGTGTAGTATCTGCTGAGATGGCGAGAGAGGAAAGAAAGCCCCTGGTCCCCAGGGTAAAATGATGGGCTGCAGCTGAGAACCTGTGGGCTCTCAGTTTCCTCAGCTCCGAGTAAAAACAAAGAGTCATCTCACAGCCACGCAGTGTGAATAAAGTAAAGGAGGGGTGCACTGGGACTCAGCAGGCGCTCACACCTGACGTGGCCCAGATGAGCAGGACTGCGGGAGCAGACACCAGAGCTGGACCTCGGTGATCAGGGGATCCTGCCCCTTCGGTTTCCTTCCCAGGACAGGCAGGCTGTGGCTGGGAGGGGGGAAGAAGCCCGCTATTGGGAAGCCCACAAATATAACCAATAAAATGAAGCTACGGGATATGCTAAGAGACACAAAGTAGCCCACAAGTCTCCCCTGTGTCTCTTAGCTTATCCCATAGCTTTATTTTTTTGCTTATATTTATATCCTATATCCCAGGGCTGCTAACCTGCTAAGTTAGTGACGCCTCCCAGGGTTGTTTACACAAGGTCTACATAGTCCAAGAAGTGGTTACATCCACTCTTGCCAGCAAACTCTCAGTGGTCTATGCTGTGGTCTCCCTTGGCTCTTTGCCAAAATGTCAGCCTCTTGTCCAAAGGAAAGAGTTTTGGACCAGATACTAGTACATCTGAATTTTTCTCTCTATGGCTGAGCAAATAGGTAGTATGATGTAAAGAGACTTGCATCTTCTCTCTTAGTCCTCTCTTTCCATCTCCCAACACATACATACACACACATCACACACACAAGCAGGTGTGTGCCACCCAGGGTGGCTTCCCGGTGCAGGCAGCAAGCCCAGTATGTGAGCCCAGCATGGTAGGACAGGACCCCTTCTGTGCTTCATAAGCCCTGAGAGGTTCCTCAGGCTGCCTGCACCTGCCAGCTCCTGTTAAGTCCTCTGCCCTCCTCCTGGAGGCAGGGATGAAGCCAGCATCAGGTGCCGCCCAGGATGGCTTTGGTCTCCCAACATGAGCAGGATGGTATGTTCAGTTGCAGCTTCTGGTGGCAGAAGATAATCACAGTATAACCTCAGGCTTCCTGTTGTGAGGTTAATTTAACTGTTTAGGTGGAGCAACCTAAATACTTAGACTCCCGGGAGACCATAATGTCAGTCGCTGGACTCTAGAATCATGACACTGAAAGGACCTTTCTGGTCTTCCACTTCATAAAGAAACGTCTCACACACCCGCCTTCCTGAAAGGCGCCCTGCACTACGTGGTTCACCCTCCTCCAAGCCACACAGGTGCACCTGCCCATTTCTGTAGGCATTCCTAAAGAAGGTGAGGGTGACAAATTAGGAAACCCAGTCCCTTCCCCTGTTGGGGACCCCAGATCCTCTTGACTTTCTATCAGGCCCAAGGTCACTATCCCGGCCTCCTTGCCTTTTCTGCCATCTCATGTTCTAAGTGTAGATTCCCCAAACAGGCATGTGCTAAAGCATGGCCACAGTCAGTGTGAGATGCTAAGGACTGGGGAGAAATGAGGAGCAAGGTCTGACATCCAAGCCTGTGGGACACCTGCGGAGGGCCCAGCGAGACAGACCAGCCACGATCCCTCCAGCCTGGAGGCTCGCCCAGGCCAGACTCACAGTCCCGTTTCCAAATTGAAATTTGTTTACCCGACTGGCCGGCAGCACTGGGAGTTAATATTTCTATCACTGTATTTTGGAATTAATTTCTAGAGAACTTAATCACCACCCTCTCCCTCTCCCTCACTCTCTTCCTTTCTCCAGTCCTTTCCCTTCTAATTTTCCACTTGGCTGGGAATTCCCCAGCAGTGGAAGTTCAGGCTTAGGGGAGGGCAGAGGTAGCTGCTTCATTAGAGAGGATAATCTCATTGGAACCACTGGCTTGAATAATCACTCCTTCCAGGGGCCCAGGGCCTTTCTTCCAAAGGGCTTTTAGCACCTCTGATGGGGGCTGGAAGGGGTGGAGTGCAGAGTAGGTGGAGGGAGGAAGGCAGGCAGGAGGAGGTCAGCAGGGCCAACTCCAGCTCCAGACCTCTGCTGGGTCCTCTTGGGGCCTGCTTCCCACTGAGCCTCTGCAGGTCTGTGTTTGGGGCAGGAGTGACAATGGTGTGGCAGAAACAAATGTCTGAAAACTCAAAGTCACATAGCACACCCTTTCTGAATCCACTTAAGTTCTAGTTTTCCTACCTGGAAAATGGATGAAGCAGAAACTTCCTTCACTGTCAAGGGTGGCCCTACGGTGGAGTTGGAGGACATCCTTTAGGAGGTACCAGGAGCCTCTTGGAAGGAAACATGTAAGCCCCCTACTCTCTGCTCAGGCCTAGGCTGCTGGGAAATCGCTGTCCTAGAAAGGCAGAAGGCCAGTCCCTTAACACTCTCGTAAGAAATCAGAGAGAATTTGTTCTTCCCCTTCCATTATCCTGTGCTTGGACATTTGTAGCCTCCACTCTCATGGACCCTGAAGGATAGTAGAAATGTCAAAACATCCCTGGCTCTGACCTTAAACTTGACTTTCCACTAAGAAAGCTGAATTCTCAATATCCTTTGACAGCTGTTAAGAAGACAGAGCTATAGCCCAGACCATCCTCTCCCTCTCTCCTCCCTCCCAGGCTCTGGGCTGTCCTTCTCCTTCATTAAGAGAGAAACTGCTGCAGCCGTGCCTTGCTTTTATCTTTTGTCCCATGGGCCAATCTGGGAAAGATCTGTGTTTCTGCCTCAGCTCCAGTTTGGAGGGGTCAAATGAGGACATGAGAGAAGGGATGGGATTAGGATACTAGCTCACATGTATTGAGGGCTTACTGTGAGCTGTGCCCTGTGCTAAATGTTTTACTCACATGATCTCATTTCATCCTAATAACACTATGAGGTAGGAACTATAATATTTTGCCCCTATTTTATAAGTAAGAAAACCGAGGTGCCAAAAGGTTAGGTAATTTGCCCCAGATTGTACAGTTAGAGGGGGTGTTAAAATTGTGAAGTACAAGTGGCTTCCCTGTAAGACCTTAGGCTGGGGGAAGGAGATGAATAGCTAATTTGCAGCTCTCAGGAGCAGTGGTGTGATGAAGCCACGTGGACTTTGGAAGCAGTAAACAATACAGGTAGAGCTCGTCCTGCATCCATGCCCCAACCAGAGACCTTCGTCTCTGCCCCTTCCCCAGGAGAGAGGTTGAGTCCTCGCTCTCCTATTTCATTCTCTACTTCTAAGTCCAGGTAATGTTTGCCCTGGAAACAGCTCCATTTTTCCCTTCTCTTCATAATTTAATCAAAGACATTTTTCAGACCTACTGATTGCTCTTGGAAATAGGAACTTCAAAGTTGGGGCGTCAGTGAATAATTTAAGCCTGTACTAGCTCTCTGGATCTGCTGTTAATGGGAGTAATAACACTATTAATAGCGATGTCAGTGCAGACACTCTGGAAAAGTCCATAACATTAGCTTAATGGCTGAAGGTAATGGAGTCCTTGCAGAGGATCTGGCCTGGTAAATTAACTTCCATGTCTTTTAGACAGACACTCCTATTGCCATCGGTCAGCTAGAGCAGCCAGGGAGTGCCACGGGGTGACCAGACTCAAGTCTGACCCAGGGATGGGGTTTCCTAGAAGCACCCTGGAGAATTCATCTTTGTCCAACCAGTGGCAATAACATTCAAAGTGCTTCCTAGTGGAAGGCAAAAGTAGTGATAGCCTAGAGAAAAAGACTGACAAGAAATGTTTACGTTGTTCTAAAGCCATAAAGGGGGTGTCAGGAAGGCAAGGAGAATGGGTTTAGTCTGCAGCAATGGGTCTGCCATTCACCTCGTGGCCTGGAAGCTTTAGGCTCCAGAATGTGTCTGTGGACACTCACTTTCCCAGCTAGCTGGTGATGTCAGGCGAGTGACTTTCCCACCCTCTTCTGCAGTTTCCTGACCTATCACAGCACCGCTGTGAACCACAAAAGACATGAAATCTGAAGCCCACGTCCCAGCACCTGTCCAGCACTCACAACACATGGCCGTGCTCGTATAGTTCAGGACTGGGTTTTACTTTTGTGTTACACATTTACTTGGATGTCCTCTGTTTTGTCCCTGTGTCTCCCCTCATCCTTGGTGGGACAGCTTAGTCCACGGCTTCAGTGACTTCTTCTTAGCTAAATTCTTAGACCCTCAGGTTACCCCTTCTGCTGTGGCTGAATGTGGGAGAAGAGACACCCACAGCTTCCTTCTGAGCCTGAAGGGCAGCTGAAGATGTCCAAATGCCTCCTTCCCTCATCTCCGTGCCCCACTGCACCTGTCTGCTCCTTGAGACAGATGTTCCCTCCCAATAGCTCCCTCCCCATGTGCGTTCTATGTCCCTGGCTGTCTTCTTCCTCCTGGCACCTTCCTTCCTCTAACCAAAAAAGATCAGCAACTCGGGGAGGGTCCCGGCATCTTATCTCAACTTGACCTTCCCAGGACCCAGATTCTCCCTACCCCACAGCAGAATCACCCATCCAGGGTTTCCAGATCATAGCTACTCGGCAAAGTTCTATGTTCACAAGTTTCGTCTGACTTGGGTTAAGTACCATTCCCTGAACCTCAGACACCTCCATGCAGTGACCTCATGTGATGTGTACCTCTGGGTGAGGTCCGTGTTTTTTTATGTGCAACTTTCACAAGCCCTCATCCACTAAGACTGTAAGATGCCAGGTCACACTGGATGTGGTCCACCTGTGACATGGTACACTTTGTACAGCACAGGAATTAATCAATAACAGTAAACTTCAGAAAGCAGTTGTGCTGTGCCATAGAGCCGGGATTCTGATCCAGAGCATGCTTTAAACTCCTGCACTCTGCTCCTTTGATCCTTCCTTCCCTTCCTCCCACCTGCCTGCATGAGGGGATTCCAAAATAAATCAGATGTGGTTGCTTCTTTTGTGAAGCTCACACTTGGTATGAGAGGGCTATACTTGGCCCAATAATTGTTACAAAATCTAAGAAGGTCCAGAGTGCTGTGGGACCTTGGGAAGGAAGATCTTCACTTTGCCCGGGGTGGGCAGGAGGAGCTGTAGGTGCCCAGCCACTGAGCCATGTTTGGAAGGGAAGGGAAGATAGGTGGAGAAGTGAGGGGGGTGGGTACAGGGGAGAGAAAGTCCAGACAGAAGAACCACTTGTTCAAAGGCCGGGAAGTGTGAAAAAGTGTGTTCTATGGCATGGAGAGAAGGAGTCTCAGGCGGCCTAAGGGGGAAGGAATAGATGCCACTGTGCAATGCAAGAGTCCAGGGCTGAGGGTTAGGATAACTCCCAAGGTTCTGTGTTTGGCAAGAGGTGGTTAGAATTATCATCTTTTCCAAATGTGGGCATGATGGAGAGGACCAGGCTTGAAGAAGGAAACACAAATCTCAGCTCTGGAAACACTGACTTTGGCCATGTCCTGGAAGCTGCTAGAAGCCCCTGACCTCAATGTTGGCCCCTCCCTGGACATCTCTTGGGTGACCAGCCACTGTGTCCTTCTCAGGTGCACACGGAAGGAACGCTGCGAGCGGTCCAGGGAGCCCCACAGGTTTGCCTCGGAGATGAAGCAGTGTGTCCGACTGACGGTGCATCCCAGCAACATCTCCGTCTCTCAGTACAACGTGCTGGTAAGAGGCCTGGGCCGTGGCCCAGGGCTGCAGGGATGTGCTCCCTCCTTACCAAAAGGTGCCTAAACCCCAGGCTCCGCGGGAGGTCTGGCTGAGCCTGGTCAGCAAGCCCAGCTCTACAGCAGGGAGGGATACTAAAGAGCAAGTGTCAACCCAGGGATGGATTAAGAAACTGTGGCATATGTCCACTGTGGAATACTATTCAGCCATAAAAAGATAGAGACTTTACATCTTTTTTATTAACCTGGATGGAGTTGAAACACTTTCTTCTTAGTAAAGTAGCATAAGAATGGAAAAACAAGTATCTAATGTACTCAATACTGATATGAAACCAGTAGATGTTCTAATATATGCCCACATAAGAGAAAAATTCAATTTAAGTTGAGGAGAGAAGGGAGAGGGGAGGAGAGAAGGGATTGGTGTGCTCATGGGTACAATGTGACAGTATGTGGCATGCCTCCTGGGTGCGTGACACAACTACAACAGGGACTTTACCTAACAAATGCAAACATTGTAACCTCATCACCTGTATCCTCATATTAACTTGGAATGAAAAATTAATAGGGTAAGTGTCTCTGGATATGCAAGGAGGGGACAGGAACAGGAATGTTGGGGAAAGAGGCT
>NW_003852444.1:11792165-11794047 GCF_000181295.1 Otolemur garnettii
CCCGGGTTCTCTCACCACAAAACTCCCCTAAACGTTCTCACTTCCTGGGGCCAAATGGCCTCAGAGAGGTCCCCTTTGTCCCTGTCTCTTGGTGTTCTTGTGAAAAGCGAGGCCTCTTCTCTGGGTTAACACTGCCTCCCGCTTATCTGTCTCGTCTCTTTCCTTGTGATCGCTCTTGCTCTCCTTCCTTATTTCTTTATGCTGTCCCCCTCCTTTCCCGGTTTCCCTCTCCTCCTCCTCCTCTCCTGCTGCCTGGCTGTTCCCAGCTGGTCCTGGAGACATACAATGTCCCAGAACTGTCAGCTGGCGTCAACTGTACCTTTGAGGACCTGTCAGAGATGGATGGGCTGGTGGTGGGCAACCAGATCCAGTGCTACTCCCCTGCAGCCACAGAGGTGCCCCGGATCGTCACGGAGAACGGTGAGCAGGCACAGCAGGCAAGCCCAGGAGGCACATCCTTCCCTGGGCTGGATGAGGAGAACTCAAGACAGATGTGGGGGATGAGGGAGACTTCGGGCAGCAAGCCCAAAGGAAGGGGCGTGGGTTGGCAGGTGCCTTACCTGAAGAGGGGATGTGATTTCCCTCCACTGCCATTGAGATTGACTGTTGCCGCCCTCCAGCCCAGCCCCAGTTCTGCATCCAAGTGTCCACCTCCTCCTGGGTGCGGAGCAGCTACAGAAAGAGTGGGGTTGGGCAGACCAGCAGCAAAGCACACAGCCAAGTTCAGCCCAGTAGGGCTGGCCTAGCCCATGGTAGAGGAGGGAGGCAGGTCAGGACAGGGAAGCCACACAACCAGGTCTCGGACAGGCCTTTACCCACCTCACCCTCGCCTGTCTCCCCAGAGCTGCCTGTTGGTGGTGGCCATCTGCCCTGGGGAAGATAGGAGGGGACAGAGGTTTGACGATAGCAAGGGACAGCCTAGCCTGGGCAGATTGATCACATGTTGTCCCTCCTATGTGGGCTTGTCACATTTGTTCAGAGCTGATTGATTAATGAGGCTCTCAGGGATGGCAGAGAACAGGGCTGGAAGTGGGGGCCTGAGGTCAGGGCTGTGAATTAAACATGGGCTTCAGCTCCTCCCTGGCGCCAGCTGGGGGTTCCAGGGTCTCTCACCTCAGTGGAACCCTGAGGCCCCCAGAGGAGAGGACAGCAGAACAGGGTCTGTCTTTACAGAGACGGGGAATGGGCTCATGTGTACACACAAACACATATGTGCAAAACCACGTATGCGGTTTGTGGCAGCATTATTCTGAGTCTGCATGTCTATTTCTTCCTAGTTATGAACCAGTGTGTGTGTGTGTGATTCTGTGAGACTGACAAGGACATTCTATGTATGAATGCATATTTGTATACCCGTCAAGTGAGTGTACATGTGTGTGTATTTGTGCGCACACGTGCATATGCATGTGTGTGTGTACACGATCATGAGAGAGATGAGGGGTTGGGGGTGGCAAGTGACACAGCGTGGCAGGAATAGGCTGAACCACCCTCTGTGACTGCCCTTGGGGTTGCCCTGGCAGCTGTGGTACAGCTAAGAGCCCCAGGGAGCAGGCTCCCTTCCCAGGTGTATCGCCCCCAAGGGGCTCCTGGCCTGGGCTGTGGCCTCCCCTCCTCTCACTGGCTCCCCTTGCAGGGGACCATCACGTTGTGCAACTGCAGCTCAAATCAAAGGAGACGGGCATGACCTTCGCCAGCACCAGCTTTGTCTTCTACAATTGCAGTGTCCACAATTCGTAAGTGCCCTGGCCTTACTCAACTCCCTGTTCCTGGGATCTGGATTCATTCAGAGATAAGAAGACCGACTACTCTTCCCAAGAGGCTCCATGTGAAGGAAGGGCACAGGCCCTTCCTCTGGTGCTCACAGGTTAATAGGAGGAGAATA
>NW_003852444.1:11794738-11801563 GCF_000181295.1 Otolemur garnettii
TGCTGCTCCACTCTCCTCTATGTGCAGGAGAGGGAGCTGACCTTACCAAAGCCCTGTTGGGGCTATAGGTTGGTAGGATTTTAGGGTCTATAAATCTGGTATGGCAGCTGTGGACCCCTGTAAGGAGCTATCCAGCATTCTCAGCCAGAAATGAGCTTCTGCAACACTGGGATTCTCTTCCTGCTTCTTCCTGGAGCTACCTCTAGCTTTCCCATGTGGTGGCCTAGTCCCTCCTACCCCTTCTACCCCTTTGTGGAAACAGAGGAGGTAGGAGAATCATGTATGAAATGTCCAGTCCGTCCATAAAATGATTTTAAGCATATGATACATACAAAGCAATGTGTTTCTCAGTAGATGCAGAGGAAAGAAAAAGTAACACAACTCAAAGGCTCAATCTCTGCCTCCAGGAGTTGACAGTCTAGTGAAAGGGCTGCATGGTTCATGGGGTATTTTAATACCAGAAGGTCAGTGGTGTCCCAGGGACAGGGCCCAGGGTGACCAACTCTGCCTTAGTCAAGGAGGTAGCCAGGTGGAGGAAGGGAGGACGGCCCTCCAGGTGGAGGGATAATGTGTGAGAGTGGAACCTGGTCATGGCCAAAACACCAAACCTATATGGGGACAGCAGACCTAGGCACCATGATGGGCTTAGCCTTTGTGCAGAGACATTTGAATTTTTGGAAAAAGAGAACCATGTTGGGTTTCTAAGAAATGTGGAGCTCCTGTAAACAGCCCTTATTTCCTAGGGGCCAAGAGTAGTGGTGGGATTGCCCACTGTGGAGGAACCTGCTATCCTGAGAGTAGACTCAGTACCTTCTTCTGTCTGGGTCCACAGATCCTTGACAGCTGAGACCAATTTGAATTAAAACCTGAGTTTGTATGTACCCCCATTCTAATGGTCTCTCCAGACAGGCCCCCCTATTAACCTTATCACTCCCTCTTCAGCAAGGAGGATATCACCCTGTGTGTGGGTGGGATGTGGTGGGGTGATAAGGTCCTTGAAGGACCAGGGTTCTCAGTTATACATGGGTCAGGAAGGAGTCCAGGGACTCATACTTTCCTGAGGACTTGGGGAGTAAAGGGATAGATTTATATAAGACAGTGGTTCTTAACCTGTGGGTCATTAGGAAGATTGAGAACCACTGATATAAGGTCTGCTCTCTTCCTGAGCATTTGAGGCAGTTTCTCTTAATACTAAAAATGTTTTGCTAGACCCATGGGACTCAGGCCCTCTGCTTCAAGCTCACCTAGATTCTGACTCTGTGCCCAGGTGCCTGTCCTGTGTGGAGAGCCCATACCGCTGCCACTGGTGTAAATACCGACACGTCTGCACTCATGACCCCAAGACCTGCTCCTTCCAGGAAGGACGAGTGAAGCTGCCTGAGGTAGGTCCCCACTGCCAATGGTGAGTGCCACTTGTGAGCAAACCAAAGGTTCTGGGTCAGCCCCAGAAGTTCAGTTATAGACAAAGATGTATGCCAGGTCACTCCAGCCAGGAGGACCCTTCACATACCAGGTAAGTTTAATTCCAGAGAGGTGGGTGTCCTGGAATGTCCTAGAAATAATTGTAAATGTACTATTTCAGGGCTGTGTATAGGCTCCTTAGCTGTTCCTCAGAGCACTGTTTACAGAGAAAGTCTGAAGCCAAAGAGGGCAAGATGAGCAGGGGAGGGAGAGAAATAGCATGAAAGGATGATCAACTTATGAACCAGAGCGGTGGTTCTCAAAGTATGGTTCTCACACCAGCAGCATCAACATCAGCATCAGTTGAGAACTTGCTAGTATTGCTGCCTTCCATTGCACAAATGAGAAACTCTCCAGGTGGGGCCCAGCAATTTTGCCTCTCATAAGCCTTCCAGATGCTTCTGAGGCTCAGTCCAGTTTGACGAATCCCTGAGACAGAGTTTGGCTCCAAGGCTAAGATATCTTTCTATTCCCTTCTAATTTTTGTTCTTCTCCTTGTAAACTCTTCACAATAACAAAAATGCTTGCTGCCAGTGCTGTTGCCTCTCTTAGGATGCACGTGTGTGGGCAAGGACCTCAAAGACACCAGGCATGAAGACACTGTGGGAAAGTCTTCTGTTGCCCAAACACAACAGTGTTTCTTGCACTCTCTCAGGCAGCATTGAGCTCAACAGGCTCCAGCTCCTTCTCCTCCACCCCCAGTCTTGAATGTCCCTTCCCACCCCTTCACACACCCACACAGGTGGCAAGACCATGTGGCAAGCCCCACAGCTGTGAGAGCAGGAGACTGTCCAGGCTTAGGAAGCAAGGGGCATGGAGAGGGCAGACAGCCCCACCCAGTTACTCCACACCCTCCCCCAACACTTGTCACCCTACATTTAGCCCGCATGCTTCACGGTCAGAGCAAAGGCATCTGATACCAAAGGCTAAAAGGGAAGAGCGATAGATACCCAATACCAACATCTGCTACCCTGGGCTCCTCTAGCACAGGGGAATGACTGCACTGTGTTTAGCCCTCAGAAAACCCAAGCCCCCCATCCCAGTTAGCCCAGGCCCTGATGGCTGAGCAGGAGTTCATCAGGTGGAGAGTGGGCATGGCAGTTCATTTTAGAGGTAGAGGCCAGGAGTAGGGGAGTCATTAAGGGAGAGAATGACCCCTATTGAGTGGAGGAGCAGGGAGCAAATCAGAGCAGCAACAGGAACATGCCCATCCAGCTAATGGAGTACTAGGGACCTTCGAAATACTTCGGATAGGGCGATTGTTTTCCTTTTATTTTATTCTTTGGACTCTCCACACTTGAGACCTTCGCCCCACACACCAGTTGGGAAAGCTGAGAAAGGATAAAAACCTTTATCTTGACTCCCATGGAGTCCCTTGTAGGAAACAGGAAGAGACTGTGGAAACTTTGGACACAGACCCTCTCCCTCTCCAGCAGGGTGGGTTTATGACTGGAAATGGCTATTCTGGATTTGCAATCTGGGCAAGAGACCCCTAGGTTGTCACTTTATAGAGAAAGGAAGATGGGGAGGCACCTGTGGCTCAGTGGGTAGGGCACTGGCCCCATATACCAAGGGTGGCGGGTTTGAACCTGGCCCCAGCCAAACTACAACAAAAAATATCTGGGCATTGTGGTGGGCACCTATAGTCCCAGCTACTCGGGAGGCTGAGGCAAGAGAATCACCTAAGCCCAGGAGCTGGAGGTTACTGTGAGTTGGCTGTGATACTATAGCACTCTACTGAGGGTGATAAAGTGAGACTGTCTCAAAAAAAAAAAAAAAAAAAAACAACACTGAGAAAGGAAGGCCAGGGGTTACAGCTTGGCTTTTAAGTAGGAGTGTAAATCTCATATTCATGGGTCAGTTTTCTAGTTTTCTTTAACAAAGACAAAATGGATGTGAAGGTAATAATAGAGATATGAGTGGGGATAGCTGAGGGTATACCCTTGATATGCAGATGCTGATAAAAGGCTGCACAGTCTCATCAACCCAGCCAGGACTTTGTCTTGGGGCACATGGACCCACCAGGGCTGCAAGCAGGGTTCTGGGAAATATGGTTTTCTTGTTTCAGTCTGAAAATTGCATATAACTTGATGGGAGTTAAGACAAAGTGGCTTTCAGCTTCTCTTCAGCTTTGCAGACTGGTGGATCTGGCAGAGGTGATACTGCAGAAGTTTCCAGAATAAAATGAAAGCAAACACAATTGAGTGATCTGGTAGATTTTGAAGGCCTCTAATCACTTAATTACCTTGAAGAAGGTTTTCAAATTTCTACTTTTTCTTTCTTGTTTGCTCCTCTTGTCCTAAATTTCTTTCTCTTAAATGTATAAAAGGAGCTTGCATCTGCTGCTCAGAAGGAGGGGGAAAAAATTAAAAAGAGTAAAACAAGCGCCCAACCTGTTTCCCAGTGCAATGCAGGGCCCCTTCTAGAAGAATGATGCCTTTGGTACCCAGACAGCAAACTAGGCACAACACCCTCTCTGTAGCTGATTGTGGCAGAGTCTGCTGGGGAGTCGCAGCATCTCAGGGCCTCCAAGAAAGGAACTGGCTGGGCAACCATGGGCCATAGAGGGGCTCAGGGCTGCACTGAGCTACTGCAGCTGTGCTTCAGTCCTCCCCGTTGCAAGGGAGCTGTGCTCTAGTGAGCCTGGCAGGTAACTCCAGAGTGACTTGGAACTACCATGCCTCCCTAGCACACTGTCACGTGGAATTAACTTTGGTTCCTCTTCACTTCGGTTGTTCATTTATTCCACATGAAGGAAAAGCAAAGGGTATGATTCTGGTCCAGAGGTGGACTTTGGATTCCACCTAGCTCAGTACTAGGGCCATTTTGAATGTGAATGTGGAGAAGCTGGACCACCTCATGGTGGTGGTTGGAGTATCATCTTCATAGTGAAGGTGCCAGGGAGAAGTTAAATGCTTGTGAACTATTGACTGACTCCAGCCATTTTGAGTCACTGGCTCATTGTCAGAGGGAGGTCATCATCCTCAGCATTCAAAAGAAAGTCCTCCAATACTAAGGGAAGTATGATGATTTTTTAATGGTGCTGTTTTGTTTTTTATATTTTTACATTATATATGTACATGTATTTTCATATTATACAATCTTGTGTTGCTTAACGGTGCGGGATGCATTCTTGAAAATGCATCATTAGACAATTTTGTCTTGCAAACATTCTAGAGTGTATTTACATAAACCTAGATGGTAAGGCCTAGTACACACCTGGGCCATGGAGTATAGCTATTGCTGCTGGGCTACAAACCTATACAGCCTACTGCTATAGTGAATACTGCAGGAAGCCGTAACACGTGGAAAGTATTTGTGTATCTAAACACATCTAAACATAGAAAATATGGTACAATAACCTAGTCTATGGGAGCACGTCCTATACATGGCCCATAGTTGCCTGAAACATCATTATGTGGAGCATGACTGTATGTACTTCTAGGAAGAGATAGTAGCAGGAATAAGGAGTGAAAAAGAAAACTACACAATTGAAAGGTGATTTTGCAGAAGCCCCTTATCACTATGGTCCTTTCTCCCATCCAGAAGAATAGCTTATTCACAGCTTGATACTCAAGTTTACCTAGGATGTAACTGTGCGTTCTTTATTTCACTAAGTATTTCCCACGCTTAAGGCATTGTGAGAAGTTTAAAGGTGAATAAGATCTCTGTAGATCTGTATTTAAAGGTTTGTAAAATGGGGTCATTGGTCTAAATGACTGCTGAAGTTCTGTAATTGTAAGTACAATAGAAACAAGCTGGAAATCCATGCCCAAGAAGCAGTCTTACAAGGTGAGTAGCAAGGCTTAGGTCTACCAGTTGTACATAACAAGGTGACCCAAGGACCAGAGGTTCCCTGGATAGCTAGGCTAAACTCACCCTCCTGGAATGAAGGTACAGCCAGACCCCAGTGATTCTTCTGGAAGCTCCTGGGTTTTCATTTCCTTTTACCCTTCAAGTGGGGGATTACAGACAATGTCCTCTTATTAGCTAAGAGTAAGGCTGCCAGGTGGCTTTCATCTACCCAGCACCATCCTGCACCCCAGGAATGCTTTCATCTGGGCGTCTTCCATTTCAGCATTGGCTTTGTTGACTGTCACCGGGGATGTTGAATTACCTCCTTTTTCCCCGCTGAACAAAGAGTGTGTTCAGGTGAGGTTATTGGTCTGGAACAGAGAACTGGTCCACCATTGTTATTATTACATTAATGGCAACTATTCCAGCATAATTACAATTATTAGAAATAGAATGCCCAATAACATATGTCGTTTATGGTAACTATATTCTAGTTACAAGGAATGATTTTGTTTCAACTAATGATGGCATTGTGATAACAGCCCTGGGTCTTCAGATCAGCTGCCAGAGCCTGGGGACCAAATAGCAGAGGGGAGGTGAGGCAAGGTACGACTGAAACAGGTGGCCATGTCTCCACGCCCCGGGTCCCGTGCTCCCCACAAGAGCGGCCTTACTGGGGGGCAGCTGTTGATAGCCATGCCCACACCTCCAATGAGCCGGGGGAGCCACTGTTCCTCAGGTGGTTTTGGAATCCCCTGCTCCTCCACAGATTGACCGGAACCTCCCCAGGAGCCCCACCTACTTCACAAGAGTGATGCTCGTGGGGAACAAAATGAAATTCCATGAAAAAGCAAACCCATTGACAAGAATGCATCCTCACTGGGTGGTGCCTGTGGCTCAAGGAGTAGGGCACTGGCCCTATATACAGAGGTGGCGGGTTCAAACCCGGCCCCGGCCAAAAACTGCAAAGAAAAAAAAAAGAGTCCAATTTTGGGCTGTGCCTATGGCTCTAAGGTAGGGCGCTGGCCCCATATACCCGAGGCGGTGGGTTAAAACCCAGCCCCAGCCAAAAAACAAAAACAAACAAAAAAGGAATGTGTCCTCACCAGGTTATTTGTTTTTGTCTAAACTGAACTGCAAAGTGGCATCTGCTGAATCTCTGTTCTCTGGGCACTAGAGTAGACAGGATGGAGAGGTGGAGCACATCTGGCCCCCAGGTGTGCAGGCTCACCGAGGACGTTCCCCACACTGCTGCCCCTCTCCAAGTTCAACACATGTGCATGCTCCAGAGAAAAGTTGTAAGATCAGAGGAGGCAAAATGAATTCCATTTGATTTACTAAGCTGTATTTGACAGCTTCTCCCAACATCTCCTCCTACCCCATCTCCCCTGAAAAGAAACCTGGAGCCCATATTTGTATCATGAAATCTGGTGTCCTAAGGGTCGAGTCCTCTCCAGTTCTGGAACATCCTAGCTCCTGGACTGCAGCTTGACATACAGCCCAAATAAGCTAAAATAACTCCTGTGCCATGAGACAGGGACAGACCATGGGCATTTACCCCTCACAGCC
>NW_003852444.1:11801824-11818348 GCF_000181295.1 Otolemur garnettii
TGGGCATTTCCTTTTTGTATTATTACTTTGGGCTCCCTATAAACCAGCCCATCGTAGATCACGCTAATGGCATTATAAACTTGAGAAACAGCAAGAAAATATATGGTGCGTTACATTTTTGTATTGGCCGCCATGGTTCTGAGAAGGTGAGTATAAATTTGGGGGGTGGTTGGGGCACAGGCTGACTTGTCTTTGGAATTGATGAGGGCTGAGGTGACTTGGGGGTGGAGGGGCAACCTGCAAATCACTTATTCCTTAGCTGCCCCCAGGTCCTGTGGTCCCCCCAGAGCTCCAAGTTCCCCCAATCTTGCTATAGCAATAAGAGAATTAGAGCCCTCATCTTGTAAGCACACGGGGGCTGTAAATTCATGGGCCTTCTACCCTTTCCCCAGGCAGCACTAGCCCTGAAGGCAGCCCTTCCTCTCCCAACTAGGCAGCATTCTTTATGTCCTTGTTCAATTATTTAAATATGTAACGAAAGCTCTGTAGAGAGCAGTCACTGACGTCCCAGACAGGGTGGGTAGAAAGGCATCTTTCTCGCCTCCATACGTCACCTTTGCGTTCTTGCTCTCTGCGATTAGAAGTGCCATGTTTATTCTGTGTGCATTTAAGTGGAGACCACAGTGTATGCCGGACAGCAGACCTGGAGGCACTGAGTGGCGAGCCACTGCCACTCCACACCGAGTCTGTCTTCACAACTCAGAATGTAGCCACAGGCAAAACAGCCTCCCAGGGAGCCCAGTGCCTATGACATGCATTTGTCTTCAGTCTTGTTGAATACAGGTGTTTCCATCCTCTAAGAGCTGGCCCTTTTGAATGAGAGTTCAGAGAAATAGCCTCCTTGGAAGGAGAGCAGGGCAGGACTTCTTTTGAGGAGCTTTGCACAGAGGCTAGAGACTCACCTATGGAGAAAAGTGACTAAGATGATTGGGCAAAAAATATTGTGCTCATCTTCATTGTGGGAACCGAGTCAGATCACTAGTGCCCTTAGTATTAAAACTGTAATATTCATCATATGTGTACATTGGTAACATTTGTGATCTTGTATACTGATTGTATCTTATATGTCTTGTAATTGAGAAGTCAAGCATGTCTTGAATATTACAATTTTAATACAGTTTTTTTCCTTTCTTAAAATGTATATACATTTTTGACAACCTCTGTATATGGGTGCTGCTATGAAACAATACAGCACAAAGGAAAATACATGCCAAGTGACAGAGACAATGGGATGTGCGGGGGAGGTGTTCCTGGGATCAG
This sequence comes from Otolemur garnettii, assembly GCF_000181295.1. Taxonomy (NCBI): domain Eukaryota; kingdom Metazoa; phylum Chordata; class Mammalia; order Primates; family Galagidae; genus Otolemur; species Otolemur garnettii. The sequence goes on from NW_003852444.1 coordinate 11,803,085, forward strand.
GAACTAATCCTTGCACTGGGTTAACTGTGATAAAGAGAATCATAATCCCACTCTTCCTACCAGAACCGGTACCCAGATGGATGATATCAGGTCACACCTTACCAAGCATTAAAATATTAAAGTACATCCCTACTCCAGGAGGCCACCAAGCCTATCTTCCTCACAAGACCCCCTTCTTCCCTAATCCCTCCAGCATGCATATAGCTGGTTGGTATCTTTGTGCCCCCTGAGCAAGCATTATTATCCCCATTTTAGAGATGGGAAAATTGAGCTTTGAAAGGATTATATCATGATATATCCTGGGTTACCTGTTGGGTTTATGATGGAACTGGGACTACAAGGAAAACAAACTGTTCTCTGTACTTAACACTGATGACACATGTGTGGGCTTTGTCCCCATAGAGCAATATCCAGTCTTTTGCAGATACCAGAAAGCTTAGCTTAAAGTGCAATTCAATTCTGATGCCATCTCCCTGGAGTTAGCGTCAGATCTCTCAAGTTACAGGGCTTAGTCCCTCAAGCCTGGCACTTCCGGTGCCAATCTTAAGTCTGAGGTTGTCACTTGCACTTCTGACCAACAAGCCATAAACTTACATTTACTGGTTTATTATAAAGAACATTACAGAGGATGCAGCTGGCCAGTGAGAGGGAGCAGTTCACAAGTGTGGGGAAAGGGCAGGCACATCTCCCGAGACTGCCTCCCCAGGCACACTGCCCTCCCTGCACCTGGGAGCTTTTTGAGCCCCTTCATTCATGGTGGTTCCTCTGGCAAGGTGCCCTCCTCCTCCAAGAGTCACCACACCAACATAAATCCTGGTAGTTGGAGTGGGCTTATTATGAATAACAAAAGATACTCTTCTTACCCCAATTACTCAGAAAATTCCATGGGTTTTAGAGGCATCTGCCAGGAGGCAGAGACAAAGACTCTGTATATTTCTTAAGATACACTATCCTAGGGACCATAAAAGCCATCTAGTGTAAACCAACGACATCATTTCATGGGTGAAGAGACCCAGAGAGTTCAAGGGCCCTGCCCAAGTCCGTGTGCTTGGCTGGCAGCTCTGTCTCGGAGCATCCGCCTTGTGGGTGGACACACAGTTCTGGATGTCTGAAATAAAGTACAACCTTAAGTCCCCCAGCTGACTGAATGGGCCCCGCCTTGGCCAAGGAGTTCCCAGATATGCCCTAAAGCTGAGTTGCTGGCCATGAAAAGGTAGTCAGATGTGCCCCCTTCCCTCCTTGGGGATGTCCTTGGTAACTCATTAACAGGCCGGCTCGGCGCCTGTGGTGCAAGCGGCTAAGGTGCCAGCCACATACACCTAAGGTGGCGGGTTCGAATCCCCAGCCCGGGCCCGCCAAACAACAATGATGGCTGCAGCCAAAAAATGGCCGGCACTGTGGCGGGCGCCTGTGGTCCCAGCTACTTGGGAGGCTGAGGCAAGAGACTCGCTTGAGCCCAGAAGTTGGAGGTTGCTGTGAGTGTGATGCCATGGCACTCTACCCAGGGGGACAGCTTGAGGCTCCGTCTCAAAACAAACAAACAAACAAAAAAACTCATTAACAGGCCTAGTGCTATACAGGACAGGGCTGGAACCACACCTGCACATCCTCCATTTACTTCATAGATCATCTGAGTCTGAGTATATTATATGCCTGGTGCCTTGTCTTTGATTAGCAGACTTTCTTATCTTAAAATATTCCAAGCCTTTAAATAAAGTTTCATTTCTTTAATCAATTATAAATCAAAGGATCTTTACACCCCCCTATAACCTGTAAGCCCCTGCTTTGAGACGTCCCATCTTTTCAGGCCCAGCCAAGGTATGCATTATTCCTTCCATGTATTGATTTATGACTTTACCTATGATTCTTGTCTCCCAATAATGTATAAAACTAAGCTGTAACCAAACCATAGCAAGTTCATTTTCTCCAGGCTTCTTGAGCATGGCTCCAGGTCATGGTGCTCATACTTGGTTCAGAACAAACCTCTTTAAATTATTTCACAGAGTTTGGGTTCTTTTCCACTGACAGATGCCACCTCCCAGAAGAGGAGGCCGCCATTATAGGAGCACTGGCAGGACCTGGGACTCCCTTTCCTTCCTGTGGCCTCTTGTGTCTGGGGCACCTGGAGCTATTGAAGTTAGTCAGGCTCCACACAAGGCTCCACTAGGCTGGACAAGGGGAAAGTGGGAGCCACTGGGTGTTTATGGAAAGATGCATGAAAGGACTGAGGAAGAGGGGTCCCTTGGACATGAGGTGGGACGTGATGAGAGACGTGAGGCAGTCTGGGCCAGAGGAAAGATAAAGGAAAAAACACCTACTGTGTACTTGCTCACTCTCTGCTGACACCTTATATGCGTGTGTGCGTGGAATGCCCCAAAGTGGGCCTTTGGGGAGGAATTTTGAATCCTTTTTCGTGGTTAAGCCAAGCAATGGTAAGAGCACATTTCAAGAGTCTGAAGTGAGCAGAGGAAGCCAGACATGCCCCCAGTTATACAAGGTCTGGATGCCCTGAGCCCCTGGACCGTGGAACAGGCCTCAGCCTCCGGGCAGGAAGGAGCATGGAAGTTTCTCTGAAGTGTCCCCGCAATGTCAGATCTGTAGGAGATTTTGCATTTGGAATCTCAGGGAGAGGGAGGTCAGAATCTAGGAGGCTGGGGCAGGGAAGGGACAGGGTGATGGAATGGTCCCTCCATGCTTTGGTGCCTGGGGAAAAATTACCATTTTACATTTCAATTAGGAGGAACTTTGGGGTCCGTCAGTAGCCACTAGAGGAAAATAGGCCCAGCCCAGCTCTGGACCTCTCCAATTATTATTAATGAACTTACTTTCAGTGCTGCCAACCTTTTTATATGCAAACTAGGCCTTTATAGGGCCATGGTAATCAGGACTCATTAGAGAACTCATCACAAGCCTTGGTGAGAATTGTGCAGGGGACAAGAGAGAGGCTTTTGCTTCTGTCCATCTCCTGGACAAGAGCAGTCTAGCCCCCAGGCCAGCTCCAGAGGGTTCCTCAGTTCCCAAAGCCCACTGGACTCAGGAGATCCCTGCTGACTCACCAGCCTGTCCAAAGGCGTCCTGCCCATGCGGGAGCTTGCCCTTCTCACTCAGGGTAGGAAGCATGGCGACTCAGGCAGCTGGCACCTGCGTTGTTCAACTCAACTGCTAATACCGAGCCCTTGTTTCTCTTTTGCAAAGTAGAGGTTGGTCAGAGGACTCTCAGATTCCCAGCATTCTTAGCACCCACGTTGGTCAAGGAGATGACTGCTCTAAATCATAGAATCATGACTGATAAAGATGGACTAGGCCTTGGAGTTCACCCATAGGGAAATTGAGTTCCAGTGTGGAGGTGACGTGTTCACAATTCCATAGCTCATCAGAAGCTCACTTGGCTCTAGAACTGGCCCAAGTCTTCTCCCTCCAGGCTTTAGTCCTGTTATGGTGCAGGTTTCAAGGACACAGGGAGCTCTTTGACTCATGTTTGCTCTGGGGCCCAGGAGAGACAGCTGCCAGTTGTCTGGGACTCTGCAGCCCCTGCATTTCGGTGGTGAGCCTGTGATGAAACATCCTCAGAAAGGACATGTATGTCATGCTTTTGATGGTCACCCTGCCCAGAATCCATCTGTCTTGGCATTCCTGGACATTATCACCTGGGAGGCATCTGGGGGGTGGTGTGACCTGCCTGGCACAGAGGGCACGTGGGCCCTGCATGTGTCACAGGATGCCTCACTTATGCCCATGACCAACAGGCCCAGAGTGTGGTGCTCTCACCCAGAGCCTGCGAATCCAGCACACACAAGTGTTCACCTTTCAGCTGGGCAGAGCACCCACCCTCCTTCCTCTGGCCTTATTCTCTCCCCAGCCCTCCATGTACACAGCTGATAGCTCCTGAGAGAAAGGCCTGTGACTCACTGTCTCCATCCCTGAAGACCATGTGGGCCAAGGCTCCAGGGATAAGCGTGCCCCTTGCTGCATCCAGGAGCTCAGCACATGTCTGATCTAAGAGGCTTTTCTTCGGGTCAGAACATCTCTAGAGCTTAGCAGAAGCTTCTGGTTTTAAAGTGCCTATAGGACCAATTCCAGAGTATTCCGAGATACCAGACTCAGCCCATTTGTGGGAGGGCCCCCACCCCCACCCTGCTCCCATGTGGTGCAGACTCACATTCCAGAGGCAGAGTGAGGCCCAGGGTTTTATGCCCATCTGTCCCAATCCTTGGCAGTCTAGAACTTGCCAGGCAGAGAATCATCAGTCCACAGTGGGACAGTATACCCACTGGCAGGGACATCTCTGTTAGGGTAGACCAGAAGTGTCAGGCTCTGGAGAGATGGGGCAGGCATAAAAATGGAATCTGAAGAGGGTGAGGATGGCTCTGTGAGGAAGGGCCTCAGATGAGACATCAGGACCAGGGGTTTCTTAGTCCCATCCTTGCCCCACCAGGGCTGGGGTAGGCATGAGAACCTAGGGACACCCAGATCATGTCTACAGGGGCCCTTCTTGGCCTTTCAGCTTCTGGGCTGCCCAACCTGAGCCTGCCCTCTGTCCCTAGGACTGCCCCCAGCTGCTGCGAGTGGACAAGATCCTGGTGCCCGTGGAGGTGATCAAGCCCATCACTCTGAAGGCCAAGAACCTGCCCCAGCCACAGTCCGGGCAGCGCGGTTACGAGTGTGTGCTGAGCGTCCAGGGCAGTGAGCAGAGGGTGCCCGCCCTGCGCTTCAACAGCTCCAGCGTGCAGTGCCAGAACACCTCTGTGAGTCCCACCCTGTCACTGTCCTTTCCTTGGAGACAAACTGTCCCTCCTCCCCGCTTCTCTCCACCCCACTGGTACCACCAAGGTCTTTCACATCTGCCCTAGTCTGAGCCACCATGCATCTGGCCCTACATGTGGCCAGGTTGAACGAGGGTCCTTTACCCAAGACAGGGTGAAAGAGACCATGGGACCAGCCAGGGGCTGTTGAGCCCTGTTTGCGGGCAGATTTGGTGCTCCAGGAACATTTGTGTGCATCCTCTTTCTTGAGGGAAGCTCTAAAAACCCAGGGTCCTGTCCTCCCACCAGGGAGGACCTGAGTACGTCATTTGAGCCACAGAAGTCCGCAACCGCCTTCATACCTACATGAAGGCTGTTTCCCTGCAAAGAAGGCTTCTGAGACAGACTAAACATCAGCCAAAGGGAATTGGCCGGGAGGGAGAGAGCCGGCCAGGAGCGTGCTGCCAGGATCAGCACAACCCTGCCCAGTGTTCAAAAATCCATGTCAGCCACAGCTGACATCCCCCCAGGACGCAGACTCCAGCTGCCTGATTTGTAGGTTCCTCATGTGAGCCCTACCTGCCATCCTGTCCTGCTACCTCCTTGCTCTCCTGCCCTGTTGCCCTTCCAGACACTGCTCTGGTCTCATTCTCTTTTTGGTCAACTTTCTCTGTGCCCAGAGGCTCAGAGACAAATGGATTCATAATATTTTCAAGCTATAAGAAAACTTACAGTTCATCTTCATTATACAAAAGAGAAAACAGAGGCCCAGAAGCAGGGGCAGAGGTGTCTGGGACTGACACTTTCACAATTTGGGGACCCTCTTTAAGATTAACATATAGGTACAAACTTAGACACTTGGGCAGGCCTTAGAAGGGACAGTGTGAGCAAGTGTGGGCCCTGGAGCTAGAGCTCTGTTTGCTTTGGAGAAACGAGCCCCCATATCTGTCAGAAGGTAGATGCCTTGCCCAAGGCTGTCCAGCTAGTGAGTGGCAGGACTGGCCTGGAGTTAGTGTCCCTTCCCATGTCACACTGCTCCCTATTCATTGTTCTCCTTGCTGCTGGGAACTTACATGCAGTGTCTATGTTTGGGGATGTGATATGGAGCCAGGAGAGTCCCAGACAAAGGACCCCTGACAACAGCCTGCTCTTCCTGCAGGAAGAGGGATAAACTGAGCTCAGAGAGGCCCTCACACTTGCCCAAGGGCAGTCAGCATTACAGGCACTGAACTGGTCACTGATCCCACAACCCCAGATGTGTCCCTACAGCTTCCCAAGTGCACATCCCCCTTGTCCCTTGGCAGCGGGTTTTTTCTTTTTCTTCAGACTTACACAGCACTCCAGATTAACCTGCAAGCAAAGGGGATATTAAACACCTCCTATTTCCTCATAAATCCTGAGGCCAAGCAGACCAGCCCCATGGGGTTTGGCTCAAGTAAATCTCTCTAAAATAAACTCCCTGTGGGAAGAGACCCACATTTGGGCCGCACATTTGACTCAGCAGAAGGCCAGTAGGGATTTCAGCCTCCCCTCCTTGGAGAAGCTACCCTAGGGATCTGGAAGGCAACAGGAGGGAGGATGGAACCTGTGGCCTGAGATGGCCAGGCCCTTGGATGGCCATGCCCTCAGTTCCTCAAGAAAGGGATGCAAAGGTTAGGAGACTTAGGCTGATTCCATTAAATAGACTAGGAACACAGGGTAATAGCATCAGTTGGTCCTATAAATCCCATAGTCAGAACTCCCTCCATGCCCTGGAGACTAACTTTAGCTTCCAAGAGTCTCCTTGGGACCCTGTGCCATTTTAGTTGCTGCCAGAATTGGAAGCAGATTGTGTTGGAATGTCTTCAGCATTTCCTAGATCAAGAGCTGCCCAAATGAGTGCTTGGCCATCACAGGGTACTCCCCAAATATGAGAACGAAATCAGAGCCTCCTGGGAACAAGGGCACAGACAGGATCTCAGAGGCCCCAGGCCCGTGAAAGGCATGTACTCCTCTGTGGTACCCCCACAGGGTACCTAGTGCTGGCACTGGGTCGGCACCATGGGAAGCAGAAGGGCACCACTGGGCCCCAGTGCAGCATGTGTTTGTCTGATGTTGCATTCTTGGGATTTAGCAGGTCACACAGCTACTCACGTGAGAATTTCACATCTGGAAGCCTAATGCCCCAGGCGCTACAGACAATTCTGCTTCTGGCCCCTGATGACACTGAGGCTGGAGGCCTGAAGTCTGAAGCCCCACCAACCAGGGACAGGCTGACTCCAGAGGAGTCCCCTCTACCTAACAGGACCCACTGGAATCACACGGTTGGGGAAGGCTCGGCTCTGAGTTTTCCCAGATGCCTCCTTTTTCATTAGGGGCTGTGAGGTTTAAATGCTGCTCTGAGCCAGGATGTGGCTTGCCACCAAGTAACTTTTTAAAAAAAAAATTTCTGGGCCATTATCAGGGCAAGCCTCCCCCACTGTAGTCATAGAAAGCAAGGTGCCATTAGACAGGAACAGAGAAAATATCTACTTGATGCTGTTATAGATAGGGTCTCCAAGGCCCAGAGAGGGCAAGTGACCGTGCCAAGGTCACACAACAAGTAAAGTACAAATCTGAAACAAAACCAAGTTTCACAATACACCCCTTATCACAGAATGGGCAATCAACAGCAGCAGAGAACTCCTTACCCCGGCATTGGCATCATCGCCAGAAACAGTGTCTGCTTGGTCCCCAGAGAGGGTTTTATGGAAGAAGAAATCGATTCATGGTCTGAAATCCATGAGCAATCGAGAAGGGGGTTATCTAACAGACAAACCCCGGGATCTGTGACTGCAGAAAGATGACAAAGAAGGTAGCAGAGCAGAGAAAGAGGAGACACAGGAAAACTCAGTATGGGCACTATGCTAGACGGGTGGGTGGTGGACGGGCTCCCAGCCCCGCTCTGTGGGGTAGGTCCTGGCAGCAGCCTCCACTGGCTGATGGGAGGAGGGCAGGGCAGGCCCACAGGCAGCAGCTGGGGGGAGCAACTGTGGGCATTTGTGGCCTACTTTAGACCAAGGCTCCAGGAAAATGTCAAGTGCTGCTAATAATAGTGCCCCACCACCACCTCTCCGGCATAGGCAGTCACAAGAGCGAGTGGGCTGCAAAGGGCATCTGGCTGGTTAGAGTGCTGGCCTTGAACTTCCATAGGCCACTCTGGCCTCTCCTTTTCTTTGGCTACTTTTTACCACATGCAAAACTGCAGTGGGGAGAGCAATGGGAAGAGAACCGCCCCCTCCCTCCTTTCCTGGACCACGGCCTGAGACGGGGGGGTCTGTTGAGCCGTTTAGAGTCACAGAGGTGGCACAGCATACCTGCTGGCTTCCTGTGTCATGTTGTGTTGTTCCCATTAATTTGCCCAAATTGTTATATTTTCCAGCAAAATATCTGCGAGCTCAGGGCAAGGGCGTGATTAGAAGCAAGAATGTCTCAGTTATATAGAGATGTCCTCTCACTTTAGAAGCAGCACCCAGCGCTCACACTTTCCCAAGGCCATGGGGGAAGTCTATTAGCCTAGCCGTGGTGGGCAGACCCTGACTGTGATACTCAACCTCCTGGCCTCTAGGAGCCTGTAACATGTGCTCCCTTAGCACTGAGCTTTGCACAGATTAACTGCCTACTGATTACAGACAGCTGAGAAATGCTAAATGGAGTGGAGGCTGGAGGTCTAGAGCCAGTGGTCCAGGCTCCCCAGCTGTCTGAGGAGGCTGAGGAGACCTCCCCTCCCTCCCCCCAAATGACAGAGTCTTCTCTAAGGACCTGAGGGAGGCAGGGCACCTGGGATCAATTATTTCTATAGTATTTCATAGTTGTGATCCCAGGATTGGGAGAAAAAGAAAGCAGTGTTCAGCACATTTGATCAGGTCTTTTTATTTTCAATTTCCTTCAGGAGGAGAATTCGTGCGTGCACACACATGCACAGCAGAGCGCTAAGTGTTCTCACATGCACATGACCCCACATGCATCCAGGGTCTGGCACATGAACAGTGAGCACATGGCTGCTGTTGTTATTGCACACAGACACATGGGGAACGCAGATGGACCTGTGCACATGTGGATTAAAATGCACAATATATCTGAGTGCTTACACAGGCGCTGTGCTCAGAGTGTTCTATACATAAACTTGAATCCTTACAACATCCTGTGAGCTCTGCACTGTTTTTAATTCCCACTTTACCAATGGGGAAACTGAGCCTTGTATCATTTGCTCACAGTCACACAGCTGATCACTAGCAGAACCATTCTGTAGTACAGTGTGTGTGCATTTATGGGCACAGAGATGACAAGAAAATGTGTGCTAACCTCTTCTCAGGTCACATGCAAATAAGCACATTTGTACACATGAACACGTACACATGCATGTACACACACAGAAGTTTTTGCCTTTGTTTCTGGGGATTTAAGTCCTTCCTGAGAGAAAGCTTAAAGATCTGTTGATGTTCAGCCAACACACCCCTACTCACTGCCTCCTGGGGCCTGGCCAGACCCAGGCCTGAGAGCAGAAGCCGGGCTCTAATCCTGGCCTGGCTACCAGCAGCAGCCCTCTGAGAGGCTGAAGCTCTGCTCACCCCAGCACAGCCTCTGGGAGATCAGATGGTACCAGACCGGGGCCAGAACAGCCAGCCCTTCCCACTCTAGCTGGCAGCCCTGCCCACCTTCCCCCATGGGGACCTCTGAGGGAGGAGGGGAAATGTCTGGAAGAGGGAACAGGAAGGGAGGCTTGGAAGTGTATGCTCTCTCTCCCCTCCATACACACACACACATAAGGGAGGGGTCCCCTTTCCCTACACACCTCTCCCTCCCCTGGGGCAGTCACCCACCCACCTGCTTCTTCAGCTCTACCCAGCACCAGGATCACAGGGATGGTCTTTCAAAAAGCTCCCATCTTCAGAGGGTCTCATGCAGCAGGTTGAGGTGGGCCCTGCAACCTGTACTTTCATAGGCCCCTTAGATGATTCCGATGAAGGGGTCCCCACACCACTCTGAGAGCACCAGTGAAAAGGTTTTCTGAGAAAACTCAGGACAACTCAGGATGACCCAGCCTGCCCTGTACAGAGACTTCAGCTCTGGGGAGTTGATTCCTGACTTAACACAGTGACTAAAGTTTCCACCACTGCTCCTGAGGGGCTAGGAAGCCCTGGCCTAGGTGGCTTCCCCTACAAGAGAGAGCCTCCATTGTGAACAAATCACCTCCATTGTGGGACTGGAGCGCTGCTTGGTCTGGGCCTGCATCACCCAGGAGTGAGTTAAAAATTCTGGACTCAGAACAGAGCGTGAGGAAGGCCGGAGCAGCCTGCTTCTGCTGCTGTCCAGGGCATGGCACAGCATGGTCACCAGGGAGGGCATTCTGCTGAATTCAGGGCAATGTCTTGGTCTGAGGATTGTAACATCTCCTTTAGCAGCTTCTAGGAATTGGCTGAAGACCTAGCCCTGCCCAGTGGCAGAGGCCTGGACAGTAGCCCCCTGGGATCCTCCCAGGCATATATTCCCACTACCTTCCTATGCGTGACAGTGCTTTGGTGTCCCCCACTGACCCAAACTTAGCCCCTTCAAATTTTAACTCCGAGTTAAAAGAGTCCTTGGGCCCTTCAAACACAGCTCCAACCTAGCCTCCTGGACTAACCCCTTTCACCAGATCACCAGCCCTTTCTCTGCAGAAAATCTGTCTCAATGCCATCCTTCCCTCCCAGCCCCAGTGGTGGTGGGGGGTGGGCTGCAGAGTCTGGTGTGATAATGAGAAATCACTAGGAAGAGGTTGAAAATGCTACGAAGGGCAGTCTCTGGGTTCCCTCCACTCACCCTCTTTCCTTGGAGCTAGGGAAGTGTCTTACATCCCGAAGGCAGATGGGGCAGGCGTGCTGGGGACTGCTCCTCCACCCACACCCTCAGACAGCACCTCCCTTTCTCCTCACCCTCACCCCAGCCTTAGTCAGGCCAGGTCAGGCAAGGGAGCAGGGTGCCAGGGGACAATATACAAGCCTACAGGCAGCACCCAGAGGCAGCAGCCAGACAGGCATCTGGGCCTATAACCCAGCTGTGACTCCCTCCAGCCTTCCCACCACCCCACCTTTATTTCTTAGTCTCTGTAGTGCTGCCTGTGTCTTGGTCACCCATCTCTAGGTCTTTAGTAGGGCATTCACCTACCCTGGACATTTCTTAGAAATTTGCTTTCCAATCTAATTGCACACACCACAGGACCTAGTGGCCAGGGCTGCCCTGGGCAATCAGGGAGGAGGTGGGCTACTCTCTCCATTAAGTGTCCCAGGAAAGCCCAGCTGAATGGAGCAGGCCTCCTCGCTGAGGCCCACAGGAGGTGATTGATCACCCCAGCTGCTGAGCCGCACCCACATGGGCTCAGAGCCCAGGTCCCACCCAGGCCCTTTGCTCTGAGCTGCTCGTGCATACAGGTCTGTGTGCACACTTGTTTATACAGCCGTGTGTGCATGCAGGCTTGTGTGTGCACTCGTGTGCAAACACTCAGACATAGGCACACCTGCATTGTCTTCACCAGTCCTTAGCCCTGTGAGCTCTTGAGGGCCCAGGCCTCCCTGGAAATCTCTGTGACCCTGCTTTCTCCTTCCCTCCTGCCCTGGCTGGCTGCAGTATTCCTATGAAGGCATGGAGATCAACAACCTGCCCGTGGAGCTGACAGTTGTGTGGAACGGGCACTTCAGCATCGACAACCCAGCTCAGAACAAAGGTGGGGGAGGGCTGGCCCTGGTGAGGGAGGTCAGGGAGGGAGGAAGCAGCCCTGCCCTGGCAGGTGCATTTTGCCCCTACTTCCCAGTAGGTGTCCCTCTGAGTCCCCTTCATAGCCTCTCCACTGTCCACACTTCCCAGTTACCTATTGGATAGGGGTACTGCAGGGCTGGTATGTGGCATGAGTAGTACTTGGGGGAAGGGCTGTTGAGTGCTGAGAGTGGACAGAGGTTTGTGACTGCCCCACGTAGTTCCTCTGCTCACTGACATTTCCTTCTTGTCTGCATCAGAAGGGCCAAGGGGGCACAGCTGTCCTGGTTCCCACCACCCAGGTTGGGACTGCGCTCCTTGTCCCTCTCCTGCCCCTCCCAGCCCTACCCCACTCCACAGTACCCCTTGCCCTCTGCCCCCTGCAGTTCACTTGTACAAGTGTGGAGCCATGCGTGAGAGCTGTGGGCTGTGTCTCAAGGCCGACCCAGACTTTGCATGCGGCTGGTGCCAGGGCCCAGGCCAGTGTACCCTGCGCCAGCACTGCCCTGCCCAGGAGAGCCGCTGGCTGGAGCTGTCAGGTGCCAACAGCAAGTGCACAAACCCCCGCATCACGGAGGTAAGTGGGGCTGGGCCTCCAGCCCAGATGGGCATACCCGGGGCCGCTGCACCACACCCTGCTGGGGGCCAGGGCCCAGAAACTGCCCAGCCAGGCAGTCAGTCACCACAGCAGTCATGGGCTGCACTCAGTTGTTCCTCCTGGCAGGATGTAGTCCTCGCCTGCTCTTCTTCCTTTTGTCTCTGGCAGTCACAGAGGTAACCTCTACAAGGGTTGGCCAGTGGGAAGGGGCTGCATGGGGTCCAGGGGGCAGAGCCCAGCCCTGGGGCAAGGGAGAAGGTCGCCGTGGAGAGGACTTAGCACTCTCCCAGAGAAATCTCTAAGCCTTTGCAGTGTCAGCACCATCTTTATATCTTGATTTGTTGCTGCAAAGGAACCCACAGTTCAGGATGGAGCACAGTCCAGGAGGACCACGAGGGCACAGGCTGTAGAGCAGAGGCCCACTGAGGGGCACAGGGACAAGGCAAACATACAGATACTTGGGTCATAGAGAACAGGGTTTGAATCCAGGACCCATCAGCTAACTGCTGGGTGCTCAGGGCTAAGTCATCACTGTCTCCTCATCTCAGCTTCCTCATCTGTGAGGGGGTCTGAGCACTCATCTCACAGGGGAGGTACGAGAATTATAGGTACATACATGTATACATACAAAGTGCCCTCATGCTGTGTCCAGCCCTGGGGCCCCTCCTCAATCATCATCATTGAAATCGCTGCCAGGGATGACCGAGCCAAGGGAATCAATGTCCCTGGGGTTGACTTAAGTAGCCCATCCCTTCACCTCCCCAATCCCCAGTCCCAGCAGAAAGACCACCAGCTACTGCCTCCTCTGTGGCCAGGGTCCCTTACTTCCCCGTTAAAATAAGGAGGAGAGGTGCATGTCTCTGTCCATGTGTTCCTCCACGGCAGGATCAGGTCTACCTCTGTGCTTCAAGCACAGGGCTCAGCACGTAGTAGGTATTCCAGCACTCTTTGGGTGCTGGTGATGCTGATGAGGCGGCCAGGGTGGGACAGACAGAGAAGAAGAGGAAGAAGGAAGCTCAGGCTCTGCCTCAGTGAGCAGCGAGGACACACTGGTCACCGGCTTTGTGTGCAGTTTCACAAACATCACCTGATGACCCACCAAGACAGTCGCAATCCCAGGCCTTCTGTGTGTGCGGCACCCTACAGCGGGCACAGACCCTCATACCTGCCGCCTTATCTGTCCTCACAGCCACCCTGTTTGTTCTGTTAGGTTCCTGGGGCTGCCCTCACAAATCACCACAAACTGGGCTGCTTGAGCAACAGAAATGTAATGTCTGGCAGTTCTGCAGATAGACGTTCACGGTCAAGGAGACAGCAGGTTGGGTTCCTGAGAGGGCTGGAGAGAGAATCTATTCCAGGTCTTCTCCATGGGGGCTTCTGCCCTCCTCCATCTCTGTGCCTGAAGTTCCCCTTTTCATGGGGTCACATTGTACTAAAGCCCACCCGAAGGACCTCACTTAGACTTGATTGCCTCTATAAAGACTGTCTTCAAATAGGTCACACACTGATGTAACTACTAAGTGTTAGGACTTCAGCATGTGAATTTGGGGGAAGCACCATTCAAACCCGTAATTCTTACCCAGGCCAAGGGTATTATCACCCCTCCCCAGACAGAGACCAATGCTCAGAGAGGCATGTTAACTGTAACCGAAATGCAATAAAATGGTGCTGCGGCCCAGGTCTCTGGATTCCTAGATGGATGTTCTCCTGTACGCAGCTGTAAGACCTGGCCCCACGCTTACCAGTTGTGCCCATGCACCAGGGATGTGTAGAAGCAGGAAGGGGCTTGTCTTTTGTGGGTGAAAAGCCTCACCCAACAAAGTGCCTCTTGGGGTGGCCCTCACAATATGCTCACATGTCAGCCCTTATTCTCAGTCCTGCATTCCTGGTCATCTGGATGCTGAGAGTTGGTCTCAGCCCCTATGTCAGTCTCCTGCACATGATTCTCCAGCTGGGGGAGAATATTTGCACATTTAACCTGCAGAATGACCAGAAAACAGGTGGATAGCTTCTCTCCCCACTGCTCCAGCCCCACAGTCCGCCATCACTCTCTTCCCACCCCCATCTTTCACCCCTGCACCTCCTCTGTGGAACCACAGTTCCCAGAGCCCTTAATGAGAAACCCTCCCTGGGGGTTGCCACACACAGCAGCTAATGGTGCGTCTGGTGCAATTGGTGGGACTTGCTTTTTTCTTGGCCTGGGCCCAATAAAATCACAGGGAGGAGATGGCAAATTAAACAACTCTGCCTGCGTCGGAGGCTGTTTACTGCCTGCTTGCTGGCATCAGCCCTGGAGGAACCTGGGGAACTGAGGACTGGGCCAGAGATAAAATACCTTTATAATGACAAAGTAGGGTTAGAGTGCCATGGGGACGCTGCTGTCAGGTGCCACAGGCACTTTGGGGACCAGCTGGGCAGGCATTTGGGAAGAACATACACTCCCCCTCCTTCCCCGCCTTATCCACATCTGTCCATCTCTGTCACATAGAAAGGGGCACGGATCTCCGGGAAAGTTGTTTCTCTATTACGACATGCCCACCTGCAAACAGGACAAGTGGAGGAGGCAGGAGGTAGCCTCACCTGGAAAATCTGTCACGGGGGACAGCCTCAGATACCTCCCCCACGAGTCCCCCTCACCCCAGGATGGTGTCCTCAGCTGTGACCATAGCTGTGTCCCCCAGGATGGGGAAAGGAGGATATGCTGGAAGGGTTTCTTGCACTGCAGCCCTGCTGACGTTGGCCAAGATCCAGGCTGCTGCTCAGAGGCACAGGAATGGGGGCCAGCCCTCCTCTAGTCTACAGAGTATGGCATGCCATGATGAGATGTGCTAACTGTACAGGCCCTCCTGGCATTTCAATCGTGGGCTCCTCATGCTGACGGTGACCTCTTGGGAGGGAAAGCCAGTCATTTTGGCCCTTGAATGAGGGTAAAGTCTAAATTAAACCCAAATCTCTGAGATACCAAGCCAAACCATGAAAGCAAAGGGGTTGTAAGAAATGCTCATACAATTCCAGAAAGATGTTTGGATAGTGTGGGCCCCTTTGCAGTGACAACTCAAGATATAAAGATGGCGCTGTCACTGCAGAGGCCACAGGGTGAGGTGAGACATGGTCCTGGCTCACGGAGACTCAGGATCAGAAGGGAGGGGGCTGCAAGAGGGAAAGATGAGGAAC
>NW_003852444.1:11818469-11826800 GCF_000181295.1 Otolemur garnettii
AGGGCTCTGGGTGGATAGCAGGGATTTTAGTTTTCCTTGACAGTGGAACAAACACAAGCAAATGCCAGAGGCTTTGATCCCAGTTTTCCACGAATCACCCAGTAGCAGTGCTGGTCACGCTGCATCCCCCTCATCTCTTCTGGTAAATGAGAAGATGTTCTGTGGGCTTTGGACACTGTTCCTAAGACCACACACAGACAAGGGCCACTTTGCCCCAAGTCACTGCTCACAGGTCATCTAAGACTTTGGGTGTTCCCATGAACTTGGGCCCACATAGGGATTCAGGTCCTGGAGAGTGAAGAGCCGGCAGCATTCCCACCACCACCATCGGCAAGTGAGTGAGGGCTGCGTCTTGGTGTCTGTCCAATCATCTGTTTCCCCCCCTCCAGATAATCCCAGTGACAGGCCCCCGGGAAGGGGGCACCAAGGTCACCATCCGAGGGGAAAACCTGGGCCTGGAATTCCGCGACATCGCCTCACACGTCAAGGTGGCCGGTGTAGAGTGCAGCCCTTTGGTGGACGGCTACATCCCTGCAGAGCAGTGAGTGAAGGCACCTGAGATGTGGGAGGGGGGGCAGGGCCGGGAAGATAAGTCAGTGTCAGGGGCTTCCTGCTCAAGAACAAGTGACCTCAGAACTTGCAGTGGGGGAAAAAGGAGAATGCCAGAGTTTAACTCCTCACCCAAGAATGGAGCCAGCTGCCATGTTACGGGGAGTGTAGAGCGGGAGAGAGAAATACCTGGGAGAGAGGAGTGACTGTCACCATCTTGGAGCATAAGGGTGGAGATGAGCCAGAACAAAACTAAAATCTGCAGAAGCGTGAGTTCCGTTTCCTCTGCTGCCCCTGACTCCCCTGACACATCCCCCCAACCCTGAAGCTGATCCTGTGCTACCTTCTGTGGAGACTGCAAATGAAATCCCACACCTATTCTCAGGCCTGAGGCTACTTTGGATTATTTTTCTCTTGGCAAAGGCTGCTAGCCCACTGTGAGGGTCATTCAACAATGACCTTGGCCTATAACCCACCTAGTATGGGAGTCGTGTATTGCCTTATAAAGAAGTAAGCGCCATTTTCCGGCCCAGCAAACCCAACTATGGAACGTTTACTAGCACAATCAAATCTATATTCTGTACCATCTTTGTTGCCCCAACTAGAGTAAAACCTTGTCCCTTGTCCTGTATATGTAAGTTATTGACTCTTCCTAAGCCCTCTCTTACGTCTGGCAGTGCAGTTTCCATTTCTACTTACTGAGGCTTGCCCAGATTTAGTGACTCAGAACCATCAGTGCTGCTATCCTCAATTTTCCCTAATTTCCACCAGGATCTTCCCAAGGCACTCCGAGTATATCGGATGATTTAAGGATCTAGTCTCGGTAGGACTCTCCTTCCTGCTCCATCATTGCTTAGTTACAACAAGATCTTTTTTTGGTTCCTTTAACTTTTAGAGGCATTTCTAGAACAAAACCAGAGTAGGCTGATGCTGATATATTTGGGGAATTTTAAAATATCTTGCTTTAAGCCTACACAGCCAGATATCAAAAGTTTTGTTATAAAGTCATATTGTGATATTACCTGGATTCCCAAAAGTTGCTCCTGAAGTTACCGTATATAGGGATGAATGGGAAGCTGTAGCTAAACGTACTGTTCTTTACAAAACATTCATTACAAAATTTTACAAAGAGGTGGCCAACACATAGAGAATATTTTGTAAAATTTTATAATGAATATTTTATAAATAAAGGTATGTTTAGCTACAATTTCCCATTTTCCCTATGTATGGTGACTTTTGGGACACCCTGTAGTTCCATCAGGTCAAGAACATAGAATATCCAGATAAAGAATCCTGATATATAAAAATTTAGCATATGGTAACGGTTGTATTTAAAATCAGCAAGGTTGGCTCAGTGCCTATAGCTCAGCAGCTAGAGTGGCAGCCACATACACCGGGGCTGGTAAGTTCAAACACAGACCAGCCCTGCCAAACAACAATGACAATTACAACAAAAAAAATAGCTCAGCACTGTGGCAGGCACCTATAGTCCCAGCTACTTGGGAAGCTGAGGGAAGAGAATCACTTAAGCCCAAGAGTTTGAGGTTGCTCTGAGCTGTGACGCCACGGCACTCTTACCCAGGGCAACATAGTGAGACTCTGTCTCAAAAAAATAAATAAAATAAAATCAGCAAGGAAAGGTGAGGTCATTCAAAAATAGGTACGAGTTAGCTCTCTGGAAAAAAGACAGTATCAGACCTATGTTTTGCATCATGCACCAAAATAAATCCCAGATGGATTAAAGAGTTAAGTTTAAAAAAATGTAACTGTGAAAACATTAAAAGAAAATACAAGAGAAAATTTACTTGATCTCAAAAAGAGGATGGTTTCTAAGTATAATGGTAAAAGAAGAAATTATAAAGAAAAAGATGAAGGGATTTAAGTACATAATCTTTAAAATGTGTGCAGAAAATATTATTATAAGCAAAATATAAATGTGAATGCTAAGCTGGGAAGATGGTTATACTCTTTTACAGATAATAGATACTTTTTCTTTTTCTTTTTTTTGAGACAAGAGTCTCACTATGTCACCCTCAGTAGAGTGCTGTGGCATCATAGCTCACGGCAACCTCAAACTCTTGGGCCCAAGTGATTCTCTTGCCTCAGTCTCCCTAGGAGCTAGGACTACAGGCTCCTGCCACAACGCCCAGGCATTTTTTGGTTGCAGTTGTCATCGTTGTTCAGCTGGCCCAGGCCTGCTTTGAACCCTCCAGCTTGGGTGTATGTGCCCGGCGCTCTACCCACTGAGCTATAGGCACAGCCAATACTTTTTCTTAGCATATAAGGTGAAGACCACGAAACGAGCAAAGGGCATAAATATACAATTCACATGATATTCAAAGAACCAAAAGTCAGATGGAAAAAAATGTTTACCAGAAGTAGTAATAATGAAATGCCAATTAAAGCAATGGGGAACGGTTTTTAAATGTGGCTGCCCAATGCACAAGAGAGCCTAGGCGTGGGAAGTACTGACTTCTTTGCACATGGTGGGAGGGTAAATTGGGACAAACTTTCTGGAAGGCAATTTGGAAATATGTGTCAAAATTCTTTAGCCTAGCCATCACACTTCTAGAACATTCCCTAAATAACAAGATTGCACAAATATTTATTTGCAAGAATGCTTATTTCAGCCTTATTAATAATAGTAAAAATTCAGAAGCAATTTGCATGTCTAAAAATAGAGAATTCAATCAATTATTGTGTATGCACAAGATAGTAAACTACACAGCCATTAAATCTGATATTATAGAAGAATAAGGAATCATGGCCAAGCATAGACTGAGGCTTATTAGGCAAGAACACAAGTTGCCAAGTAGAATAAAAAGTTTCTAATTAATTTTGTAAAAGAAAATCAAGACTGGATACATATACACCCAAATGTTGACAGTGGATATTCCTGAGTGGTGCAATTGGTTGAGAGGGTATATGTGTGACAAAGACTTTTACATACTTTCCATATTTTATTTACATCAAACCTGTATTAATTATACAGAAAGTTACGTATTTTGTGGGACCTTTACTCAGAAGTTTTTTCTGAGAGAAATGCAAAACCTAGAAACCATAAAGTAAAAGAACAGCCAGTTTCACCACACAGATACTTTAAAGCTGTACGCAGCAAAAGACATTGGAGATGCAGTTGAAAGACAGATGACAAACGAAGAGAAAATAATTGCCATATTTATAACACATGAAAGGTAATACTCCTCATTCAGAAGTTCCTACAAAAAGATCCATCAGCAAAACAGAGAGAGGGCTTGGCAGAGAAGTTGAAGAAAAGGCTACATAAGGGTAGAAAGAAAAAAACACACATGAAAGTAGGTGTGATGTGACCTCACTGGTAATCAGGGAAATTAAAATTAAAATGTTATGTCCTTTCCCTATTATAATAGAAAACCTTTCAAAAGGTTGCTATATCTAGTTTTGGCAAGAGTGGACCACTGGTAAAAGTGTAAATCGGAACAGCCTTTTTAGAACACTATTTGCCTTTACCTGTCAAATGGGAAATCTACAAACTGACCCAGTAAGTTCCCCCCGTAAGAATCTATTCTAATAAATACATAGTGCTGAAGGGTGTGTGCCTAAGTTGGTTCATTTTGCAGAATTATTCAGAGGAAGAGACAAAGCAGGATAATTACTAACTGTTTATCCGTAGAAGGATGGTTATTCGTAAATGACGGGGCAGTCACATGTGAAATACCCTGGGGCTGCTGAAAAGAGTAAACTAGAGCTGGGTCTCAGTGACACGAGCAAAGTCCATGCTACAGTGTGAGTAAACCGGGGTTTACAACAGTAGGTGCATTAGGTTTTGCTCTATCTTAAAAAGGACGTGTATCTTTCTCTACTTACATGCTTGTATGTAATTGTATGTATGTGTGTAACATTTATGTGTGTGTGTATATATAAAACATAACTACACAGATATATGTGTATGTATGCAGATATATGTATTTGGGCGAGTTGCTTAACTTTTCTGTGCCTCAGTTTCTTTATTTGTAAAATGGGGAAATACACGGTCTAATAATTAAATCTGAGAACTCATCCAGAATACCATTATGGTCGCCTTTGAAGTCCTCCCCTTGGGAAGCCACCTACCAACACTAGTGCCTAGTCCGCCTTCTGAAGCTATTTTGGGACTCATTTTCTAGCATAACCATCAGAGCTGTCATTGTATGGCACACAAAAACATGCAATGACAATAATGAACGTCACTCAACAAGACACCACCAGACCTTGACACAAACACAGCTGTGAGACACTGATATACCAAGGTTATGAAACCTGACTGAACTGTTTCACGAACTTAATTGTCAGACCTTGTAGGAAGGCAGCTCTGATGGGCATTCCTGAAAAAGAGTTCCAAAATTGCTTTGCAGGGTGGACTGGTGCTGGTGTTGGTGCACAGCTTCCCAAGGGGCGTACTTCCAAGGTGACAGTAGCGGTGTTCGGCAATGAGGTCTGTAGCACTTTTTCTAGGATGAGCTCACGAACTTGTCAGACCTCGTATAGGTGTCTATCTCTGCAAGACTATAAATACCGAAGTTTTGAGTAGCTGGGAGTGAAGCAAGAGGCACTCGCTCCTTACTGCCACACTTCTGTACTGTTGTTTTTAAAGGGTATGAACATTTTTTGAAATTGAAGCAATCAAAGTTTTTAAAAAGGGAAAGTTTTAAATATGCACACGCATTTCCTCAGCCAGCCTGGAAGCTGGAGCTGGCTGGGAGCAGAGGAGCGCTTCACTGAGGCACCCTAAGCCTTGAGAGTTCTAGGTGAGGACCCCAAGGAGCTTAAGTGAGCTCCGAGTTTTATGCTTGACTTGTTTGGAGCCTTGGATAGGTCGCGTCACCTCTCTGGGCTCTGCCAGCTCTATGCCCTGAGCTGTGGCCAAATCCTCCCATCTAGTTAACAATTGAGAGGATAAGCATGAATTAGGGACCAAGCGTCTGGGGTCAGAACATAGGACCCCTTCTTCTAGGGTCCCTCAACATTTCCTGACAGCTGAGAAGGCATCCTTGCAGGGAACAAACAGGATATAATTTACCACCTCCCTGCAATCCTTGAGATCCTACTGCAGAGAGAGGGCCCAGGGTCAGTGCTATGAGGCACAGGCTCGTAGCTGGGAGTCCTGTGACCCACAGGGTCCCCTCTCCTCCCTGCAGGATCGTGTGCGAGATGGGGGAAGCCAAGCCCAG
Organism: Otolemur garnettii; assembly: GCF_000181295.1. Lineage (NCBI taxonomy): Eukaryota > Metazoa > Chordata > Mammalia > Primates > Galagidae > Otolemur > Otolemur garnettii. The sequence goes on from NW_003852444.1 coordinate 11,824,208, forward strand.
CCAGCACGCGGGCTTCGTGGAGATCTGCGTGGCGGTGTGTCGGCCCGAGTTCATGGCCCGGTCCTCACAGCTCTACTACTTCATGGTGAGTCCTGGCCACCCGCAGCCTGCCAGGGTGCTGCCCACAGACCTCATGACCATTGCCAGGTCCCTCTAGACCACTGTGGGCAAATCCAGGGCAAGAAGCCCTAGGAAGGCTGGGAGACCTGGAGTCAAATCCAGCCCTCTCTGTGCCTCACTGTGTGGCTACAGGTAAGTTGCTGAATATCGGGCCCAGGGTCCCCACGTGGCTGGGTGGCACAGTAGGCAGGGAGAACATGGACTGGAGCCTGGGCTCTGCCACTTCCTCCCTGGGTGGACTTGGGCAACTTACTCAATATTTTGTGCCTCTGCATCTTCATTTTGTAAAATGGGGATCATACAAACATCTCCCCCACGATCTTGTGAAAATTACAGAGTGTGTTTATCACGTGTACTTCTAGTATCATTTCTTTTTATTATTTCTGTGATTGCCAACATCACTTCTGCTCCCTAGTCTGTCCCTGGGTGCTCACGGCCCATCATCCCATCACCCTCACTCCCCCATTCGCCCCAATGTCTCAGTCCATTTTCTGCTTCTATAGCAGATTACCTGGGGCTGAATAATTTATAAAGAAAAGACATTTATTTGGCTTATGGTCCTAGAGGCTGGGAAGTCCAGGAATGAGGGTGTGCATCTGGGGAGGGCCCTCTGACTGAGTCATTTCATTCACAGTAGAAGGAGGAAGGGCAAGAGAGCACTCGCAAGAAAGAGGGGCCAGACTCACTTTTATAACAAGCCCACTCTCATGATAATGGACTGACTCCTGTGGTGGTGACATCAATCGCCTCTCAAAGGTCCTGCATCTCAGCATTGTTGCATTGGGGATTAAGCTTCCAAAACATGACAGGGTGGGGGGCACATTCAAAGCACCTATTCACTCTCCATCATCCCATCCCATGGCCTCCTTACCTCTCACCCGCATCTCATTCCCCCACCTGACCACCGGCCATCTCCTTCCACCCACCTCTCAGTCACCAGCCCTTCCTCATCCCGGGGCCCCTTTGAGATCTCGCTCCAATCCTCAAATTCACTCCAGCTGAGACCCTCCCATCCCTGAAAGCCCTGCCTGGCAGATGGTTCTGGGGGACCGGGCTTTGGGACCTTCTCAGCCTTGTGATTACGGGATGGTGGAGACATGAACACTGCCACTCATGACCCTGAGCTGCTTTCAGAAGCTGGAAGCCTGAAGTAGTGGGTTTTCTGCCTGGACATGAAATGCCCTGAAATATGTCAGGGAAGTCTGACGTTCACCTGTCTCTCTCCCTCCCTTCTTCATCATTCTTCCCTCCCGCCTTCCTTCTCTCATCTACCCTCTTCCATTTATCACCTTGCACAATACCTCTTACCAGGTTACTTGATACGTCCTTGTTTGAGTTGAATCTTGTTTGAGTTGATGGCTCTGGCTCAGCCTACAGTCTAGGAAGGGAGATAAGACCCACCAGGCGTGAGAGCTTGAACACAGACTTGAATGAGGTCAGGGTCAGGGCCACACCTCAGAGAGCTGGGAGTCTGCAGCTATCTCCCCACCTCTGTCCTCTGAAAGCAGCCACCCTCTGGACACAGCTGGCTGTCACTGAGCACACACAGGAACTCATATAATGAAAACAACATTTATATATAGTGGGTTCACAGAGATGTCATTTAAACAAACCTATTTGTTCAGGATTCAGGCCCCCACTTTCTTCTGAAAGCACAGAAGTTATTTCCAGGCTAGACCCAATATACATTAAGATAACTAGTGATAAACATATGTATATTTATACATAAGGCATGTATATATTTTGTATCTTACATATACACAGAAAGAAAGAGAGAGATTGAGACCAGAGGTGACACTGGCCAGGTATTTCCTGGCTGGTATCAGCCGTGAAATCTGGCTCCGAAATGACCTGGCAGCTGAGGCAAAATGAGGGGGAACTGCTGCATGTCCACAGCAAACCCTGAGCTACCTTGGCCGGTCGACTGCCTAGAAGAGTTTTCTATCCTGTGATCTTTGGCAGTGGCCCTGGATGAAGCCACTAGGGCATTCTGACACCATTAAGCTTTGAGCCTCAGCTGCCTCCACCCTGGGCCTCCAGACAGGCCTAGGCCTTGACCTCTGTGGCCATATCAGGCCACAACTGTCTGGATGTCCCACCACCATCTCCATGTGGCCCAGCTGGGCTGTCAGCTCCTTTAGACAGTGCATCCTCCTCTCATGGCCACGCCTCAGTGGCCTGTCTCCTAGGCCTGCAGTGCTGGTGGGCTGTGGCTGAGCTTCCTTTAATACCCAACATCAACTTACCAGCATGTTCTGGTATCTTCCTTTTCCCATTCTCTTTGGCACCACAAAGGTGGTGTTTCCTTACATCTTTTCCTTGCCTTTCTCTCTGAAGCCCTTGTTATCCGTCTCCCACTGTGGAAATGCCATTAGGAAGAGCTGAGGCTCTCACAGCCTGTGAGATGTTGTCCAGGCTCCTGGCCTGGCCACCTGCCCATCCAATCCCACTCCTCCAGCCTCTGCCTCCCCTG
>NW_003852444.1:11827424-11852256 GCF_000181295.1 Otolemur garnettii
GGGGAAGGTGACACAGGTCCCACAGGCAGTTAGGCTTTGGTTCCAGCGGCTCAGACTTGAATCCTTTTCTGTGAGGAGCCACACGCCCATGTGGCAAGTCTTCCAGGTAGGAGGAATACTGGGAGGCTCCCCCCACAGAGCTCCAGGAGTTCAGGGTGGGAATAAGGAGCAGACATCCCCAGGGGTCTCCTCAGGAGTCAGGCAGGGACAAAATCCCCCTTTGCCATGCTCCCCCACATCTCACAGCCCTTGTGACCCCCCTTCCCACTCAGCAGGGCTGCTCAGGGGCAGTACTCTTGGGGCCCCACACATGGAAGCCTCCAACCCCCCAGCATCCTGGCACAGCTGGGTAGCCCCTCCACAATGCCAAGGTTAGGGGTTTCCCTCCACAATCAGGCCAGACTCTATGGGTTTATTCACCCCAAACCCAAATGCCCAGGCTCAGCACTCTGAGCTGTCACCACTGTCCCCAGAGGTCTCCATGCAGGGAATCATCCCCTCTTCCCTCTACCTCCATCATGGAGCCAAGTGAAGAGGTGGCGAGCAATGCAGAATCTGATTTCCCGTGCAAACCCACCGTGAAATATTTATGAAGCATGACTTGAATAATTAATAGTTTCTCACAACTCTAAAACATGTCTCCATAACATCCTCTCCCCACCCCCGGAATCATTCCCCACCAGCGGGCCCCTTGATAGCAGCACTGCAGGGCCTGCCGGATTACTCACTTCTCTGCCTTCTAAGGCCCCTGAAGGCAGGCTGCCAGGACCACCACCTTGACTTTTTCTCTTTTTTAAAAATTTCACAATATTAAGATGTTACAAATGGTTTTGTTCCATGGATATTGTCGAAGGAAAAGAAGCCATACTCTGTGAAATAATTTAAAGAGATTTATCCGGAGCCAAATAAGACGACCAAGACCCCGAGCCATGAACATGCAGACCTGAGTTGCAGGTGCCCACAGCCCCTGAGACCCAACCTACCACCCCCAAGAAGCCTGGAGCAAGTGGAGTCACGGTGGTACAGTTACAGTTTGGTTTTATACATTTCAGCAAGGCAGGAATTACAAGTAAAGTCATAAGTCAATACATGAAAGAAACATTGGATTGGCCCAAAAAGGTGGGACATCTCAAAGCTGGGGTGGTACATATAGGTTATAGGTAGATTTAAAGGTCTTTTTAGGTGACAGCTGGCTAAAAGAGTTAGGCTCTGTCTGTTAGGCCAGGAGTCACAGAAAGGAATGCTGAGTTAAGATAAAGGTCTTAATCAGAGACAAACCACAGGACTAGTGCCCGGATTCCAATTGTTTGCTGTGAATATTGCAAACCTGCAGATAAGTCTTGCATAGCCTTAGTCTATGTTAATGAGCCACAAAAGACATCTCTAAGAAGGCAGGGGACATGATGAAGAATGTATGATCATCTTTCTCAGGCCAGCAACTCAGTTTTAGGGAATCTCCTTGGCCAAAAGGGGATCTATCAGTCACCTGCTGCAGGGGGCACCTTAAGATTTATTTCAGTACCCAGTATCTTGTATAATGCTTGATTTTCACTGTATCTCTCTAGCACAATCTCTGACTTGAAGCCCACGCACAAGGACTCTCACTTTCTTTCTCTTTCACACTTTCCCTTCCCTCTCTAGGGAGGTCAGCAGTACCCATTTAGAGACATACAAACTACAGAACAAGGAAACTCTCAAAGACCTTAGAGATAACCACTTTTTGGCCTACACCCTTGATCTTGTGACCAGGGAGGTTAAATGTCTTAACTGGAATCCCACAGGGTGATCCAGGCAGATCTGAGAAGGAGGCCCATCCTACCTTCTTCTTGGTCTTCATTTGAGCCAGGCACAGGTTCTTGGTTTAGCCCATGCTGTAGGGATGCGAGATCTGGGCTCCAGAGACAGGGCACTGGGAGCTAGTTAAGGCAGGCTTAGAGCCACAGTCAGCGTGTGTGTCCCCAGACCAGAAAGTGCATGGGTCAGGAGGCAGGTGGGCAGACTCCACTGAGGCCTCCCTTCTTCTCTGGAGGTGTCATGGGGCGGCAACTCTGAGAGGAGTTGGCCAGCCCACTCCAGCAGGTTGACTTTCTGGGGCTGAATTCTTTCAGGGGGAGGTGGTTGGGGAAGAGAGAGAGAATCTTCATTTAAATGCAGATACAGGCTTCTCACCTGGGACTGAGGAAAGTTTTTCCATTAAAATGCTAATGAAAGAACAAACTGCAACTCCAAATCCCCAGCTGTCAAGGGCTTTTTTCCCCTGCCCTGCCCCCACCATGAACCCTCACTCCTCATTCGTCCCATTCTGGCCGAGGGCTACAGTCAGCCCTTGACAGCTACCAATCCTTTTTTCTTCTTTCCCTGAGTTTCCCTGAGGCCCTCCCATCCCATTTCTTTGCCCCTGGATGCTGTGGCCAGCTTTCTGAAGAGTCCTGTGAAAGGGACAAGTCACCTTTCCAAGAACAGAGTCTGTAGACTGGAGAATAGTTGAGAACTGGAGCTCTAGAGTCAGATCTCACTTGTGCCCTTTTTTATCTGTGTGATCTTGGAAAACTTAGTATCTCTGAATCTCGTCTGTAAAATAGGTGATAATACCTACTTGGTATAACTGATTGGTGACTGAATTGTATATGCATGTATGTATTGCTACAGATGAAAAACAGCCTAGGGGTGGCACCTGTGGTTCAAAGGAGTAGGGCGCTGGCCCCATATGCCAGAGGTGGAGGGTTCAAACCCAGCCCCAGCCAAAAAAACTGCAAAAAAGAAAAAGAAAAGAAAAACAGCCTAACACTTAAAAAATCAGTACATGGTAGCTATTATTATTATTAATATGCAAACTCTGAAGGTCCAGAACATTGCCTAGCTACACTGTTAAACAGAAAAAAAAAAAAAGAGAGAGAGAGAGAAAGAGATTTAAAGAGATTTATTCTGAGCTGAATATGTGTGATCATGGCCCAGGGAGCCAAGCCCACCAGATCTTGAGCAAGTGGTCCCAAGGTGGTGAGATGACAGTTTGTCTCATACATGCTAGGGACACAGGGGTTGCAGGTAAAATCATAAATCAATACATGGAAGGTGTACATTGGCCCAAAAAGGAAGGGTGGAGGCTTATAGTTTGTAGGTGGGTTCAGAGATCCTTTGATTTGTAATGGTTAAAGAAATAAAGCTTTGTTTAAAGGATTGGAGTGTTTAAATGAGGATAAGAAGTTAATCAGAAAAAGGCCTCAATAGCCAAGTGATCTGTTAAGCAAATTGATGCCTGGAGGTGATTTAACCTTTGGCCTCCATGGCCTTAGGTCTTGTTAATAATTTATCATCTTATTGTCCCAGTCTGTTTTGTCACTCTGACGGCTTCTGTTTGACATTAATGCTGGTCAATTGTTATATCTGAACTCTAAAAGGGAGGAGGCATAGGGAGACATGGAACTCAGGTTTTTCTAGGGGTCCCTGGCCAAAAGGGGGTCCACTCAGATAGCAGGGTTCTAGGATTTTATTTCAGTTCACAACACAATCCTAGCAAAACTGCCCTGACTCTAAATATTCCAGAAGGCAGCTGGGGGAATAGGGGAAAGCCTCAGGCCTACCCAGAGCCTCCTCCACCCCTTCCTGGTGGTGTCTCAGGCCCGGTCTTTTCTACACAGACGCTGACTCTCTCAGACCTGAAGCCCAGCCGGGGGCCCATGTCTGGGGGCACCCAAGTGACCATCACGGGCACCAACCTGAATGCTGGCAGCAACGTGGTAGTAATGTTCGGGAAGCAGCCCTGCCTCTTCCACAGGTAACCCTCTCCCAGCAGCCCTGGGTGGAGCAGGGTTAGAAAGGAGAATCACCTCAGGTCAGCATGGGTGCCCTGTAGAGTGGGGCCGGGCTGCCAAAGGCAGGGACTTCCCATGCTAACTCCTTGGAAGCACCTCCTTTTCCCTATGGAAGGGGTGTTCTCTTTGGGAGAGCACTTTGGCTCAGTCTGCAGGCCTGTCCGGCTGCTCCACCTGGCAGGCCCATCATGCTCAGCCTCTTCATTTAGTGCCCATGGCACCCACTCTGCAGGGCCCTGGGGTGGCTGGAATAGTTTGGACTCTACAACTAAATCCTGTTTACCAGGGCCAGGTCCTCTCCAGGAGCTGCAGAGCCAGCAGGACATGCTGAGAGCTGATGGGAGCAGCAACCCATTAGGGTTGAGCCCCCTGTGGGCAGTTGACTGTGCCTCCCCTGGTCCCACTGTGCAAAGATAGGCAGGCCACCTGCCATGAGCCAGCAGCCTAGAGTGAGGGATGAAGTCAGAAGTACATCCAGCGAGGGCTCAGGGAGATGTGGCCAGGGCGTACCCTCTGCTGACCTGGGATTCTCTAGAGAGAAGATTTCTGCAGGAGCTATTATGAGGGCTGGGACAGACTCCAAGTCAGACCAGGCCAGGCCATGCAGTGTTCAAGAAGCAATTTTTCTGACACTTCTTAAAATGGTAAGGAAGACTTTATTCAGAACTGTTGCAATTGATGTCAAGATTACCTCGATAGGGGAGAGAGATCAGGCCCATTGGATTTACAGCCAATGAGCTGAGTGGGGGGAAATCACTAAGAGGAGGGCAGGCAGGGGTCAGGGGGCCCTTGCTAAACTGATGAGGACTCTGGCTGTAGGCAGGCCAGGGTGAGCAGACATCAAGACATGAGGAATTTGATCAGTTATCAGAAGTGATCACATATCAAATGCAGAAGTGGGTGTTCTTGCCAAACAGACCTTGGTAGGATTCTTGCCAAGAACAGGGCTAAGCAAAGACCCAAGTACAAGGCCAGGTTGAAAAGTGGGCTCAGAGGAGCCCATCCAAAGTTTGGTCAGGGGGAGCATCTTGGTCACTGGCCTTTAAGCTCTGTATCTAGGGCAGCACTCACCCACTGCTTCTGAGGACACCTGACCCAGGGCCACTGTCCTCTTCAACACTGAGGCAGCCGGCTCTGTTTCCCTCCCTCCAGGCGATCTCCATCATACATTATCTGCAACACCACATCCTCCGATGAGGTGCTGGAGATGAAGGTGACGGTGCAGGTGGACAGGGCCAAGATCCATCAGGACCTGGTCTTCCAGTACGTGGAGGACCCGACCATCGTGCGCATTGAGCCAGAGTGGAGCATCGTCAGGTGGGAGCCGCCCGAGTGGACCTCAATGTCTCCACACCTCACTTTCCCCTCCCAACTCTCAAAGCTGAGAAGAGTTCTGGGGGCCCGGCTTGGGGGACGGATGAACTGGGGTTGGTTCCAAGCACCCCCAAATCAAGCCTTTGTACTGCGACTCCCTTCCCTCCTCTGGAAGCATTCATGCAGGACCTGGCCTAGATGCCAAGCTCTGGCCAATAAGATCCCACCTCCCCAGTTCGGGGACTGGCACTGTGCTGGGGGCCCTGTCTCCTCCCCTTAGTGACAACTGGGGGACCAGTCCACTCTGCTCACTCCTGGCAAAAGTGGGCAATAACTCTTCAGGCTGAGGGGTGAGGAGAGAGAGTCAGATCAGACTTGACTTCTTTCCTGCCCTGGTAGGAAGCCATGTCTTGGCTCTGCAAACCCCAACAGGACATTCCGGTCCCCTATCCTGTGTACTTGGAACCTCCTGATAGCTAGTTCTTGCCTCAGCAGGACCTCTAAATGTCTGTTTATGTTATCTTTCCCACCTCAGCAAAGCCTCAAGGGCAGAGTTTGTGTCTTGTCCCCTGCTCTTTCCAGGGACCTAGCACAGAGCCACTGAATCCATTCCATAGGGAAGGGACCAGGCACTGGATGTGGTTAGAGAAAGACCCTGGGACAGGGCCCAGGGACCTTGGGGGCTGATCCTTCCTAGCCATTCACCTCTAACAGGTTGCACGCTCTTCCTGGGCCTCCACCACTCTGGGGACTCCCCTGGAGATTTGGGGACCCCAGAGTCTCCAGTCTCTGGGGGTGGTTAGTCTCACTTCAGGAGAGGAGCTGCAGGTACGTGGCAGGACACAGGGGATGAGAAGGTGCTCCAGAGCCCCCTTTCTGCAAGGCTTGTGAGATCACTAGGAAAGCGTTGTCAGGGGCCGCATGGGGGTAGAACAAGGTCTTCTGCTCAGAGGAGGTATCTCAGCCCTCCTCCACTGCTTACCAGCCGGGTAACCTCATCTAACCTCCCAGAGCCCCTCACTTGCCACCTCCTCACAGGCACTGAGGGAGTTAGAAAGACACAAAGGTACAGTGCACTGTCCACCCCTCCTGGGTGCAGACCCCCACTGTCTGCTTCTAGGGAAGCAAGTGGGTAGTGCACACAGAAGTGGCCTCTATGCGCTAAGGTGGGGCAGGGATGCACCCAGTCCAGGGAACAGCCTTTTAAACCAGGGGTCAGCAAACTCCAATCTGTGGGCCAAATCTAGCTGGGCACCTGTTCTTATAATAAAGTTTTATTGGCACACAGCCATGCTCCTTCACATATGTGTTGTCCATAGCTGCTTTCTTCCCACAGCACAGAGCGGAGTAATTGCTACAGGGACCATATGGACCACAAAGCCTAAAATATTTACTACCTGGCTCTTTATAGAAAGAGTTTGCAATGCCCTGCTTTGAATCCAAAGAAGGGGCAACTTTTGCCTGCTGAGCTGAGACTTACTTGTCCTCAGCAGTTGCTCTCAGGCCCAAACCTTGTGAGCTTTACCCTCGATCTTAAAGCAGATGCAGAACATGAGGCACATGGGGGAGGCCTCAGGGGGACAGGGGGCTCTGCCTGGCTGACCCTAGGTTGCTGGCATAACCCTGTGCCTCAGTCAGTGTACTCTGCAGCTCTCTGAGGAACTCTAAGCCTGGTCCAATTCAGGTTTTCCCTGTGCCATTGCTGCAGAAATGGAGGTGCTGTCCTCCCAGGTACTCAGCTGCTGTCCCTGCATCACCTTGATCACATCACCATTACCAGGGAGGTTGCAGACACATTCTGGGGCTGCCAGTTTACCCCTGGGATTCACTTTGGTTAACAAGCTGGTGCTAAGATGGCACTCTGCCCAAGCCATGATTTTGCCTCACTGCCCAGTGGCCTGGGTTGCTAGCGAGCAGAGAGGGTGGACGTTTGGTAAATGCATGTCACATTGGTGACTGAGAAGGGTGGAAAGATGGCTGCATGGCTGGATAAGCTCATCTCCAGCACTGCCCTGGGTGGAAGCACCTCTCTGGGCTTCACTGGAATTTTCCTGTGTGTATGTGTGTGCATGTGTGTGTGTGTGGACAGAGGAAGGGAGGTAACTGGCAATATAAAGATGAGCAGGCAGATAGATGGGTAGAGACAAACGTGGATGTGGGTGTCATGGCATAATAACTTGCTAAAGCAGGGTTCTTCTCGAAGATGCTCCTTGCCTGGGAATTAGGTTGTTCCTCACTTTTTTTGAGTAGCCCCCAAGAATTTGATCCAGTGGCACACTGCCCATCCCTCCCTGCCTGGTTCTTGGCCAGCCTAAGGATGGAAGGAGGACACTGCCTCCTAGACAAACCTCGTGAACCCTCCCCATCAGTGGTCCCATGCCAGCCAGGGTGCAGGAAACAGGAGTCTCAGAGCTTCCGTGTTCCTAAAGGTTCCTGAGTTTCTGGGCCCTCTGCCTTTCCCAGATCTCAGCATGACTGAAGACTGCGGGGTGGAAATGTATACTACAGTCGCCCTGGGGTGGGGGGCAGGCTGTGCCAAGCCCCTGCAGGGTCCGATCTAGAGCAACGCTCCCATTAGGCCACGGCCAGTGGGGGAAAAGTGCCATGACTGGTGAGGACCCGGCACAGGGTTTGCAGAGAAGAAGCTGGCTCAAGTCAGAAGGACCTGGGGGCTTCCAGGGCCTCCATGAGGGGTCCACGCCACAAATGTGCTCGGTGAAGGATGGCCATGGACATCTGGCCATCACTGTCTTCCCCGTGGCTGCTGAGACGCTCACCCTTATTATTATTCAGTCAGCCAGTCATCCCAGTCCCTGTGAACATTACCATGCTGCCTGGTTATCACTGTCCTCACTGTCAAGGCTCAGCTCGATCACAGTCATCACCAAGTGCTTTTCCTATGCTTGTGATTTACATGCCTCCTCCTTTCTCCCGGGTTAGTGGGAACACGCCCATCGCAGTGTGGGGGACTCACCTGGACCTCATACAGAACCCTCAGATCCGGGCCAAGCATGGAGGGAAGGAGCACATCAATGTGAGTCTGGGGCCGGGGGCACCCTGCTGCCCCTCTACAAGCTGCTTCCCCCCCAGGGTGGGGGCCTCAAGGACTCAGGCAGCTCTGTCCATGCACGGGTGACCACAGCCTGTTGTAACTGCATGCTGAGGTGGTGGGCTAGACATGAGGGTGTTCTCACTTCTTGGGTGCAGGCATGGAGGAATGATACTATAGGAGTTTCTAAGGTTTCATTCCCTGAGTTTCCAAGGTTTTATTCTTCTGGTCCCATCCAACTGGTCCCTGCCACACTGACTGTGGGCAAAACTGGAGCTGGATGCCTCCATGGAGCTTATTTCTGAGTGCCCCAGTGTGGGGTCTGGCTCCAGAGGAGCTGTGACAGTCCACAGTCCTCTGACACTGACCATGGTATACTAAGGATCCCAGGAAGCCCACGTGTACACTGGGGCGGTGGGCATAGGGAGGACACCCTGCATGGAGCCCCCCTCTGGCTTTCTCTGCAGATCTGTGAGGTTCTGAATGCTACTGAGATGACCTGCCAGGCTCCAGCCCTCGCTCTGGGTCCCGACCACCAGTCTGACCTGACCGAGAGGCCTGAGGAGTTTGGCTTCATCCTGGACAATGTCCAGTCCCTACTGATCCTCAATAAGACTAACTTCACCTACTACCCAAACCCGGTGTTTGAGGCCTTTGGACCCTCGGGAATCCTGGAGCTCAAGCCTGGCACACCCATCATCCTAAAGGTGAGGAAGGGTGGGGGTTGGCAGGTGGGAAGAAAGGAGGGCACTGCTGCTAGTCATAGCAGAGACCAGAAGTCACAAGTGCCTGCCGTGTTTCACAACCAGCATCTCTTGGAGAAGTTACAGCAAAACCCAGAGTCTGATAAATATTCTCTCTGCACCTGTGCTGGGAAGAAAATGTGCTTTACAGGCCGGGTCCATGTGGGCAGACAGGCAGGTCCACCCTGGCTATTTGATTCCCAAGCTTTGTTTGTCTGGAGAGACCAAAAACTGAGGTCAGAGGCTCATACTGCTTCTTCCCAGGCAAGCTTTTGCTAAGCACAGCATAGGGTTTCCTTGGAGCATGGATCACAAATTAATTTTAACTCATCTGACAACTTGAATCAGCCAGTAATGACAGACTCCAACTCTGTTGAGAAAGTTTCTGAGGCTGCATTTGGGATAAATTGAAAGAGTACTTTGATTATTGATTTCCTGCAGGCAGGAAGGAGGGGTGGTGATATATACACCAAGGATATTTTGAACTTAATTGTCACTAGCTCACTAGCAGGACAGGGCCTCTGGGTGAGAGCACCTGGAAGTCAGCCAGTAGCTGTGGTCCTGACTCTGGGTGGGGAAATGGGGCTTTCTGTCCATCCAGGGCAAAAACCTGATCCCGCCTGTGGCCGGGGGCAACGTGAAGCTGAACTACACTGTGCTAGTTGGGGAGAAGCCGTGCACCGTGACCGTGTCGGATGTGCAGCTGCTCTGCGAGTCCCCCAACCTCATCGGCAGGCACAAAGTGATGGTGAGGCCAGCAGGACCCTGCCCCAGATGGAGTGGGTACCATGGGTGCATTTGTGAGTGGGGCCAGCTCCATGCCAGGCCTGAGTGTTTCAGCCCACCATGAACTTCCCTTGTGGCAACCTCACCCCTCAAGTTCCTTCCTCCTGTCCCACTCCCAAGCTTCTCTCTCCTGTATTAGCATTCTTTCCATACTGGCTGGTGCAACAATAAAGCAATGCAAACCAGCACAAAATGATGTGCTAGACCTGCTAGATCGGGATGTCCAACCTTTTTTTCCCCTCTGTGACACACTGGAAGAATTAGAGTTGTCTGGGGCCATGCATTAACTACACAAACAATAAAGACAGCTGATTAGCAAAACAAAGGTCCGTGCATACTTTTCATGATATCTGATACCACAGATAAGCAGAAAAAAGTCCTCACAAAATCAGCTACGGCCCACAGGCCACAGGTTGGACACTCCTGTGCTAGACCCTCTACTGTATGCAAAAGAGCTTCCAGGAGAAAGACTGTTGCTAGCCCAGGAGGTCCTCAATATCCTGTTCTGTGCTTACTTGTCCCCTCCTCCAGTGGGGGTGAATCTTAGGAAGTCCGTCACCAGTGTCACGGCACATTGTGTTGAGGTCCCAGTGTGTGCTGCTTCCTTAGGATGACAACAGTGCTGAGTAGGGGGATGTGCAGTTTTTTAGTTGGGGGTGGCCTCACGTGCCCCACCACCCATCGCCCTGCTGTCTGTTCTGCTGGCATTGATAAGACTCCTTCCTGGCAGGGTTCCCCCATCCTACCCTAGGTGAGCTGGACTACTCCCCAGGCTGATCTGTCCCCACACCCAGCCCCTCTGCCCGGTGTGCCCACAGGCCCGTGTCGGCGGCATGGAGTACTCCCCCGGGATGGTGTACATCGCCCCGGACAGCCCGCTCAGCCTGCCCGCCATTGTCAGCATCGCGGTGGCTGGCGGCCTCCTCATCATCTTCATTGTGGCTGTGCTCATCGCCTACAAACGCAAGTCCCGAGAAAGCGACCTCACACTGAAGCGGCTGCAGATGCAGATGGACAACCTGGAGTCCCGTGTAGCCCTGGAGTGCAAGGAAGGTACTGAGTGCCCAGGTGGCCGCAGCCCCTGCTGAAGGCTGTGTGTGTCCCTGTGTGTGTGTGTGTGTATCTCATATGCAAGTAGGCCAGGCAGAAGTCAGCAGTGCTGATGGCTGGGTGTCCTCCCTGTGATGCCCTGAGCCCGTGTTCCAGACCCTGTCCCTAGCAGGCTCCATGCTGGCAACACCAGGTGCAGCTGAGGCCACTCTGCCCTCTCCCTGGCAGTGTGATTGGGATTATTTAAAACCCCGCTGGAGCAGCCACTGGACTCAGAGTCCTGGCTGGCCCAGTCGGCTTTGCACTCCACTCTAGGGAAGGCCTGGGGGCGTTTTGACATGACACATCCCAGCAATCTCTAGCTCCCTTCCTGTAAGGCTGCTCTGTGACTTAGAAGAAAGAGTATTTCACAGCTTGTATTTAAAAAAAAATTACAAACACCACCATAAAGTAAAATCAGCTGCACTAAATTTAAGAAGGAAATTTAGGCGTCAGATTCTTATAACCCTCAGGACATCATTTTGTGAGCTGGTTCTTTGCTATGGATTTATACATGGAGTAGACCAGCCCTGTACCTGGGGCTCTGGCATCATACCACAGCCCACCAGGACAACAACCGCTCTTTTGATGGGGAAGTGGATCCATTCCTTCCCCTCTCCACTTCCTTCAGCTGTCAACACAGCATCCGCCTTGTGGGACTGTTAATTACTGCCTTTTATTATATTTACGCTGCTCATTTTTTTCTCTGCAATGTACTCTTTCCTCTAATTAGGTGTAGTGATTAGAATCTCTTTTATGTGTGGCAGGCACAAGGCTTTGAATGTTGGAGGAGCTTGGTGACTTCAAGGAAAGCTACAGACCGATAAAAACCAACCTCCTCCCTCTCCTCCCTGCAGGCCGAGCACCCTACCTGGGAGGGGGCAGCCATGAGGAGTGTGAACATCCCTAGAAAGGGAGGACTCTGCAGTTAGACAGGCGTCTAGCCCCCAAGTGTCGGGGGAAGCCCCAAGAGGGAGCCTGGGGTCTGGCCCCTGGGGAGAGCTGTCTGCAGGGTGGGAAGCAGGCATTCAACAGCAAAGGATAGTGGAATCAGCCCTGCAGTACCTTCCTGGGCTGCCCAGAGCTGGCAGCTGGACATCTGCAGGGGAGCCCAGGTGCAGCAAAGGTGTCTTCTTGGAGTCTTTGAGGTCAGCCAGGACATCACCCGCTCTCGAAGTCACAAGGTGCCCAGCCTGACCTTTCATGGGCCTCAGCTTCTGATATATGCATGTTCCCACGCCACACATGCCTACACACTCACAGGCATGCTCACACACTTACACATACTCACATACACACTGACATGCACGTGCATGCACCTGTATAGTCACACTCATGCACTTATGTACTCACACTCATATATGCTAACACACACGTGCACATACGTACTCACACTCATGCACACTGACACACACACTCATGCACCCACACACTTTCATACATACCCACACTCATTGGCAGACTCACACTCAGAAGCAGTCACCCACACATGCACATGCTTGTGCACACGTTCCCACAGACTCCTACAAGCACACATGGACATGTCCCTCACTCAGGACATACATGGTGTTTGCTGGAGCTTTTGGTGCTGCTGAAGAAGCCTACCAGCCCCCCTCTGCACACACACACTCACATGGAAGTATGGGTGCCACTTGGATGCCGTTGGGTCATCTGCCATCAGGGCCATTCTGTGTGAGATGAGCTCCTGTGTCCGGGTGACCAGAGCAGAGGGGTGGAGTGCAAGAGACAGGAGTGACAGAAGATACCAGCAGCCTCTGCAGGTGTCCAAGTGGGGTCCACTTTGTCTTTGTGGCCTTAGTATCCTCCTGACACAAAAAGCCAAAATCCTGGGATGTGAAAGGGCTCTGCAGGGTGGAGCCCCGCCAAATGCACCAGGAGGGCAAGCAGGGCTCCTGTCCACATTCCCGGGGTGCTGTGCTGGGTTTATGTCATCATCATACATCCCACTCTGTTTGCTTTTAGGGGGGCTCTATACCCATGTTGGGCTTGTGAATCCCACTTGAGCTCCCCCACAGAGTATTTTCCCCTGTTCTGAGTTCATATAAATAGAAATATTGGTTAGTCAGTCTCCACTGGCTTTTCTTGTTTGCTGAAGTGTTAATCTATCCCAGTTGTGCATATGCACGCGTGTGTGCACACATCTATGCGTGTGTGCATCGGTGTACGCATGGAAAAGTGTACCAAGGAAAAGGGCAAAGCAAGGAAGGCCTGGGGGCCGTGCCTCTGAGTACTTCTTGTGATGGAGGGTGGCCGTAGAGGAGAGCGTGCCCCGGGTGGGCCGTGATGACCACTCAGGAGCTCTGTGACACTTCAGGCTTCACTGTGTGCTGGACTATCCCAGCTGGGGGTTTATAACCCTACGTGTCTGTCTGGAGGCCAGAGGGGCCTCCACATACAGTAGTGCCCACATGCTGACCATAAGTCACCAGCAAGTAGCATCACTCTGAGGGAGGAAGGGCCAAGCTACCTCCTGTGTATTAGACAGAGGGAACATATTAGTGTGGTGGAGTCTCTGTTTGAGGTTCAATAACTCCGCTGAGCTGTATGGTCCAGTACTGGGCCTTCAAATGTTTTTCCTGCATCAGAAGAAACTTTTCTGAAATCCTATTAGGAAATCTATAAAACATAGCATCAGGAATGGATCCTTCATCACTGGAACCTCTCCCTTCTCTCACTCATCCCCCTACATCCCGCTTCCCAACTCCCTAGCACATTTTGCAAACCAAAGCCCTTCATCTTTGGGTGAGTCCCTACTGGCCCCCAGCAGGAGCATAGATCTGTGGACGGCTTCATGCACACCCTTCCACATGCTTTGGAAGGGATTCGGCCCATAAACAGGATCCTTGCCTTGTGTCTTTCTCTCATGCTAATGCCATCTGTCCCAGCTACTTAAACACCCCCTGCCCAGTTATTCATACACATCTGTGGTCCATAAAGTGTATCCCTAAGGGCTGGGGTGAGGGTTCAGCACACTTGGACATGGGGGTAACTCCTGGGCCCACCCTCTCCAGCGGTCTCACAGGCTTCTCTTCCTGCCAGCTTTTGCTGAGCTACAGACAGACATCCACGAGTTGACCAGTGACCTGGATGGAGCTGGGATTCCCTTCCTCGATTACAGAACTTATACCATGCGGGTGCTGTTCCCAGGAATTGAAGACCACCCCGTCCTTCGGGACCTCGAGGTAAGAAGCAGTACCTCATCCTGGCATTAGAGTCGGGATTGTTGGCAATCTTCAGGTCCATCTCCTATCTGGAGGTGAGAAAGCTGAGGCCAGGGAGGTGACACAACTTGCCCCAAGTCCCCCATCATGTCGGCACCAGGCTGTCCCTCTGGAGGAGATGCAGCCAGGCCAGGAGCCACAGAACAGAGATACAAGTAGGGCTTCAGGTCTTGGGGGGACATTCAGGTCTTGGGGGGACATACAGCCCTTTGAAAACTGAATGGAAATTGAAGACCCTCTCTCCAGAAATCTACCTACATATATGCAGAAACAAGAACTATGGCAGATAAATTTAGAAAGCTCATTGTTCAAGAAACCAGGTTATAGGGGATATTACTCACTTAGTTGGTGCTCAGCATATAAGGGATTTTACCACTTGGAAAAGATCAATGTTGTATTTGGAAAGGAGGCAGAAAGATGACTGATCAAAACTCACCATCTCGTCTACCAGCAAGGACCCCCTCTCCTAACATTTTATCCCACTTCCTATCTGGTATGCTGTCTTATGTATAAATTCATATTTCACTTTGTCCTGATAGTGCTTTGGAATGGCTTATAGAGATAAATACCAGAGAGAAAAGGAAGCCATTTTATCATGCCATATAATTGTCAGGAGTAATCACTATTGGTTGACTTGTTACTAATGTCCTGCACGGTATATCCGGTCGCCTCCTTTCATTCATTTAACCTCCCCAAGAGCCCTGTGGAGCAAGTGAGCCCATTTTATAGGTGACAAAACTAAGGGCATGACTGATTTTGGCAACTGCCTGGGGCCACACAGCTGGTGGAGGTGGAATGAGGATTTGAGCCCAGGCAGTTAGACTAGCGAGCCCTTGCTCCCAGGAACAAGGCTGTGCCCCACACTTCTGGGGGCCATATCCATGGCCTGCCTTTTGGCTCTGGATATTTACCAGGATAGATCCCAGATGTATAGCCAGGGCAACAACTGACAATTAGATCGATCCCAAGATTTACATTGTCTATAAAATAAAAACAGATCCATCTCTCAGGAGTCGGGTGGTTTTTCAGGCACTGACACCTGTGGCAATCTGTGTGGGCTCTCCCAAGGGGACATACAGATTGTCACCTCTGCAGCACACCCAGCAGGTCCTCAGCAAGGTTCACAACCCTCACGTTTCTCCACACTGCTTGTTGAACGACGCATGTTTGTGTGCATGTGTCTCTATAGCGGGCAGGGGCACTTCTGTTTGCAGGGCTCCCCTCAGCTGCCAGGCACCAAGAGACACTTTCTGAGGCTGCGGGCAGTGGGCGCTGTGCCCTCACTGACAGTGCCTCTTTTCTCTCTGCCTACATACGAGCGTGTGCATGTGTGTAGATGTGTATCCACACACAGAGAAGAGCGCTATGTGAGTCACGATACTTTTCTCTACTGTTTCCTTGGTCCTGCTCCTTGCCTTTGGCCTTCCCCCAATCCCACTCACTCTTCTTTTCCTCTCTCCTCTGGCCTCACCTTTTGTTTGATTCAAAATACCAGGTTTCTAAGGCCACTGGGGAATATGCAAGTCCCTGGTGAAAAGATGTGTTTGTGAGTGTGTATGAGTGTGCAAGTGATGATGGGTGTGACTGTGTGTGAGAGTTGATACCATACCTTATTTATCTTTGCAATTCCAACTTCAGCAGAGCAGAGTGCTTGTCACAGAGTCGGCAAGTAGAGAATGGTGAAGGATTGGATAAATGAAGGTCTGTGTGTCTGTCAAATTAGGGTAGGAAGGGCCATGCTGGAGCGGGGTGGGGAATTCATGTCTGAACATCCCTGTGTCTCCTGTGGACAGGGTAGCGAGTAATCTAAATAAGAATTCAACTAGGCAAGTACATAAAGTTATTCTCCTTTCTTCATTAGCTCAAAGTTTTAAGTCTAACTAAGTCTCTTTCATGGCTATAACTCTAAAATTGATTTTCTAACAACTTTTACTGCATCACATTGGCATGGGGCTTTGCGAGATCCGGCCTCTTCTGTGAAATCCAGGGATCAGGGACCACATGTGGATCCCTGTATTCGTGTTTGTTTGTGTCCAATCCCTCTGGCCCTGGAATGGTTTCTTCTCCTTTGTGCTCAGCGTTCTGAGTATGGACACAAGCCATTGATTAATCTCAAGCACTGTTCCCCAACGCTTTCAGCCACTGGGATAGGGATACCTACCCACTGCTTGGAAGTGTGAAGAAGGAGATGTCCTCTTGCTCAGACTGTCCTGGAGGGCAGGCCAGCAGGGCCCCTCACTGGGGCATTCAGAGAAGTAGCTTCCCAGACACAAGGCATGCCCCAGTCCTTTAAAACCACAGAGCAGTCAATCATCCACTCCCAATTTCAACCTATCATTGGCTCCTAAACTCTAACCTATTGGGTTACAATTAAAATTTACTATCCAGTTTTATACTCACAGACTTCAACTAAATTAGAGAACCATCTGGTGAATAAGGAAAGTCTTGTTTCAGAGTGGCATTTGCTTTGGGGGAGGGTGGCAGGCCACAAAGGGGAATTGTTCTGCATACTCCTTCCCAAGACACTTCACTTCCATCCCCTCCCTTCACAAAACGAGGAGAAAAGTCCTGCCATCTGCACCCCAAATCGCTGTGCCGAGGCATTAGCTATCTGGGAAAGTGGTGGGCCAAAGTGATGTGTGAAATGCAGTCCATGGAGCTCGAAAGGCAGGTAATAAACTGCGCCATTTAAGTGCGCACAGTGCGTGCCAAGCACTTTACATACATTATCTTATTTAATGCTCATAAAACATTATGACACAGGCACGCGCAGCCTCGCTTCACAGATGAGGCAGTACAGCCTAGAGGTGGCGTTTTCCTCCATGGGTCAATATGGTCTCTAGTTCTAGAACCCATGCTGCTGAACATCTTCAGGTGGCTTGGGAATGTCCCTTCCCAGAGGCCCAGACTTGATGCCCAGGAGGCATGTACACAGAGAAAGTGCAGCTGCTGCGAGAAGCCCGGAGTGCATCCTCTCACCAGGTGTACCATCTGGCTGGTCCCTGTCCTCTTCCAGCTCCCTGAATGCCACAGTCCCACACCCGCATGCAGCTCTCTCCTTTCGACAGCCAGCCTGAGCAGGTGGGAGGCCCAACACAGGAAGGTGGTAGCCAGGAGAGCTCACCTCTGCAGAACAAAGGACCAGCCCACAGAGCCCCCAGGATGGAGGGGTCTTGGGACTCAGGAGCTGGCCTCCTGGTTGACCTTCTGAGGGAAGGCCTGTGTCTTCTTGATTCCTGACTCCTGCCGGCACCTTGCCCCAAGCCTGCAACACAGGTGACTCAGTAATGAGTGACGTGAATGTTCTGCCACCTTCCGAGACTTTGGGCAGACAAGGTTTTCGCAGGCCACCTCCATCTTTCCCAGTTTAAAACCTTAAGAGTAGAATAGGATAAAATGTCTGGGTTTAGGAAGTTAGCTCTCTGCTGCATTGTAGGTTTTCACACTTTGGCCTGCTTGTCACCCCAGAAGAGGGTAGGACAAGGTGCTGACTGCCCAGGTTCATTCCCTGGCTTGGCCCTTCTCTGTCTTGGGTCTTTGGATAGGCTCCTTAACCTCACCAGACCTACCTTCCCAGTGATGTGTGCATTAAATGTGTCAATATTTCTAAAGCACACAGAACAGTCCTCTACATTGAGTAAGGTCTGCATACACCATAGCTGTTATTACCTTTATAAGCTGGTTAAAAAAAAAACAAAAACAAAAACTGCGTCCTGGGTGGGCTCTGCTGCTAATAAATGACTGTGATAGAATTAACCGTCACTGAAATCACACCCATCCCTGCTACATATTAGGCATGCCTTCCCTAAGATGTGAAGTGTCTCCCCTCCAGGAAGATAGCCTTGGGGACAGAGCTCTGAGGACACCTCAGTGCCAGTCATGGTGGCCCCTCCTTCTCCCTGCCTCCCCCACACTCTGCCCCAGAAGGCAGTCCCTGCTCTGTATTTTCAGAGTGCTCTTCCTTGAGAGCAGAGCTTATAATACATGTTTTAAGTAAACTGCTTAACAGAAGTATTTACACAGAAAGTTGTGCAAATGGCCAGCGCCCAGCTTAGCAAATTTTCCCCAAGTGAACACACCCAGCAAGCTGGTCTCCAGACAGGAAGCAGAATATTTCCAGCCTTCCAGGGGTCCCCCAGTTTTTAAACTATTTAAATGGTGCTCTGTAAACAGTATACCGTCTTTAGGATCTGATTCTTTTCATTCACTATGTTTGCAAGATTCACCCTGTTAATGCAAGTAGTGAGGGGCCGTCCACTCTCACCACCGTGCCGTGTTCCATCAGGTGGGGTATAGGCAGCTCCTCCGCCCGTTCTGTGCTTGCAGACATCTGGGCATTTGCAGTGTGAGGCTGTTACTGACCATGCTGCTAGGCACATCCTTGCAGATCTCAGAGTTGCCTCTTCCATGTTTGCTGAGTGGTCCGTGTGCATTTGGAGGATGTCCCAGTAAACAGACGATGTAGACAGGAAGATAAAACCATCTTCCTTCCCTGCCCCTGGATTCAGCAGGGTCTCAGCAAGAGTGCCTAAGAAAATATCAGTGCCAGAATTGGGGCGTTCTTTAGAGACTGCTGGGCTTAATTGTTCCTTTCTTAGGTGCATAAATTTCCTTCCCAGAGAAGGAAAGGGACTCACCCCACATTGCACAGTATGGGGGTGTCAGAATCCACATGAAACACAGAAGTCTGGACTCTGAGGCCACCAGCCTCCCAGCAAGATGCATAGAGAAGGAGTGGGCTGGCCAGTCAGTCAGTTGGAGGCCCAGGCCTGGTGATCCTGCAGACAGGGTGTAAGCCACAGTGGCCCCACCTGTCAGGAGTTCCCACGGGCTGTGAAGGTGTGCTTCCATGGCCCAGGGCCCCTCATCTGCTTTGTGTCACTGTCAAGGAAGAGCTCAGGCCTGGCAGTCTGGAGAAGGGGTCCAATCCCAGTATCGTCATCCATTAACCGGGTGAGGCTCTCTCTCTGTCTCAGTCAGCTCATCTTGAAACTGGAGGAGGCTGTGATGAGTTTCATTGGCTACTGAGCACTGGTGCTGGGGACTCAGTAGGCACTGGCCAGGCAGGCTCTGGCTTGAGGAGCAGGTCCTAGTTGACATGGGAGAGTCAGGGTGCAGGCGCAGCACATCCACTGGAGCCCCCAGCAGATGGAGTCAGGACCCCCTGGGTCTGCCTGCAGGTCCCGGGCTACCGGCAGGAGCGCGTGGAGAAAGGCCTGAAGCTCTTCGCCCAGCTCATCAACAACAAGGTATTCCTGCTGTCCTTCATCCGCACACTCGAGTCCCAGCGCAGCTTCTCCATGCGCGACCGTGGCAACGTGGCCTCGCTCATCATGACGGTGCTGCAGAGCAAGCTGGAGTATGCCACCGATGTGCTGAAGCAGCTGCTGGCCGACCTCATCGACAAGAACCTGGAGAGCAAGAACCACCCCAAGCTGCTGCTCAGGAGGTGAGGGTGCGGCTGGGGCTGCCGGCGGGGCTCAGGGTGCTCCCTGCCCGGGCCCAGCCTGTGCCCGGCTCATGAGCCTTCCGGGGAGACCAGGGCTGAGCTCCTGGGAGAGCAGCCTACTCCCTAAGGTCACAGCTATAGCCCACGCCCTCTTGGAGGAGTCTACCCATTGTCCCCAAGAGGTGTGGGCACCACCTCCACCCTGGCTCATCCTGCTGTTTGCCCCATATCTGCTCTTCATTCTCCCCTCTCTGCCCTTCCACTCCCATTGTACTGCAGTTCCTCACTCCTGGAATCTTCAGAGGTCATTGGGACCACCCCCCAGCCTTATCTAAGTCAGAATTACAATTAAGAGAGAGAGCAATGGCCTCATGCCACAAGGAAGCTTGTTAGAAATGCAGAATCTCAGGTGCCCCCCAGACTCACTGACTCAGAATCTGCACTTTAACAAGGAACCTAGGTGACAGAATTAAAGTCTGAGACCCACGGAATGAAAGCCCTTCAGTAACAACTTATCCAATATAGCCAGCCTGACACTGCAGGAAGCCTTGAGCTTGACACTGTTGAACCCTAAAAGGTCGAGTGTAAAGACGTAACCATGTCCCAGGGCTTTGGCCTTAAAGGAAATAGAGACTCACTCCATCCATGCTCCCATTTGAGCTCCCCATGTACTCAAAGGCCATTTCTCCCCTGGACTGTTACCCAGTGTCTTTAACCTTGGCATGTCTGAAGTTGGCAAACTCCTGCATTCACTCAGTATGTCTAGCCTTCCACCCAGACCACCTGTGTGCTGTCTGCCTCTCTCTGCCTGTCCCCTGACTTTCACCCTTGGCCTCTGGCTCTCAGGCAGGGCCTCAGGGCCTCCCATGTGACCCAGTCACTAGATGTGGCTTTCGGGCTTTTTTCCTGGTGCATTTGCCTACACAGCTAAAAATGCTGCTGCACACAGGAGCCTCCAGACAGCTTTGGAAACAGCAAGGTAGATCATTTTGATTTTTGTTTTACTTTCACCACGCAGCCACCCGCCAGCATAATTCTAGGGTTGCCACTGGCTGCCAGAGCTCCCACCGACAACTTCCCGGCGTGGTCTCACTCTGCTCTGCGTCTCCTCCTCTTACTGCCTGTCCCTGCCCTCCCAGACGCTCTCGCTTCCTTTGCTTTCTCTCTATTTCCCCTGGCTGCCCCGCTCCCTTCAACATTCCTCCTCCTTTTCTCTCTGCGGCTTCACTTAGTACTGGCAGCTGCCCAACTGCCTTGGGGCTTTAGTTATTAGTATTTTCTGGCAACTGCAACCTTAAACTCTATCCAAACATACCTGGATGGGCTAGTTTCTCTCTGGAGCTGACCGCATGCTTAGTACAAGTTTGAGTATAATTTGTTTTCTCTAAATGGATACATTAGAAGTGTCCCTGGGCTACCAATACTGCTGCTGTATCTTCACTTCCAAAGGGAAAGAATAGATGGGCTTGGGTTAGAGATGAAAAATGCAAGTTTAGACTCAAGAAGGAACTTCCTGTCTTTGCAAATGAAACATCAGAAGGGTTCCCAGGGGAAGTTTCAAAGCATCTGAAATCCTTTGCAGTAGGACAATGTTTACATCTGCATGCTGTTGCCAGCATTGGGAGTCTATAGGCTGCCGGTGGTCTCACCTTCTGGCCCTTTGATCATGACCCTCTTCTCCTGCCACCTTTCTTCCTAGCCCCGACCAAGTTAGTATCTCTCCAGGAATTTTTATGTTTCTTTTCTCACAGTCTAGCCTAGAAAGTTCTCTAAAGCTATATACTACCCAAGGATTGGCAAAAGCTACTTGTGACAATTTATATCTAAGTTAATTAAAAACAAATAAAATGGAAAACTTCAGTTCCTCTGACATACTAGTCACATCTTGGGTGCTCAGTGGCCACATGTGGCTGGCTGGTGGCTCCCATGCTGGAAAACACAGAGAAAAAAATTTTTTTTCTTTTTTGAAACAGAGTATCATTGTGCTGCCCTCTAACTCTGGGGTTTAATCAATTCTCTTGCCTCAGCCTCCCAAGTAGCTGGGACTACAGGCACCCACCACAATGCCCGGCTATTTTTGGTGTGTGGGGGGTGTGTAGTTGTCATTGTTGTTTGGCAGGCCCAGGCTGGGTTCAAACCCACCAGCGCAGGTGTATGTGGCTGGTACCCTAGACACTGAGCTACAGGTGCTGAGCCCACAGAGAAAATTTTCATCATCATAGAATGTGCTGTTGGACAGCGGGGCTCTGCATTCCCACAGAAACCCATTCGCGGGCCTCATGCCCAAAATGTTGTCCTACAGCTTTGTGGGGAAAGCTTGCCTTATTATTACCGGGGTATCTAGAAGTCCTTGCAGTTCTCATGTTCACTAAGATCTCCAGATTTGGCCTAAAAGCCATAAGCAGCCAGATCAACGCGTACACTTCCCCGCCCCTCCCAGCCCTGGGCTCTGACCTGCTGCTTCTTTCTCTGTCTTGTCCTGCTGGTTCCCCCGGTGACTGGTGCAGGACTGAGTCGGTGGCTGAGAAGATGCTGACCAATTGGTTCACTTTCCTCCTCTACAAGTTCCTCAAGGTAGGATTGGATGTGGCCATGTCTCTACCTCTGCCTCGGGTACTCCACCCTCCTGGGCATGAAACTGCTTCATCCTCACCTGCTGGGGGTCACTCCCCCTCCCCGAGTCCCCCTCACCTGACTCTTAGAACCCCACAAGCCCTCATCATGGCCTGTCTCAGGAGATAGAGCAGCACGGTCAGTCCAGCCTCAGAGATGCAAAACCCTTGAGGATGGATTTTCCCCCAGCAAGGGACAGATGAACCTCTAGGCAGCCATGTGATCCCTAGAGCTAAGTTCCCAGATGAGGCTGAACACAATCTGCCTATTATTTTGTCACTTCCCGTCCTGGCTCCAGACCTACTGAGGCTGATAAGAGTCTCAGGCGGGTACAGAGCCCCATGGTGCAGCAGATAAGCCAACCAGGTGCCTGGGAGGTGGAAGAGTGGTGCAGCTTCAGTTACTAACCTGGTTTCTAAGGAGTTCACACTATGGAGGACCCGCCTCTGCTTTGGATGGAGCCTCTGGTTGTTGCTAGGGTGGGGAGAGTGAACAGAGAAGGGGACAGGAGATGGAGGGAAGGGAAGAGAAAGCTCTTCAAGAGTGGTAGGAAAGGGCAGAATGGGGGAAGGTCCTGTGGTCCAAAGAGCCAGGAGAAATGAACTCCTGAAGGGCAAAGAGCTGGAGCAGAGGGGATTGAAGAGCTGAGTGCTAGGGCAGGGGGAGGAATCCGGCAGGAGCAGTGGAAACAGCCCTTTGGAGAGGGCAGGACTGGGTCGTGGCCTCTGCACATTGGTAGTCCCAGAGCTCTGCCCAGCATGGTTCTTCTCTTATCTAGGAGTGCGCTGGGGAGCCTCTCTTCTCCCTGTTCTGTGCCATCAAGCAGCAGATGGAGAAAGGCCCCATCGATGCCATCACAGGAGAGGCCCGCTACTCCCTAAGTGAGGACAAACTCATCCGCCAGCAGATCGACTACAAAACCCTGGTAAGGCACCTTCACTGCTGCCCCCACGGGTCTGCCAAGTGAGCTTGGTCCTGAGCACCCCTGCCCAGCAGAGGAGATGTGCTGGAAATACTGAAGAGCCCCCTTTCCGGATGTATCTGCTGCTCAGGCCCACCCAGGTGCATCCCCGTGCCTATGACCCCAGACTTCCTCTTCTTCCCTGAACCAGGCATCTGGGCTTACAGACCAGTGGCTCAGATGCCCCTGAACAGCATTGATGTCATTCCCACAATAGCAGTTGTAGGGTTGTGGCCCTTACCCACAGTCTCTAGCTGACCCAAGTGGCTTCCTCTGTTCTCCAAGCCTGGAGGATTAATGCTTTGCAGAACAGTTCCACATGCCAGGGACTAGGGGTAGGGAGGAGAGGAAAGCAGAATGCATTCCTCATGGTTCTGAAGCCACATTTTGCCTCCAGTCTAAGTTCAAATACAACTGTGACCCAAGCTATATAACGTGAGGCCAAGCATTTGCCCAAGGAACTTGTGGATTTCCTTTGTCAAGATCCTAGTAGAAACAGCTGCCCCAGGAGGCAGCAAAGCTTGGAAATTCAGAGCATGGAGTCTAGAATCAGATAAACCCAGATCTGAGCCTTGACTGTGCTTCTGACCCAAAGCCCAGACCCCACAGCCACCTGGGGCAGCAGCCCTGCCTCTAACCAAAGCCTTCCCTGCTGGCCAGGAAGGTTGTGCCCATGACCCACCTACCCCACTCATTTCCAAGAGCCCCAGGAATCCCAGGAGACATCTGAGCAGATTTGCTGGGATTGGCTGAGGATCCGGGGGAGCATTGAGAGCAAGGCCCTGCTTCCTGGTGGTTACCGTCTGCTCTGGAGGAGAGAATCAGAGGCTCCAATTAAAACGGAGAAAGGGGTAGAAACTTCTTCCAAAAATAAAGTCTGAATGGATTTCTTAATGAGACAGAACCACCATTTTAATGTCTCCTGCCCACCTCTCCCGCTCTGCTCCCTTCCTTTCCTGGCTCCCAGCAGCTTCCCAATATTGAATATAGCACAAGCTGTGATACTACTCTGTCCGCAAATTGCAGCTTCCTTTGTTGCAGAGGCCAAAGTGCTGTTAGTGCACTGAGCTGGTTTAGGTGAGGTAGCTGGACTGGGTCAAGGCCGAGCACCCACTGAGGCAGGGATACCTGGCATTCAGTATCTGTGGGGAAAGGGCCACAAATTGCTCTGCCACTGCTTTGCCTGGAGGAGGAACAGCTGCAGGGCACTTAACCATCTGTGGGCATAGAGAAGGGAACTCCCACAGAGTGAGGGCAGCAGCCCCCTGGAGGGAAGAGGAGGGTGGGAAAGCATGCTAGGCAGCAGCAGACAGGCTGACACAAACACCAGGTGAGCAGCCACATACACAAACACAGAGTAGTGGCTGGAAGGGCCTGGGCACTTTGGTCAACTGCAAGCGATGTTATCCTGGGCAGGAGGGATAACCACAGAGAGGCTCTGAGAGGCTCAGGGAGAAGTGAGGGCCCCACCTGACAGTCAGGTGCAGCTCCTAAGCACTGAGTGATGCACTGGATTGATGCTAGAGCTTGACTGGCATGGCCTAGGGCCCTGATGCTGGGGTGTCCCAGGACCATCAGCACTGTATCTGGGAGCCCACTAGAGCACTGGATGCTTACCTGGGAGCCCGAGCCCACTAGGGTGCTGGATGCTTCCTGGGAGCTTGCTAAAGCACTGGATGCTTACCTGGGAGACCACTAGAGTGATGGATACTTACCTGGGAGCCTGCTAGAGTGATGAATACTTACCTGGGAGCCTGCTAGAGTGATGGATGCT
>NW_003852444.1:11852444-11852705 GCF_000181295.1 Otolemur garnettii
CTTACCTGGGAGACCACTAGAGTGATGGATACTTACCTGGGAGCCTGCTAGAGTGATGAATACTTACCTGGGAGCCTGCTAGAGTGATGGATGCTTATCTGGGAGCCCACTGAGTGATAGATGCTTACCTGGGAGCCCACTAGAATGATAAATACTTACCTGGGAGCCTGCTAGAGTGCTAGATGCTTACCTGGGAGCCCGCTAGAGTGATGGATACTTACCTGGGAGCCCACTAGAGTGATGGATACTTACCTGGGAGCC
>NW_003852444.1:11852843-11853861 GCF_000181295.1 Otolemur garnettii
CACTACAGTGACGGATACTTACCTGGGAGCCCACTAGAGTGATGGATACTTACCTGGGAGCCCACTAGAGTGATGGATACTTACCTGGGAGCCCATTAGAGTGATGGATACTTACCTAGGAGCCCACTGTGTGCTAGATGCTTACCTGGGAGCCCACTAGAGTGCTAAACACCTGGGAGCCCAGAGATGTCTATCCATGAAGCTGCTAAAGGGCTAGAAGCAACCTGGGATCCTGCTAGAGTATCAGATAGCCAGTCGGGAGCCCATTAAAGCAGTAGATGTCTACCTGGGAACCTGCTAGAATGCAGAATCTTGTGCACCACCCAGATCTGAATCAGAATCTGTGTCTCAACAAAACTCCCAGGGATTCCAATCACACTGAAACTAGAGCAGCACTTCCCTAGCAGAGGACACGCCTGGAAGTTTGTTCAGAAACTGCCAAGGAAAATGGGGGAAGGGAGCTTTTGGGTGGAGCTATGCTTTGCCAGTGGCCAGGGAGCCCTAGCCTTCTGTGGGTTGCCCCTTCCTCTCTAGAAGGCCTAAAGCACCATGGAGGTGTTCTTGTGAGGCCACGCTGAGCCCAGGGGCGAATAGAAATGCCAGGAGATTGCACTCAAATGGCAGCCTGTGCCTCATAGTACCCTAGAGGAGGAGGAAGCCCAGCAGAAGCTGTATTCCTATTGTTCCTATTGCAGAGGACAGGACAGCAGGGTGGCCAGAGCAGCAGGAAAGATAGACTGAGCTGCTGGGTGGGGGGGGAGGGGCCAGAGGAGGGAGCACTGGGAAAGGTGCATGGAGCACATGGTCCAGAGGGCCTTCCACCACTGTTTGCAGTTTCGGGTATTCTGAGGGTGAGACTTTGGTTTTATAGATCCAGGGGATTTTTTTTTTTTCTTCTTCTTCTTAATGGAATAAGCATGTTTGCGTTTGCACTCATAGCAGTCTAGTTGCTAATGAAAGGCAGGCGCCCAGGGGCCAGGGTCTGATTGGCACCACATGGAGCCAGAGGGGGGCGGCT
>NW_003852444.1:11853881-11855699 GCF_000181295.1 Otolemur garnettii
GCGTTTGCACTCATAGCAGTCTAGTTGCTAATGAAAGGCAGGCGCCCAGGGGCCAGGGTCTGATTGGCACCACATGGAGCCAGAGGGGGGCGGCTGGGAGGGAGGCTGGTGTCTGGCTCTGCAGACCAGATGGGGCCATCAGGAAGTGGTTATGAGGGCGCAGAAGGAGTGAAAGTTCCAAGAAGGAGAGAGACACACACAGGGTTGAGGGGAAGCCCAGGAGCAGAGGGGTAGGCCTCTTGGCAAGGTGCTCCAGGGTGCCCAGGCCCCTCGGCCAGCTCTCAAGTCCTCACTCACTCCCCATAGCATCCACCCTGTGCCACTAGCATAGAAGGAGCCCTCTGTGAGGACAGCAAGAAAAGAAAAGGCTTAAACTATTTAAATACAAAGCCCAGAACTTTTTATAGGAAAAAAATATTATTTGGTGAAGCAGAGTTTTAACTTTCCCCTAGTTCCATAAAGAGAAATAGAGGCCCTGAGCCAGATAGTAACCTCTTCCCCTAATAAGAGGGTTCAAGTTCAAAGCCAGCTTCAAGTTCAGGGATCTCAGGTGGCTTGAACCTGCAATTTCTAAAGGGTGCCTTTTTTGTTTTTGAAGAACACATTAAACTTCTTATAGATTCTCCAACCTCTAATCAATCTGACTCCCCCCCCCCAAAAAAAAAAAATTGAAATGAAATCTTTGGACAAAGGAGCCAGATTCCCATTAGTTCTGAATGTGAGTGTATAAGGAGTGACAAGAAAAAGACTGGCTTTCATAGGTGGGTCAGGGGGCTCAGAGGTGGGTGATGCCTCCTCTGTGCCCTGTGACAGTGACAGTGTATGTGCCTGCATGCATCCATGTCCATTCTGTTTCAGATGTCCCCTCATTACCTCCACACACTTGGTCCTCATTGGAAAATTAGGATTTTAGGGAAGTTTTTTCTGACAGGGAGGGAAGCCCACAGCTCATACTCTTGAATGGATCTTGAAGCCAAAGTGTCACTCTGCTTTCCAGGACAGAAAAAGCAATGGGCTTAATGTGAGCAGAGAGAGGCTGCAGTCGCCCTCCCCCTCCCCAGCCCATCCCCGAGAGGAGGAACCATTCCTGACCTGATCCCAAGATGCTTCTAGGAACAGCAGAAGCTATCCCTGCTCCCTATTCCATGTGCCTCCTTCCCACCTGCCCCCAGGTGCTGAGCTGTGTCAGCCCAGATAATGCCAACAGCCCCGAAGTCCCAGTAAAGATCCTCAACTGTGACACCATCACTCAGGTGAAGGAAAAGATTCTGGATGCCATCTTTAAGAATGTGCCCTGCTCGCACCGGCCCAAGGCTGCAGACATGGACCTAGGTGAGTCAGCTGCCCATCCAGGGGTGACCCCATGGCCAGTCCCAAACACCTCCTGCCTTCTCCCGTCGGCAGCAGGCAGAGCTGGGGTGCAGGAAGCAGGGGGCAGAAACACTGGCTGGAGAGAGCCAGGCGTGCCAGGCCCCCCAGGAGCCCATGGGTTCGCATTCATGGACTGTGCAGAAGTGGCCAGTGCTGGTCAGTGAGCAAAGCGTAGCAGGGGAGGGGGCACAGGTCACCTGGCAGTGTGCCAGCGATCTGACCCAACATGTGATGCCTCTGAGGTTCTTTGAATGGCTGAGGAGGTTTAAAGGTAAAGTCCCTGTGGCCCAGGTCTTGCCACCGCCGTTGTTGTCCCCCCAGGCTGTCCCCTTCCTCTCTGTTCTTTGCTTGTGATTTTTCTGAATACCTACGTCTGAGGGATCTGGGTCAGCAACAGAGAATGGAGAGAAAGAATAGAGAGAAATGAACTCTGACAGCTTGCGAGGG
>NW_003852444.1:11856406-11864420 GCF_000181295.1 Otolemur garnettii
CGCTCAGCATCTGGAAGTTCTGCTGACTCCCCTAGATTCTCACTCCTTCATTTAACCCCATCTCTTCTTGCTTGGTCCTGGGCTGGATGTGCTTGGCCCTGTGGTCAGCACTCGGACACCGAGGGAGCGTGGGGGATTGAGGGAGCCCACGTTCTTCTCCACAGTGGGGGGTGTCTCTGAGTATCTTGTTTCTGGGACATGAAGGAAGCCAGTGTGAGATGGGAGGATATCCACGTGTATGTCTGGAGCATGGTCCCTAGAGCCGGAGTGGGCACACAGATCTGCGTGCATGTCATTGGCTTCTGCTGTCAGGAAGACGCCACAGACGCATGAGGTGAAGGAGCCTGTTATGAACCCGTGGAGAAGGGTGGTTCCTGGAGGGAAGACCCTGCGTGGAAGTCCCACCTCCAAACAGCTGACCAGGGTGCTTCCTAGCGGATTTTCCAGAGAGAGCTAAATTTAGTAGGGTAACCAGCCAGTACCCACTGTTGCTTTGTTTGCTTTTTTTTTTTTTTCCTGTGGGACCCAATAGCAGGGCCACACCTCAGCTTCTCAGGGTCCTTACCTGAAAAATGGGTGGGAGGAGAGCCCTGCCTGAATTGGGCTGAGGGGAGGGCTGAGGGGGACATGCTCACACTGGAAGGTGACTTCACACAGGTTGTTTGAGAGCACGGAAGAGGCTCCTGAGTGTGGGTGTATGGAGAACTGGGGGACATCCCTGGGAAGTAAGGAGCATGGGCTCTGTGAGTCTCCACCTGAACAATCAAGGCTCCACCTGGAACTCCTTCTCTGCCTTTTTAGAGAAGGGCAGGTGGGTGGTAAACGCCAGCAGGTCCTGAGGTGGCTAAAATACTTAAAGGAGCTCAGAAAGGGGGGACCTGTTGTTCTTCAGCATCAGCTCAAACCCAAACCAAGGGGAGGCATCCTCTGGAAGCTACACCAGGGCCGGCCCTCCACACCTGCTGGGTATCCTGGAGAGAGGCCATTTTACCTCTGGGAGCTGCTGCTCACCATCAGTTGTTCCCACCTGGAACTTCATGCCCGGAGCTGGGGAAGGAAAGAGGATGCTCGTTGGCTTTAGAAACTGCTCCTTTCAAAGGCCTGGGGATGCAAGCCCAGCAAAACAAGTCTTTTTCTTTTCTTTTAAGAGACAGGATCTCGTTCTGTCACCCAACCCAGGCACAAGTGCAGTGGTACAATCATAGCTAACTTCAGCCTTGAATTCCTCAGTTGAAACCATCCTCCCACCTCAGCTTCCCAAGCAGCTGAGACTATAGGCGTGTGCCACCACACCCAGCTAGTTTTTAAATTCTTTTGTAGAGATGGGGGTCTTGTTCTGTTGCCTACGCTGATCTCAAATGCCTGGCCTCAAATGATCCCCCTGCTTCAGCTTCCCTAAGCACTGAAATTACAGGCCTGAGACCAGCAAAGCAAATCTTCAATAAGAAGACTCAAAGCCACCTGCTGCCATAGCCGTAAACCAACTGGAGTGGAGGCATCCACTGCCAAGGCAACCACAGTTGCTTCCTGCTATCCACCATGAGTGAAGGAAGCCCAAGAGTTGCTCAGCAACCAGGGCTGCCCAAGGTTGGCCATTCTCCCAAGCTAGAAGCTGCACCAGTAGGGAAAAGCCACCTGCTTCCTTGACTGCTCACACTTCAGATGCCCAAGACAACAGGAGGTTTCTGTGCTGTCACATGTGCTGCCACGGCCACCCCTAGTAGAATAAGGCCACACAGCAGAGAAGAAGCAAAGAAGGGACCCCTCAGCCAGTCTAAGCCTCAGGCCCCATCCCACTGGGGAAAGGCTGCATGCTGAGAAAGGTCTCCCGGCTCCACTGTGATGGATACTCTTCTGAGAAATTTCCTTTTTTTCTCACTAAAGCCAGAGTTTGCAGCTGCCCCCAAAGCTGGGCTTCTTTTTACCAAAGTCAGATTGCATAATAAGGAAGTGGGGCCTCCTCAGAGACATACATGCTTTTTTCACACTGCTTGACTCTCGGCCCCCAAGAGGAGAGAGAAGCAAGAGAAGTTGTTCCTATCATGTAGGTGAAAGTGCTTTGAAAGCCTGAGAGCAATTTACAGATGTAAGGTGTGATTATTATAAAACATTAATCTATGCCGAAGGGGACCATAGCACATGGGCACAGAGAGGACTCAGTCAGCCACACGTGCTGGACAAAGAAAGTCGAGCACTCACTCTGCCCCCACCCCAGGCCTCCTCCCACCCTTCTTCCCTGCTGAGGGCATTGGGCAAAAATTGTGTGCCCCCTTCCTGATGCCTAGACCTTCGCAAGGCAGGACAACTGTCCCAGACCAGCTCAGAAGGAAGCAGACCTGTTGGACTACCCCTGTCCACTGTTGCCGTCCCTTCCCTCACCAGGCTCTGCACCTGGTGCTGGCCCAACTAAGCCCTGCCAACACTTCGGCGCCTTGTTCCTCAGAGCTCTTTAGAGTTCTCCCCATCCTCTCTCTCCACCTCCTCACCAGACTTGTCCAGGCATTAAAGAAGCTGTGTGGGAATTGTATTAGCAAATGTTTTTCAGAGAAATAGAACTAATGGGTTGTTACACACATACACACACACACACACACGTATATATAGAGAGATTTGTTTTAAAGAACTGACCATGATTATGGAGGCTGGGAGGTCCAAAACCTGCGGAGTAGGCTGAGAGGCTGGAGATCAGAGAGGAGCTGATGTTGCAGCCCAGGTCTGGAGGCCGTTTGCTAGCAGAATGTCCACTTTCCTGGGAGAGGTCTGTCCTTCGTTTTATACAGGGCTTCAGTTGATGGGATAGGGCCCACCCACATTGTGGAGAGTCTGCTTTCCTCAAAATCCACCCTGATTTAAATGTGAATCTCATGTAAAGACACCCTCGCAGAACCACCTAGAATAATGTGGCCCAGACAAACTGACACATCTAATTAACCATCACAAGAACTAAAGTGAAGGACACATGGTCACTTCCACTGCCGTCTTCTGGAATCTGCAGAAGGAAAACGGTGGCAGGAGAGGTGTCAGGACTATGGCAGGGTTCTCAGTGTAGCACCTGCTCAGTTGTGCATGAGGCCATCTTCACCAGGTACCCACAGGCGTGTTCCTTTCCACCCACAGGCATGCGGCAGGGTAGGTCCCTGCCTGCATCGCTAAAGTCTTCAACAAACTCTATCACACAAGCCTACTTCATGTAAAGCTCTGCACCAAGCATGGGGGCACTGACATGACTGGGAGAAGTGCCTCGTTTCTTAGCATAGTGGAAGAGGCAGGGCATTTTTCTCTCTGAGTCTAGGGACTCTTTATCTCCTCCCTTTGACCCCTAGAGGAAATAACTGGTGCAATTCTGCCCCCTGCACAGATGGAGAATCTCCAGCTCAGAGAGGCCCAGTGCCCAGGCCTGGGTCACACAGCAGGGAGGTGGAGAGAACACACACTTTACTTTACACACACACATCACACATCTCTCCTCTGCTCCCTATTTCTCCTCCCCTCTACTCCTGCCTATGACCTCCAGAGATTCCTCTGGTTTAATGCAAATGCTCTACCAATAGCCCTCAGGACTCCACCGCCCTGTCCCTGTCTTGTGGCTCAAGTCGAGCTGAAAGGATATATTTTTTCAAATAAGTAATTCCTGTAGGCAATAAAAAGATACACTATCTTCTGAGTGAAATATAAAGAGTTCACAGCAGCTGTCTCCCCAGTTTGCATTTTCCACTGCACCTGATGGGAAGGACAGATAAAGATAATGGGATTTTTCTTTCTTTTTTATTTCACCTCCCTCTCTCCCTAGAAGGTGGAAATGTAACAAATTGGATTGTGAGTGTGTCTGTCCTTTGTGCTTGGTGCCTGGAGCAGGGCATGGGGCTGCTGGGCAGAGCTACTGAGACAGAGGTCAGAGCTAGTGATTTTCTCTTGTGCCATGCATATAAATGCCAGGGTCACCTTCCCTCCTCCCCACTGACACCACCTGCCTTTTTAACTCTTCTGTGACCCACCACACTGCCCTGGAGTGATGCCAGAGCACCGTGTTCCATATTCAAGACAGGCCATTAAGTACCAGCTCATCTCTCTTTAAATCAGAAAGCAGGGCACAGCCTTCTTTGTGCCTTTGACTCTCCAGACGACCCCACGTTGCACCAGCTGATTGGTGCTGAGCGCCTTACTGTTTGCAGAACCCTGGTGCCTTAGATGCGAACAACGCACTTCTACTTAGCAATTTCTTCTTTGAAGCATCAGGTGTCATAGTGCAATCATATATTACATTTGAGAATGTGCAGTCACAAGAAAATTACTTTTTTTCAAGAAAACATTTTGAGATGGCCACCTCTCCTACTCCCAGGCCAGTTTTCTGACCTTTTCAGCAGTCACAGTCCGGTCTGCTCATGGCCTCCCGCAGCCCTTCTCCAATACCTGCCTGCGGCACTGCCAAGAGCTGGGTGTTGAGGGTTTCGGGGTGCTCAGCCGTGTGTCCCCTTGGAGTTCCCCTGCTGACAGGCGTGCGGAGCAGCAGAATCAGGTCTCCTACATCCTCCTGCTTGGCCCCTGGTTTAGGGGTGGAGGGTGCTCTATGGAGGGTTGGTGTGTGTCACTGGTGAGGGCCCCCAGGTGAGGAAAGGTGGCCTCGGGGGAAGAACAGCATCTGGCTGTGCAGATGGCCTGAGAGGATCCTGTACGGCCTACTGGATGTGCCCTTCCTCCCTCACCTCTGCATCGGCCCTTCCTCTAGTTTCCTGTGATGGGTCTGAGGAGACACGGCCATAGGAAGACTGGATGGGGGTTGTTGCAAAGCCTGCAGGGTCCCCTGTGTGGGGTTCAATGAGGCGCATGTGTGTGCCTGCGCATGCGCCCATGAGCCCACTTGCACATCTACGCCAGAAGGGCTACAACCTAGTGAGGTGCTGTGGCCATAGGAAGGGTTTACCTCCCAGTGTTGCACCTACTGGTGGGCAGTGGACTCTCCAGGAGCCAGCCCACCCACGTCTTCAGTGCCAGGCTTTCCTTCCAGGTTGACCTGTAGAGGGTCCCTTCCCTCTTCTAGACCCAGGTTCCCACTGACACCCATGCGCCTTCTCTCATATGTGGGCACACGTGCAAGTAAGATCCAGCCTGGCCTGAACGTCCCCAGGATCCACACCCCATGCTCTGCCTTAGCTGAGGCCTTACCACTGCTCTGCTTAAGGTGACATCTCTAAAAGGTCTCCCTGCCTCCAAGTCCTGCTGATGCCACCCCCTCCTTCTCCACGCTCAGCTCAGCCCCAGAGGCCCTGGCAAGGCACACTGGACTTCCACATGTTTCTTCAGCCTTTTCTGTCAACCCTCTCCCACGAGGACTCAAGCTCATGGATCCATAGATGTGTTGTATACATGCCACCTTTGGGTCTGGACACTCATCCCCACCCCAGTGACCCCAGGCCAGTCAGCAAACACCCACTTGTCCTTCACTGCCCAGCGCTCCATAGTCTTTCCTCCCTCTCACGCCCACCTAGCCCCAACCTCAGGGCTCTTGCAAGGGCTGGTCCTTTGTTCCACTGCCTTGCTCAGTTCCATGCTGTGTCCGGCTGGTCTATCTAGAAGGTGTCTGTACGGAGTCACACTGTCCCAGGATTCATTTCAGCCACCCCTGAGCAGGTGACTCACATCATTGGATGCCTTGAAGATATTTTCCAGCCTCTCATCATGCCCCAAGGCCAGTCAAAAACTGTCCAGGAGGTTCAGCATTCACCTGGGGGACGCTCCCATTGGCTGAGCCACGACATTGTCAAGGAGCTGTTCTAATGTGGCCACCTCGCCAGAGCAATACATGCATTCAGGAAAAAGATTTTCAGGGCTGTCTTTATAGGCAAGACAGAAGGAGCCCATCTGGTGAAAAGAATGCAGCACAGGGGTTAGGAGACCTGGGTTCTATTTATTTTCATTGCTATTATTAAAACGAAGCATACACTGAATGTGCAACCGGGTGCAGAATTAGACATAGCCCTCATGCAGGGGCCTCGTGGGCTGACCTAACCAGATTTACCACTATGGAGGGGACTGGGGACGGTCTATCATGTCTAAAGGTGGCAGGCCCCCTGCCTCCCCAGCTGGCGCAGCCTGTCCTTGGCCATACCCCCTCCTGTGGTGGGGATGAGATTCTGTGAACCCAGATGCACAGCTGAGACAATACATTGCTCCTGGAATGGGATGAGGCTACCTACTTTGGCCCTTGAACTTGACCTTGACCTTTCCTGGTCCACGTTTTACTCAGCAGAGCTCAGTGGCTCACAATTCTATTGAGCAAAGATCATGCAATATCCAAGAGCATTTTAGACAACTGAGCCCAATGTCCCCTGTCTGATCATCTTGAGACATCTCATGATGAGTCTGGGGAAAGCAGAGGCCATAACAGGCCTGAATGAGGGTTTCAAGAAAGGAAGAAAAGTAGATAAAAGGGGACGTGAAGGAGTGTTCTGGACAACAGAGTAAGGCCCTCAGGCAGGGAGCAACAGGTGTTAGGGAGTGGCTGTCCTTGTTAGCCTGTGTCAGTTATTCTGTGTGGGGAGTGTGGGGCTCCTTTAGGGTGGATGCCCCCCTCTCCCCTCCATTCAGGATTCAGCTGGGGGGTGGCTACTAGTGACCCTTGCTTCTGTGCTGCAGGCCCTAGGCTGCTACAAGCTGCCCATCCCTCTAAGGTTTCTGTCATCAGGACTGTGTTGGGGATGACACAGAACTTAATGGTTTTGTTTTGTTTTCACCTTTCTTGATATTTTAGAAAAATGCACATAGCAATTTTTCTAAGGTAACAAAAATAGCAGGCTCGAGAGATCTAAAGGCAAAGCTAAGTGTTCTTCATGATTCCCGTTCACTATCCATATGCCAATATGATATTTGTATGTCGGAGAACATTCCTAACTTTTTGAGATATTTGCCAAAAAAGCAACAGTTGCTACCTCTGTTACTGCCCCCCTTCCCAGTCAGAGGTGGGAGCCTGGGCCAGAGGGACCGGCTCTGGACTGGCACACCCAGGAGGCCTCCGAGCCCTTGAACCTGTGGCCAAGCATTGGTGTCAGAGCTGAGTGTGTTTCCTGCCTCCTGTGCCCACCCCTTGCCATCAAGTGCACAGCATCCCTGAGGTCGTCTCATAGGGGTGGGGGGCTGTGACCACTCCATCTGGCCCAAATTGGATTTGGTGGAAAGGGAGTGCACAGCTCCAGGAAACTGCCCCAGACTTCTTGTGCTCTTAGAGCTCCACCGAGTGGCAGCAGCTACCTGCCACTACGCCGGTCTGTCTGCAGATCAGGTAAGAGTCCAGGCATCACTGTCCCTCCCCTACACTCTCTGATACACAGTTGCTTCTTAAGGGGTAGGTACCACGCTGCAGTGCCTGAGGTGTGTCCACATTTGCCTTCTCCACTATGAAGTCGCAGACCACAGTACTTTCCTCATCTGCCTTTGTGATCTGATGGTCTAGTCCAGTGCCTGGGGAAGGGAATTCCTCTGGGTCATGGTGCAGACAGTGCCTGGAGATGGCAACATCTAGTTCCATCTCCTTAACCTTTGTCTTTCACTTTCCTGGTCATAAAATTGGAGGAATGAGCAACACTGGTCTAAGAAAGCACTCATTTCTGGCGATGGGAGTGCCTGGCTGCAGTTCTCAGTTCAGATCACCTTTCGTCATGGTGGCTAACAGAGTATCTCACAGTTCACCTCTAACTGTAGCCGTGATCCACATGGTGGGGCACAAACACACAGGCAGAAGATCCCCCTTTCACTGCTCAGAAAATGAGCCACCATTCTTACTCACCATTCCCCTTCACTCATTCATTTGTTCATTCTACTAATTCATTCATTTAATAAAGGCTTATTAAGTGCTCACTCTGTCCCAGCCCTGCGAGTAGGCATCTAGCAGCATTGTTTTCAAGGACAATCTGTCATTCCTTGGTTACCCTGGGGAGACATCCTCTGCCCTACTTTTTCAGACAGGGGCATGAAGGTAGACTGACTCTCACCTGTTTCCATAATCACTAGATGTGGCTCC
>NW_003852444.1:11864440-11864641 GCF_000181295.1 Otolemur garnettii
ACAACTTTGAGGGAAATTGCACAACGTTGAAGTCCAGAATCAATCACCACGGTCATTGCCTAGTCAGCCAGGCCATGGGGCTTGTTCAGATCCCACTAAGATATGCCTCAGCTGTCAGCAAGGAGTGCTGTGCAGCTGCTACGCCAGAGGGCTAGTTCTGGGCTGGGACTGTCTTCTTGTGCTAGCAAGCCCCACAGCCAC
>NW_003852444.1:11864949-11868412 GCF_000181295.1 Otolemur garnettii
GGAGGGCACCACGCAAGGGTGAGGACCCACTGCCTCAGACCTCGCTCCCAGCCAGTCTTCCCCTGGGTCTGACTACACAGCTTATCAACTGTCTGGGAAGCTTGAAAATATCCCTCTTCCTTTGTCCTAGTCATTCCAAAATACATGCATGCATGCATACCTACCTAAAATAAAATACAAAACAAAACTCGAGAAACAGAACAGCACAACAGCAAACACACATGCTGGCGACCAGCTGCCTCACTGGGGCATTTGCCCTTTGCCCGTGACCTTCACTGCCCCAGGTTCTAACCTCCATGAGTAATTCCAGCTGCCTCAATAGCACTAAGTGTTGTCCCCAGAAACTTCTCCACTCCAGTGGGAACACACATGAGCCTTAGTCCTCAGTCCTTCACCTGCCTGATGCTTCACTCGGCTCTACACCAGGCAGCTGGGAAGCCCCAGGAACTGGAGGCAAAGGACTTGGACTTGGGGAGCTTCTCTGCTACTCCCCAAGGCAGGCTTTTCTCTCTCTGGTCATCTTGCCACCTGTGAAATGGGGACAACAGCACAAGCCACATCAAAAGCACAATGCAGGGTGGACTCGGTGCTCTTTGTGCTACAAATGTGGCCAGTCATGGACCCACAGCCCAGCTGTGGCAAGAGGGAAACCAGCTAGGGGATCTGAAATGTGTCCCCATGGGCCACACGGACAATCAGTCCCTGGCAGGTCAGGCAGGGACGGCCCAGCAACTCGTCCTAGCACCTAACTACACTGTGAACAAGCCTGGGGTGCTTTATGCACATTTCAGAAGTACAAGCATCTGTGAAGCGCTGAGCAGGATCCTGGCTGCCTGGAAACCAGATTTCTGGCTTGTTGGCTGGAACACATGTTGCATTTGAACTGAAGAGGCCGTTTTTCCTTTCTGGTGTGTGTCCATAAGGATGGGTGTGTACGTGCACATGCACATACGTGTGTGGACATGCACAGAACTGATGTGTGTCTGATGTGCACGTGCATTTCTGTGTGTGCATTTCAAGATGTGCACTTCCCCATCCACGGGAGGTTTGTGCCAAGTATGCTGGTACAGATTTGGCTGATGAGAAACACTGTGATCTGCCAGGGAGCCCACTTGTCCCAGGTGTTTGGGCCGTGAGAAGGCCGTGGGAAGTCAGTGTATCCCTCCATCAGTTAATTAGATGTTGGATAGCTGACAAGGTTGGTGTCACCCAGAACTTCATGGAGATGGAAGTGTTACTGACCCTGAGACTGGGCTTTGCTGATTTTTCATTCACCTTTTCTCAATCACGCTGAAGTCATCCCTGGAATAGGAACAGGGTGTGCAGTGACTGAAGCCTCAGTCTTGATTTATCCAGCTCTAAGTCCTTAGAACTGAGCAGACGAGTCTTGCCCTAGTGATAGAGCACCTTGTATAGCTTAGTGCTCTGTTCAAGGCTCAGGGCTTACGTGCCTCATTCACTCTGTGGTTATACTGAACCTCTACCTCCTTCTTACTGAAATGGCCACTCACAGAAACACACGGGCAGGGGGAACAGGATTTGCTAACCCCTTTTGGGGGCCAGAACTGGAACTCAGGTTCCCCCTGCGTTGGGAGCTTCTGCATCCTGCTGTCAGAGGTGCACACACTGGCACTTGTCTCCTGATGCTCCCGAGATGGTGCTGTGTAGGCACCTGTGCAGGGATCCCCAGGGGCCCTCCAGGAGGGACCGGAGGGCCTCTTTGAGACTCCACCGCTCTCTCTGCAGAGTGGCGACAAGGAAGCGGGGCCAGGATGATCCTGCAGGATGAAGACATCACCACCAAGATCGAGAATGACTGGAAGCGGCTGAACACCTTGGCCCACTACCAGGTGAGGGGAGGGGCACAGGGGAGAAGTTGGGGCCAACCACAGTCCCTCACCTAGAAGTCTCAATCCTGGAATAACAGGGTCACCCCAAAGCTAGTCACCAAACTCCAAATCCCTTGTTCACCAGCAATTCATATTCCCTCAGTGACTCAGGGGAAATTGATGTCACCCAGCCAAGGAACCGGGGAGCCCGCCGTCTTTGGAGGCAGCATGGTGACCTGCATGTCTCCCGCGGGTGTAGGCAGAGTCCACATGGAAAGGTCCTCCTGGAGGTTCCGCTGGGCACGAAGGCGGGGTGGTCGCCCAGGGAAGCACTGGGGTGGAGACTGCCAGAGGGGCTCAGAATACCACTCAGTATTCAGGTTTGTGTCTCATTTTGCTCTAAGGAAAAATGACAGCCTCTGAAGTCCCATCATTCACCTGCAAGGCACCAATGGCTGCTTAGAACCAAGTTAATCCTGATTTTATCTGTAATTTCTGAGGTGGCAGAGTGCTGTGCCCAGGTCCTTAGAAGCCTTTTCCCTGTAGGTGCCAGATGGTTCTGTGGTGGCTTTAGTGTCCAAGCAGGTGACAGCCTATAATGC
This sequence comes from Otolemur garnettii, assembly GCF_000181295.1. Taxonomy (NCBI): domain Eukaryota; kingdom Metazoa; phylum Chordata; class Mammalia; order Primates; family Galagidae; genus Otolemur; species Otolemur garnettii. The sequence goes on from NW_003852444.1 coordinate 11,867,381, forward strand.
AGTGAACAACTCCACAGTCTCAAGGACCTCAGCAAGTAAATATGGTGAGAGCTCACTGACTATCCTTGGGGGCCGGGATGTCCTGAGCAGCTGGAAGGCAGCAGCGCCGGGCGGGGAGGAGGGTGAGTCAGGCAGACAGAGCCTTAGTGGGGTGGGCAGGGAAGGCGAGAGGATCCTGGTTCCAGTTGGCCCCTCTGATGCCTGAATATCATCAAGCAAAAGAGGAAAATCCAGCCTTCAGGAGCGTCTTAGAGTCTGTACGACGCTTTCCCTTTTGTGATAGTTATTATCTCACATCACGTTCATAACAATCCGGTGAATTAAATAATTATTATTTCCCCCAATTATGCAAATTAGTAAATTATAACTCAGATACACAGAGGCTAAATGACTTTTAAAAGTCACACTGCTATCATGCAGAGGAGGGAAGGTACAAACCCGGGCTGTGCCTGCGGTGCAGGGAGAGGGTGCTGGATATGGGGGTGAGACCAGAAGGTGCCCTGCCCTGCCACCACCTGTGTGCTCTGGGGCCAGACATCAGGTTGCTCTGAGCTTTGGTTCTCTTATAAGCAAAACAAGGATTGAAAAAGCTCACAAATTCACAGATTCTTCTGCGTAACAAATAGGTGAATATATAGAATGGTGCCTACGTGCAGTAGGACCATCACCTTCTGTTCCCGCCCAGCTCCCATTTCACTAGAGCTCACAGACACTGGCAGGAGCTTCAGGAAATAAATGGAAAAGATTGGCCCAGGCCAGAAGGGAGGAGGTAGGCGAGCGGGCTACCAGGGGATTATTCCGCTGGACAACGTTTATTAAGACAGGCTACCTGCTCTTATGTGTGTACTTAATTGGCTACATAGGACACGTCCTAAGACAGAACTTGAGAACTCATGCAGGGAAAAGTGTAAAGAAAGTACAAGCTTATATTTTTACAAATTGAATAATTAAGGGTGGGCACATCGCCAAGTATAGGAGGGCCAGAGTGGGAATCTGAGTGAGTGGAGAAGCTGCAGATAGTTTCTTGGTGGC
>NW_003852444.1:11868987-11899020 GCF_000181295.1 Otolemur garnettii
AGCTGCGTCTCTTCCCATTCTTCCACTGTGCCTTCCAGAAGGATTACAACTTCTCTGGGGTACCATATGTATACAGTCTCAAGGGGTAGAAGTTGGGGGTCCATCTGGGACTACACAGGTACCATTTCTAACCCTGGCTCTGGGGACGTTTAGTGCCCACAGTTCCAGTCTTCCACTCCCGAGTCTGGGCTCACTCGGCTCTGCTCTCTACAGAGCCAAATGAGTAACCGTTCATTAGCCAGTATGAATAATGCCCAAACAAAACCAGCAGATTGTGTTTGTCTGATCCGACCAAGGGAGTGTTCATTAGCATTAGTGAAAAGTGCTAAAATAACACCGCCAGAGGGTGTTAAACCAAACCGTGTTGCTGGCAGGGGAAGACTTACTCAGGTCCAGTCATCAGTGTTAGATCTATTTTCCATGTGCGGGGAAGTTTAAAGCTGTTAGAGACAGATGAAGGGAGGGGGAAGATTTAATACGTGGACTTGCCCCATTTTCCCCAAGCAGGGCAGGCTGTACGCTCTCCCCTGCTCTGCCCTGTTCTGCAAGGCAGGTTTGAAAACCTGTCCTCAGAGTTGCGTGTCCTCCCTCCATGTCCCCCTCCCCAGGGCACACTGCAGAAGTTTGTAGATGACCTCTTTGAGACCATCTTCAGCACAGCACACCGTGGCTCCGCCCTGCCCCTGGCCATAAAGTACATGTTTGACTTTCTGGACGAACAGGCAGACAAGCATGGCATTCACGACCCACATGTGCGTCACACCTGGAAGAGCAACTGGTGAGTGACAGGAGGATGCGGGCACACGAGGAGGGGCCTGAGTCAGGCCCTTGGGAGGAAGGCTGGTGGGAGGCCACCTGGTCAGCTGGGAGCCCGCACAGGCCCGTTATCTGGCCCTCCCCCTCCTCTCTCACTTCCCTCTACTCAACTCTGTCTGTGTATATTTTTTTACCTATCAATTATTTAATCCGTTAACAAACATTTACTGAACCCACTAAATGCACAAGAAATAATATGCCATATGTCATGGCCTGGACACTGTCCCATCTGGGTGTCTCCTGGGTGCCCAGCAGCATGCCCCACACCTTGTGAGAATCATAGGCTGATCACGCAGGCCTCTGCCCTCCGGGAGCTGACAGGTGAGAGTCAGGGGCCAGCAAATCCCCTCTGCGCAGAGGAACGAATGCTGTGGTGGCAGGTGTGTTGTGTGCAACCAGGGTGTGGGACAGCCGTGTCTGCCAAACACGGGTAGAGCGTTGATGGTCTTGTCTTCCTGTGAGGCGCCAAGATTCTCCGAGTATGAACTGACACTCTGGGTGTAGCCCCTTTTCTCCTTTTAACATGTATCATCCATCCCTTCATCTGAGAGTAATTTGTATTTCAGGTGGAAATTGCAAGGTCACACATCAGTATTCAGCACTTGGGATGGAACCTTGCATGAAGCTGGGGACTCAGTAAATACTGCTGAGAGGCAGGGCCAGGAGGGTGTCAGGGGGAGAGTTCCACCTCGGGCCAAGCCAGACTGTGTTAGTCTCTGGCTTCCAGAATTGCCTCTCTGCAGTTTTTACACGTTGTGGTCCCAGATTGTTCTCCCCCCTGTCATTTTTCAAGGTAGCAGGTGTGCTGCCCAGCACCTACCACCGCTGGGAGTGGCAAGGCACTGGGGCTCAGCCAGGTACCCCACAACCAGCCCTGGGCCCCAAAGCAAAGTACAGGTTTCATGGAAGTCAGACTGTGGGAGTCAAACTTTATTCAGTGTAGTGAGCTCTGGATCCTCCTCACCCCTCTGCCCCCAGGGAAGAGTAGAGTCTCTCTACTGACACTGAGAAATCAGGCAGGAACAGGGGTCTGGGCTGCAGCAGCCAAGAGTGGGGTTTGCTCCCACATGAACTCTTGACGAGGGCAGATCTTCCATGCCGCAGTTCTTCCAACCTGTCTGAAATAAGACTCAAAATCCAGCTTGCCCACTTGGTACAGTAACCTGGGTAGAGTGGTGTCTTCCTTTGAGAGTCCATCTGGGTCTGGTCTCTCCCAGTCCCTGCCTCTAGGTAAGGCAGGTTAACCCTCTAGGTTAACTCTCCCATTCTTCTTAGCATGACTCTTGGGGGCTCTTCCAAGGGGTGTATCCCCAGCCTACACAACCTGCCATTTTCTATCTGGGTGTCTTCCCGCTTTCCACCCTACTGAATGTCAGCAGCCTTTGTGATATAAGCAATGCACTGCCCAGACCTTCTCTTGGTCCTAGCCAAGAGAGCTGGGTCTTTCTGAATCACTACTACACACTCTTACTAGCCCATGGTAGAAGTGTCACCTAAAATAGTATACAAGTCATTTGTTTCAGCCCATCTCTCCTGCTTGGGTAAGACCACTTCCAAAGACGTGTCCTAGGGGTGAAGGCAAGTCCTCCCAGTCTTGCAAGGACTCAGGTGTCATCACAAAGAACTCTCGGTCCACATAAAGAAATCTCAAGTAGGAGGCAGCCATGCTGTGCTCTTGTCCTGTCAAGGACACTTCCCCTGACCCTGATTTGATCCTTGCTACCCTGGGCAAGAGACAGTCTGGGAATCTTGAGATTTGCATATCCACTTGGAGTTAATTGTCCCTGATTGAAAAGAGATTGTTTTTTTATTCTTGACTCAAGGTATACCCCACCCTTTCCCCATCCCCTCCTTCTAAGTTCCTTACCTTTTCTCTTTTAAATAAACCTCCTGCTCATTTAGCCTGAGTGGCTGCAATCAACCAGAGATTAGTGCCACCACTAATGTTAATAATATGCTAATGTTTCATTAGTCAGGAGTCTCCAGTGGGTGCAGCGGCTTCCCTGTTCCATGTGCCTGTCATCATCACAAGTGTCTTAAGGAACAGGAGTATAGGAGAGAAACAACCAGTGGATGGGATGTGCACCCCCAGAGTCTCTATTTTGGGTGGGATTTCTGGAAACAGGAGTACGTGGGCAGAGACATCATTAACTGGGTAGTCATGGGTCCTTCCTTCAGGGCCCTGAGCCCAGCTGCCGTGATCTCCCCTTTAGGAAGGTGGGGCAACTGTAGCAACTGCATCCTCACCTGTGTGTGCCTCTCTGAGCTATCCCTGGGCACCATCCCATTACCTCCGCTCCTGGATGTCCGATGATGAAGCAAGTGCCACTAAACACTGTCACATCTCAGTGCTGCTGGCCTGGGTCCAATGCTGCCAGCCTGGGTCCTATGCTGCATATTTTGTAGGAACTAAACACATACTTGGCGATTGATCGGCAGTCTTAAATCTCAAGTCCCACTGTAGTTACAGCATTAGTTGTGTGTCCATACTGGCTGCTGGAAGATGCAACAAGTCAAGAAATACTGTACTGCTCTGTTGAAAGAATGTAACTCAGAGTTTACGTTCTAAGAGGCAAACAAAACACATAACACACATTGTAACTATTATCAACAGCAGGAACAACCCAAACAGCAATAAGATACCAGAGGAAATGGTGGACGGGGGAAGCGGGAGCAGAGGGAGGGAAGGAAAGAAGCCATCCCTCACTTGGCACAGCCCGTCCTCACCTGAGGCTCAGGGGAGGGGATGGAAGTCATGGGCTGGGATGGCTACCAGGGAGACGGACAGCAAATGGGGCTGGGCTGGAGTTCTCTCAATGCCCCAGACGCTTTCTAGCAACAGACTCACAGCCCCAGAACACAAAGCACAGACTTCCTCTTTGTCCCTGTTTATGCTGACTGGCTCCTGCTGCAGGCCCACCTCTTCCCCTACTTCCCCCTCCCCCCCCACCCCCGCTGAGATCCCCTCAGGGAACACTCAATGCCTCCCAGGGTCCCATGTTGACCCCACATATTCTCCCACCTAGCTCCCACAGTTCTCCAAGCATATATTGAGTCTCCTGTCTGTCCTCCCCACATACCCACCAGAATGCAGTCTTCTTAAGGGCAAGGACAGAGGGGTGTCATATTCACCACCATGTCCCCAGTTGCCAGCACAGTTCCTGGTAGGCAGCATGTGCTAATAGGAAGAAGCGGGCAGGGGAAGGATGGGACTTGATGGGGCAGCTGTGGTAGGTGAGCATGGGTCTCTAAGTGTGCCAGCTTAGAGATGACAAGTCAGCTTGCTACCTGGAAACACTTAGCCTCAGGACCTTTCCTGCTGGGAATAAGCTGACAGGACTGGGAGAGAGGAAGCATGTGGCTTCTGCCAAGTCACATGGTAGGTGGCAGAGACTCAGAGGTGAGGCCTAGAGTCCAGGTGATTACTTGGAGTTTACCAACAGGATGCTTCTACGTCAGGTAGGGGGGCAGACAGCACAGAGTCACAACATGTTGTGGCCATCTCCTGTGCTGGGACAAGACTGTGAGCCTGCGGTCAAGGCAGGACATCACATCCCCTCTGGTATCTGCTGGCATGTCTCTGGATCAATTATCCATCCTTGCTGACCCTTGGTTTTCTAGAGGAAATTGGAGCCCTACAGGTGTTACCTCCCATCCCTGGCCTAGAGAGGCCTCCTAAGCCCTGTTAGTTCCCCAGCCTTCTCTCCCCCTCCAGTGGCAGCCCACCATGCCGTCTCCCTGACCATCCTCTGCTTCTGTCCACACAGCCTGCCCCTGCGGTTTTGGGTGAACATGATCAAAAACCCACAATTCGTGTTTGACATCCACAAGAACAGCATCACGGACGCCTGCCTGTCTGTGGTGGCGCAGACCTTCATGGACTCCTGCTCCACGTCAGAGCACCGGCTGGGCAAGGACTCGCCCTCCAACAAGCTGCTCTATGCCAAGGACATCCCCAGCTACAAGAACTGGGTGGAGCGGTGAGTGCTGAGCCAGAAAGCACAGAGTTAGTCCTCTTGCCCCAGGAAAGGTTCCCCCCCCCCAAAAAAAAATGGACTGGTGTTTCCAGACTGGTTATGCTCAAACCCCGATTCCGCTGCTGCACCTCCAAGCCCCCATACCTCCAGTGTTGTCTGTTGAGACAAGAACAAGAACTCCTAGCCAGAGGTCGCTACGTGCTCTGCTTCCTCAGGGGCAGGCCCCAGATTTTAGAAGCTGAAATCCCTTCTAGGGTGCAAATGCCTTCTAGGGAAAGAGCAAAATAAATAAATAAAACCTGTGATCATAAGACTCCAGGAAACCCAACAGCATCTTGCCATGGAAAGGTTGGGGGCCTCCACCCACTGTACTCTGTCAGCAGTTCCCATCACTGTGTGGGATGTCATTGTCCCTCTCTGAACAGCTTCTCCCTGTCCCTGCCCCTGAACACTCACACAAGGAGCTCTGAATGCCCTGGGTCTTGCAGTGTTGTTCCAGTCACCCTGCCCATGCTCAGATCACAATGTCTCTCAGTGTCCCCATGACCAGAGGGCTGTTAGCGTCAGAGCTGGGCTTTTCCTGGGCAGGGCCAACTCGTGGTAAGGAACACTAGTGGGCCATGCCAGTGTCATATGCCAAGTACCTGAGCTAAGAAACCATCTGAAATTTTATTTATTTATTCATAACAGTAGCCCTATAATGTAAGAGGACAGGAGTTATAACCTTTTATCCCCACGAGGGTGAAGACATATGCATACAGAATGGCTGAGTAGTCAGCCCAACATGATGTAAGTGGCCATGATGAAACCAGGTCCAAAGCCTCTTAGCTGATTCCCAAATCTCTTTCCTACTATTCGTGAGGGTGCCCCTCTGTGCACTAAAGGAGGTTCCCCTTCCTATGGGAGGGTATAACCCCACACCAGGGTACATGGTTTGCTGAATGAAGAGTTAGAGGTCAGCCCCAGCTCACCCTCTTCTCCAAGTACCCTTGTGCAGTGAACAACCTGCACAACTCTACATGGCAGTCTTGCGTTTCAACTTACACTCCCTTTCTTTTGTTTTTCCAAGTAGCTTAAGTAGATAGGAATCATAGTTGGGGGCTTAGGTTCAGTGCCTTTTTAAAGAGTAAAGAGACCAAAAATTGTTCTTGACTGACTGAAGACAAAATGAACTGTATCATTTTGCCCACGGCAGAGAGACGGTCTCCATGTTTATAGCTAAAAATTGCCTTCCCTTGTACAGAGGGAATATCTAAGAGGGAGTGGAGTCCTGGCTGCCTAAGTGAAGTAGTTTCACTAAAAGGGTTTAATTTTATTTTCCCTCGCTCTCCTCCATTCTTTGATATCCTCTTCTCCCTTCCTACTGATGTATGTGGCGGACATGCCACCTTGGCTGTCAGGAAGAGAGCTGACTCTTTTGTCCTCCTGTCTGATTATGTCTGAGTCCCCGAGAGAGGCTCTCACCCCTGCTATGTAGACAGTGGCTCATTCTCCTGACAATAGAGCTGCCAGGAGCAAGCCATCCTGTGTGGACAGCCGCCTCTTCAGCAAAGAAGGAGGTAGCAGCTGGGCTGTGGGTTATCCCTGCACTAATACTGTGTCACTGTGATGCCACCCCAGGCAGGGAGCAAGGAGGCAAGGGTGGTAGGGCGGCTGAGGACCTTTGTGGAGCATCTGTATAGAGGATACTTCCCTAGGACACAGCTGGTGAGTCAGAGATGAGGTGAATACACGTGCTGGGCCAGGGTCTCCCTCTTGCTCCATGCCCAGTGCTATTTGTGCCATGCAGCCACCAAAGGTCCCAAGTAAGCCTTGCCCATTTGGTTATTTGGAGGGTGGTTTGGTGATTTCCATTTCTTATCCCACTAGTTTCTTAGCAACTGCTGGTACTATAAAGGAAGTTATCCTTCACTTGCTCAAGGTCCCAAACCCCTTCTCCTCTCATTGTGGGGTGAGAGTACAATAACATGGGCAGGTGTGGAGGGCAATCCCGGAATGCCTCCTCCCTTAGTGAGAAGTGGATCAAGTTCCTCCGATTCTTGGCGGAAGCGGCCTCAGAGCTCAGCTGGCTGCCTGGAGGGGCAAGTGCAGCCTGGAAGCGGCAGGGTCCACAGCGAGAGTGATCTCCCACTTTTCCCTTCCAAAGGCACAGGCAGCCTCTGGCTGAAGAGAATGATGGTGGAGCCCTGGCCCCTTGCAGCCAGGGCTTGCCCACTTCTGAAAGTGCAGCCTTGCAGTTGTGAGGATGCAGACAGCTGCCCAGGACCCTCAGCTGTGGAGTCTGCCCTGTGCACATTTAGGGAAGGCCTTCTGCACCATCACAGCTGTGAAACAGAGCTTGCCCTGCTGGCTCTGCCTTCAGAATGGAAGCAAAAGGAAAGCAACTAAATTTAGGAAGACTCATTGACACTGTTGGTTGACCACGGTGGATGGTTCTATTAGCGCCCATGCTAGCTGTGTCTGCTAGAAATGCTTTGTCTATCCTTCCTTCCGCCAGCCTCCTGCCCCCTCCCATCTGGTGTCCTCCCACCTGTGCTCCTACACGTCCTCTCATCCACTGTCCATTGGTTCTCTCACTCTCCCATCTATTCTCCCACCTGCCCTCCCACTTCTTGTCTTTCCTCCCATCACCCTCTCAACCATCCTCCCGTCCCATTCCTGCCTCCAGATACCTTGCAGTGCTCATGGTTTGTGGCCCCACTATGGACCCCAGTCTTCACTGCCTCTAGTCAAGAATTTGAGGTTCTGCTTGTGGCCAAATCTAGAGAAAGAGAGAAGAGTCTCTCAGTTTCCCATTAACAGTCAATTTCTACCCTCATCTGATGGAGCGGAACTCAGCTGTTGTCACCATGAAGTAGTGTGTCATGGTCAGTAGCAGTCAATTTGCATATTGGGTAGTGATTTCCTCTGATTTTAACTCAGAAGATCTTCAAGGTCAGCCCTGCAGCAATACTGGCCTCACTGGCCGCTGTTGGCTTCCCAGGGAGGACATATGAAGTAGACCCTTGGTGGCCAGGGGGCTCTGGCTGGGGGTGGGCCACACATTTCACTGCACACATTTCGAGCCTTGGCATGAAAAAGGTTAAGAATTTTAAATATTTAAATATGTCTTCTAAGGAAACTATACAGTCAAATATGTAAAACTGTGACAGCTCCCCCTGGGAGCAATACTAGAGGTGAGGTATAGACAGGTCATTAACATATTAATTAATCCATGGGTTAAACACTTATGGCATCCATCATGTGTGTATGGGGCACTTGGGACAAATTGGACTTGGTCCTCCTCCCAACCCTCGGTGCAGGTGCACATCAGGTCCCACACACTGTGGTAATTGGGGCTTAGGGAGGGAGTCCCTGATTCTGCTGGACCTGGGGATACCAGCCAGAGATGCTCAGAGGAGAGACTTCTGTGCAGGGGGCTTGAAAGGCAAGTGTTTGGGGCAACAGAGCATCAAGTCAGAATATCTTGCTCTTCAGGATGTTGGTAGAGAGCCACGGCTGTGTCCATTTTAAACATTGGAGACCTTCTTCTTAATCACTAGAGGGCTATCCTCAAGGAGGACATGAGAGCTCCCCACCATACCCTGGGCCCAGGCTTTCCGCCCACACCTCCCATCCTACTGGAGTCCACAAACATAAGGCACCAGAGACTGGCTGCAGTGGGGGATGAGGCTCTCTGGGGTATTGGGGCCCCAGAGGTGCCGGCAACCTGCCTGCTGTGAGCAAACTCAGAAGGAGAGCAGAGCCACTGGTGGGACCTCAGCAGGCCCCAGCCAGCATGAGGGGTCTCCTGGTGGACTTTGGGAGCACTAGTCCCTTTGAAGATGGACGGCCCTGCAGGCAGAAATCCAGCAGGAGCAAGTTCAAGTACAGGACCCAAGCTGACCTTCCCCTTCCTCACCGCTCAGCCAGCTGATGAGAACACTTGTTTGAAGTTCATTAAGGGGCCTAATTGCATTCTTCACAATCAATACAGCCTCTCTGCCGAGGAGCCCACAGCAGAAGCCAGAACAGTAAGAGTGAGAAGGAAGCAGTTGTACATGCAGCAGAGGGACTGCCACGTGGGGTCACTCTCAGGCTCTAGGGTGGTGGCTGGTGGGTGGGGTGAGCAGAGCCTGGAGGGGAGCAGAAGAGGTCAAGGCCGTGTCAGCAAAGCCTGCAGAGAGGCTGGGACCACCCAGTATCAGGCAGGGCTGGAGTCAGGAACAGAGTAGAATTACAGCACTGGGTCTCCGTGGCCACTCAGCTCAGCTGATTGAAGAACTTGCTGAAGATGAGGCCATGTGGCCATGGATAGGCACTGGTCCCCTCCAGCGTCCCAGTGTGAAGGCAATAAGAGAAGGACAGGAGCTGCTCCCTGCAGACTGACCTCCCTATGAGAGGAGCATTCATCCAGGAGGGGCACGTCACTGTTCCCTAGGATGAGGTCAGAACCCCTGCCTTCCCCATTCCACCTTCAGCCCCCCACCCACCCCAAACTCTGCTTCTCTCACACAGACATACTGTCTTAACATTATCTTTGGGGAGATAGATTGGGCTTTTGTATCCTGCCATGAGGCAAGCCATTGTGAAGGGACAGAGAGCTGGGTATGTTGCCAGACCAAAGAGTCTGTCGGCCTGTCACCCAAGCCAATCAACAGAGAAGCAGATGAGAAATCAACAGTTTCACTTTTATTTACAGAAAAGCCAGCAATTCCGGAGGGCAGCAGGGATGTCTCCCCAAAGAGCTGCTCTGCCCCCTCTTTCCCTTTGTGACCTTTCATTCTCACAGTAAAAGTAAACATCAGCAGTGTCATTACTCATCACAGCGCACGTCAGACAGACTCCTCCTCACAGGCTACAAGGTTACACAGTATCTTCCTATTTAAAGTGATTATAACTACAAAGCATTTTTATTCTAGACTAAATTTATACTTGGGCAACACTTCACTGGGTGCACAGAGAGCCTTGACTGGTACCGTGGAGTCCAGTTTCCCCAACTCATCTATGACAGTAGCCTTGGAGGTGAATAAACCGTCTCCAGATGTCAGCACATAGGCTCCTCCAGCCTTGTGAGAGCCTGACCAGCAGCGTCCTGCATGAAATGGACGTTCAGGTTAATAGCAGCTGATAACAAGCTCCCAGGGGTGCAGACTCTGTGGGCACTAGCCTGGGCTCCTGTGCACCTTGGGGACCATGAGGGCAGCAACAGGAGCCCTGGCAGTGATTGTAGAAAGCCTGCCTGAGCCACTGTGGAAGGTGCATGGGCAGGCAGCAGGCACTGCAGGGGTCTTTACTTCTGATGACAGCTGTGCCCTCTCAGTCAGTGGTAACCTGGGGTTTTCATCCTGTTTGGAGGAGCTGATTGTCTATAGGTGACAAAGGAAGCTTCAGACCCTGCCACATTACCAGAGCTCCATGGTCAGCTGCTGGCCATGAGACCAAGAGTGAGCGAGGTCATCCATTCGTGTTTTCCTCCAATGCCATCTGTGACGATAACCCTTTACAAACATATCTTGCTTGGCGGGCCTGGGATCCCCCAGGGAATAATGACACAAATCTCCTTGGGAGTGGCAAGGTTGAGAGCCACTACTGAAATCGCAGGTTTCCTACCATAAAATGGAACATTGGCATTTATTGCATTCTAGAAATAGTGGCAATGAATAGAGTCTCTCGCTGCAACTTTTATACTGGAATATCATGAAAGTACTCAGAGCCCTGTGTATGGGGTCCCTGAGGATGCATTTTGGGGCGTATCACAGGCCTCAAAGGGAACAGAGGCACCAAAATGAAACAGGACAAAGAAATGGGCCCCAATGGCTCTGAAGAGGAGAAGGGGAAAGGGAGAAGGTTGTGAAGGATGGAGTCCAGTGAGATGGTGGGTCATGGTAGCCTCATCTGAGAAAGGCCACGTCACTTAGCCCTATCCTTGTGCCTGTCCCAGCAGTGTGTCATGGGCCAAGACCTCCTGCCTGGCCAAAATGCTACCAGTTCAACAGAGCAGCGGGCTGACAAGCCCCTCCCGTTTCCCTGAGAGTACAGGTTTCATCTCCCTCCCTCTGCCTCCCTGTTTTCAGGACAGAACGACAGGTCTGCAATCTCAGCACGGTCACGGCCCAGAGCAGGGCAGCCAGCCCAGCGATGCTCTGGAAGCAAACTGAGCTGTCGTGTTGTCTCAGGCCCTTGAGGTGATGCTGGACAGCACAGAAATACCACATCTCCCAGCCTCTTGCCCAAGCCCTGGCCACTGGTGGGGACCGGCAGACGTCGGGGCCCTGGTTGGAGCAATTAGGGAAGTGGCTAGGTAGACATAGGGCTGGGCTCAGGGAGCACTGTTCTGAAGGTTCTGGTCTAGCCCTGAGTTCCGAGAACACCCAGTCATTGTCCACAGCACTTGCACAGCCTGAAAGTCAATGCTTCTTAAACTGAAGGCCCAGGTGTCTTGGTGTCCCTGTCCTGGAGACGCCCCCTACTTTCCCCGATTCTGGGTTCTCTCAGGCTCACTTTCTCCAGCATGGCAGCCACAGGGACTCAGGGTGAGCTGGGCTGGGCTGCCGCAGGAGTTTACCGTGACTGTTCTCCTCCATGCGGTCTGTGAGCCTGTAAGGGCATGGCGAGGCTGAGAGGTGGCGGGCTTTGCGGCATTGAGGCCTTTCGTTTCCTCATTAGAAAACTGCACAGCTCCCCTCCGGCGGGGGAGTTGGGGTTTGGTGCATAAAATGTCAAATCGTAGAAATTAAAAATGTAAATGCTGGCATCTAATTAACCAGTTGACAGCAGTGCACAGATGCAAGTGACAGTGACGGATTGCCTTCTGCCAGTCTTTCCCCCCCAGCAGCCCCCGCCCTGTTCCATTTAACCCCCAGAGAGTGGAGGACATCAGGGAAGAGCCACCGCTTGGAAGAGGCTTCAGGCCTTGCTGGAGGAGATGCCCTGTGTCTGTGCACAGGAAGGGGCATTAGGGGGACATGGGACAGTCTGGACCACTCTGCACAGTAGCTGAGAGCAAAGCAGATACACAGGGTGTGGCCCCTTTGACTCCTGGTCCCTGCCCTGCCCATCCTCTGACAATGCCTCAGCTGCTCCCGACCCCTACCCTCTGTGCCTCCCATATACAGACCACGGAGGGCTCCTCCTGGGCCAGACCCAGGGGCCCAGATGGGAGGGACAAAGAGCACCGCAGTCCCCGGGTGGCCAAGGCACAGGCAGCCAGTAGCAGGAGTACAAGTTGGGCCGTGGTCCCAGACACAACCCTGGGAGTTTTCATGTCTCCTCTCTACTCTACATGCCTGACTCCACCTTCTTCCTCCTCCCATCTCTCAACAGGTATTACTCAGACATCGGGAAGATGCCGGCCATCAGCGACCAGGACATGAACGCATACCTGGCTGAGCAGTCCCGGATGCACATGAACGAGTTCAACACCATGAGCGCGCTCTCGGAGATCTTCTCTTATGTGGGCAAGTACAGCGAAGAGGTGAGTGCCGCCCCGCCCAGGTCCTGCCGGGGAGGAAAGGGGCAGAGATCAGACAACTCCCGAGTGGCTGCATGTGCAAGGTCACACACCCCCAGACCTCCACCTGCTCTACGCCAGGACGTGGGGCTGTGCCGCAAAGGCAGGGATGCTAGGAGCTCTCCGGTCTGTAAACACTCATGAGTCCCTCTTCTCAGAAACCTAAGTCTCTTTCATTTCTTTCTCACTTTATTCTTATTTTCTCCCCACTAGTCCTTCCTTTTTCTATTTTTCCCATGTCTCTAATCTAATTTTCTTTAAACAACCACTCCCCATTCCTCTGGGCAGACCATCTGGTATGGAATGGCATGGTGTGGTGTGAGATGGTACAAAATTGGATAAAACAGAGTAGAAACAGAAACAAATAGAATAGGAATGAAGCAATGAGACAGGATAGCACAGAACAGAATGGAATCGATGTGTTGTCAGTGTGGTGTTCCCTAACTGGAAACCCCACCTGGGGTCAATGCCACTACACATACTGCCTTCTTTCTGGCCAGTATATGGAAATAACAATGGTCTTGGTGATGGGAGCAATTTGGGCTGTGCTGGCTTAGACCAGTGGGTTTAGAATCCAGAGTCCCCACATGTGATCAGCAGCAAAACTTTTTACTCTCAAGTGGGAGTAAGAAGAGCTGAGGCCAGTGCCCCGCACTAGTGCTTCACAGCCTTGCCACTGAGGGTCTGGAGCCCCAGGTTAAACAAGAAGCCCCCCCAGGCTGATGCTATGACCCTCCTCTTAACCTCCTCACCCTCTTCTCACTTACCACTGCCCCTCTCTGGGGCAGCCATGGTGCCAAGGGTGCTCACAGAAGTCACCTGACTCTGTTCTTTCCACCAGAGGTGCATTAGTGTAACACTAATGCTCCATTTTGCCGATGGGGAAACAGGGTTCAGTGGCCCAGACCACTCAGCTAGAAACCGGCAGAGTCTTTATTCAATCTCATGTTGCCTGAGTCAAATTCCAGCACATTTTCCATCATGGGCTGTAACTGCCGTCGTCGTAGTCCTCCACGAAGCATCTGGTCTCAGAGAAAGCTCTCACAAACGCCACCTATTAGGTGTTTATGACCAGTAAAGCTTACAGCCTTACTTTTTTTTACTAGGGAAGTTTGTTTTTTTAACAGGCAAAGTTAAGTCAAATGGCTGCCTAAAATGTGGAATTTCAGGCCTTTAGGACAATGTTTTTCAATCTTTTTTATCTCACAGCACATTTGAACCTATAGTAAAACTTCTGCAGAACATTTAAATTATGTTGTTGTATAAAAAAAAAAAAAAGGAGTATACTTACTGGGCTTTGAACTTCTTTCACGACACGCCTAAGATCCTCTCACTGGTACACCAGTTGAAAATCACTGCTCGAGGAGCTGATGGGGAAGATTTTCCCTTTTCAGAAGGTGGGATGGGATGTCTCGATATTCACGAAAGCACATTCCCAGTAGTCACTGAGCACCACACCTTTACATCAGATATGGCGCTCTGTGCTGTTGAACCTGCAGGTAGCAATAGCATTTTGGCACAGGAGTCTTCAACAAAGACACCATCCTTTGCAGGCAATAGAATTGCTCAGACACACTGGTGTGTGTGCAGCATCCTGTGCTCACTGCCATGTGTGCCCACATGCACCCCATGCCCAAGTGTCTCGCGCACCTCCCCATTCATGCTGCCCAGCCCACGGCCTCACCCGTATGTCGTGTGTACATACACATGTGCCTGTGTCTTCCCAGCCATTGACCATGTCCACACTGTCTATGTGCTCCCAAAGAGCACAGACATATACCCACCAACTAGTAACCTCCTGCTCTTGGCCCTTCAACAGATCCTTGGACCTCTGGACCATGATGACCAGTGTGGGAAGCAGAAACTTGCCTACAAACTAGAACAAGTCATAACCCTCATGAGCTTAGACAGCTGAGAACCGTCCTTCCAGGGCCATCCTGGAGGGGGGACACACCAAGCCGTGCCTCAGTCTAGATTATCATCTTTACCAAGTGCAAGTTCCGACTGGCATCAGCAGCACCCCGAGCAGCGCTGTCTCTCTCTTTCTGCCTCTTTCTGTTTCTCCCTCCTGCCTGGATCCCTGCTCTTCCAGTTGCTCTGCCGACGTGACTGGACCAAGCCACTGGCTCCCAGTTAGTCCAGGGATGTCCAGGCCCATGGAAAGGGAGCTGACCACAGGGTGTCAGAGGGGCTCTGTCTCATCTGTTCCTGACCCACCCATCATCAGCAGGGCCCAAATGTGACAGGGAGCCAGGGACAGAGTACATTTCTATGCTGCTACTTCACCTTCCATTTCAAGAGCCCTTGCTTTGGTCCAAACCTTGGCCCAGGGAAGAGGCAGTGAGCTCAGTATTGTCT
The DNA here is from genome assembly GCF_000181295.1 of Otolemur garnettii. NCBI lineage: Eukaryota > Metazoa > Chordata > Mammalia > Primates > Galagidae > Otolemur > Otolemur garnettii. The sequence goes on from NW_003852444.1 coordinate 11,883,631, forward strand.
GCACTAGGAAGACGTCACTTGACTCTCCCTGCCCACAGTTCCATCTCCAGGGAGTCAATCAGTAGTCTGGGGGCTTTGCAGCTGGGAGAAGAGAGGCCCCTGCTACAGAGGGTCGTGTAAGGAGGTGGGAGGTGCTCCTTGGGGCTGCCTCTCACCTGCTGGGTTGGCACCCAGAAGCCTCCTGTCACCTTCCAAGTGTCCAGAGGGAGCTGCCTGACTAGACCCCAGGCAGGGGAAAGAATAGCACTTGTATTCCACCATGGAGATGTTCCTAACCTTCTTATCTGGCTTCTAGTGGCATAAATGTAACAAGGAGAGGGAAAAAGGAAAGAGAGTTACATCTACTCTGGAAGCAGAATTTGTTGTTTTCCATTTACCCCAAATTCAAATGAGTCACAACCACAATCATAGTTCTAGTTCATTGCCAGAGCCCTGAGTGCTGTCTAGAGAAAGCCTCTATCTCCACCCTCCTTTGTCACCCCCATCAAGGGTCAGCGTGAAATGCAGGGTGCACCCAGGAGATTCTACCTCCAGCCATCTCCATGGCTCCGTCCCTATCATCCTTCCTGAGAACTCCTCAGAAAGCTGGGCCAACAGCCCAGGCCCTGTCCCCCCTGCAGGATCTGGTGCCATTGCTATGCAGATGACTTTGTCACTGGACTGTCCAGACCTCCCCGGGAATGAGTTCATCACTGTCTCAGCTGTCTCTTCTGTCATCCTCCTTCCTCATCCCTTCAGCTGTCATCACTGAAGGAAACACTCGAGCACAGCCTCACAGAGACACACCGAAGCGCAGCCAGCCTCAGTTGCCAGCTCAGCACAGCTAGGGGGAACTGAAGAGTTGAATTGATGGATCTGGCTGGGAACAGGAGGGACATACAACTGGCCTTAGGCCTGGCGTCCATCTCTTCATCTGTCCCTCCATCTACAGACGCACCAGTTCAGCCCTGCTGGCAAATGAGTGCTCAGCAATGTATACTGGGTGAGCAGGGGCTGTAATGAGGGACAATCCCATGGAGGGTCATAGAAACCTGTCACCTCAGAGAGACCTTCAGTGCCATCTGGTCCTGTCTCCTGCCATAAGCAGGAGCCTCACCTGGCAGCGCTGTCCTGGAGCTGTGCACCACTGTGGGAGATAAGGAGGAGATAACCTCATCCTCTAAGGTGAGGTTCCACACGCAGTGTCGCCTTCACATCATTCCTTGTCGTCCACTCAGAAGGAGCCCCGCTTCGTGAAGGAACCACAGAGTCCGCGGAGCATCCATCCTGTGCATTTAGGGACACTCCCGCCTGTGGCTATGAATATGGAATATGTGTGTGTGTGTGTGCATGCACGCATGTGCATGTACACACGTGTGTGCACGTGTGTGTGTGTGCACGCGTGCCCCAGGAATCACTGGAGATTCTTCTTCAAAAAGATTTCTTGTCCTGTGTAGGAGGATTCTGAAGTGTTTCTTGTCCCCCTTGCTCATCAATTCATCCTGTAGCTTCAGGACGTTTCAACACCTGCTTTCTATGCTGAGAGCTGGTGGGTGGAAGGAGAGGTCACCTATCCATAGGAAATCAGGGTGGTCACCTGCCAAGGCCTGGACTGCGGCAACCCAGAGCAGGCTTCATGGCGGGAAAGACACAAGCAACCTAATGAACGTGAAGAGAAGAATGGAAGAAACTGCATTGGAAGAAGAAGAAAAAATAATAACCAAAGGTTTTGGCAAATGTAGAACCAGTTGGAGAAGCATGGATTTTTCTACCCTTGATCATTTTCTTTTCTCCCACGAAGTCTCGGGACCTGGCAAGCCAGAAAGGATGTGTGTGGGAGGCAGGCTGAGAGGCCCCTTGGCCACTCAGATATTTTTGCACATGTGAAGGGTCGGGGAGGAGAAAGGCATGAACATATTTATCACAGCTTTGCTGGATGGGAGCTGTGTGTGAGTGTGTGTATGAGTGTGTTTTGATTTATTTTTTAAGTTTTGCACAGTTAGAGAGGAAAACAATGAATAAGCAGAAGAAAAAAAAGACTGTTATCATCATTCTGCTGAAGCTTTTATTTTTTACCAGATGATTATTATGTTATTGTTACTTTGGCGGTACAGGACTTTTTTTCCCTCCATGTTTTTGTTATATGGAAAACTTTAGACACCTCAGAGGAACATAAATGCCAGGAAGAAAGAGGAGACCAAGTAGACGAGTTTCCCAGCTCTCCTCAGTTCTTCCAGGGGAGGGGTCCGGGGCAGCTGTGACTTCAGCCGGGGGAGGATGGGTTGTTTCTGGTGCTTTGCTCACAGTCCCCACGGCCTGCTTGGGGACGGACAAATAGGAGCAAGTCACCCAGAGCCACAGTCCATCTTGCTCCTAAAAATTCTCTTTTTGTTTTTCGTTTTCCATTTTTTTCTGTTTGGATTCTTGGTGCACATGTGATACGTTTAAAAGCAAAGACAGGCAATGTTGTCAAAAATCTGTCCTTTTCCTCAACCCCCACATCTCCTATAGGCCCTTCCTCTCCTCTCACAGGGCAGAGATGCTGAGAGCTGCTGGGTGGCTTACAGGATTCCAAAGAGAAGAGAACTGGGCAAACTTGGTCCCATGGTTGGGAGGGTGAGGAGACCTCCCTACAAGTCAAAGTCATTTGCAGGGTCGCAGTCCTGTTGCAGGTGGAGTCTGCATCTCACTCCTTGAGTCCTGGGCAGAAGAGAAAAGGTGTTCTCCCTTCTGCTACCCTTGCCTGCTTTCCCAAGTTCAGAATGGTACCATATCCCCATGGAGTCCGGGTGGGGTATTGGGATATAGTAGAGAGAAGGGCTGCAGGCTGGTAGTGGTGGAGATGAAGGAGTCTTCCAGGTCCTGGACTTAAGAGAATGGGTAGAGGAGGTGAGGAAGAGAGCTACAGTCGGCTGGTTTTGTCTCCCTAGGCGGGAGCTCGGCCAATTCTCTGTTCTTCCCCCTAAGGAGAGACCCTGGCATTTCTTAGTAACTGCGATTAGTGCCACTAAGTCAAGTTGGCCACCTGTCAGTTACTTCCTCAGGAAAACATTTTCTTGCCTTCTTCTCTCACTGTAGTTTTAAATTTGAGGACAGAGGATAACCTGAGTGTCCCTCAGGCCAAGATATGTGACAACCCCAGCGTGACTTCCGCACCCAGAGCCAGTCTCTAGAGCCCCCTCCTGCAAGCCTGAGGGCCAGGCAGTGAGCTCAGGGATGCTTGCATGCTTGCCCAAGAGAGAAGTTGTTTTAAGTAAATTCCAAACTCTGAGGCAGACTGTCCAGGACCGTTCCCAGGAGCTGCTGCCAGGTAAGGTCTCCCAGTTCTCCCTCCCAGCCCAAGTTAATGTTGACGTGTTATCCCCACACATGTCCCCCAGAGCACGTCTGCTTCCAACTGCATTCCTTCCCCTGCAGTGACCATCCTCCTCCTCGTCGCTCCTACCTGTGTAGGCTCCTCACCAAGGCTATTTGTCCACCCAAGGACAGGAGCTGCCCAGCCCTCTCCATGGACAGGTCAGCCTCACAGTCCATCCTGTCCTACCCCACCCAAAGCTGCCTCCCCTTGTCAACCCCAGGCCCTACGGGGCCCCCACAAGCAATGACTTCTCAAGTGACCCCCACTGCTGGAGGCAAAGCTCTGCCACTGTTTGCAGCCCTCTGAAGGATCTGTGCCTGCAACAGACCTTGCCACCATTCATGCTGACTAGAAAGGGGAGCTCCGCCTGCATGCGCCCTCATTCCCAGGACTAGAGACACTTCCTCTGACTTCACAGGACACCAAGTCAAAAGCTTTGCCAAGTGAAGGGCCTGTAGTAATTAAAAAATCTTTTCCACCTCCCAGAAAGCCAAGAATGGAAGGAAAGACACACAGACACAGAAATGTGTTCTGTAGGCAGAAGGCCCAGAGGGCCTCCCTAGCCTGGCTCTCGCCCATCCAGGAGCAGCAGGCCCATGGACAGTCCCAGCCAGCTCCTCAGGCCTCTGTGGGCAATTCTGTAAAGGAGTAACCTCTAGTCACCCCCAGCCCCAGCTCACTGCTCTGTTCCCCACCCCACTGTCCATCTTGCTCCCCTCAGTCTTCCTGTCAGCTCTCAAGACAGGGCTCCCTGACCCCTCAGCCCTTCGCTTAAAAAAAAACAAAAAACAAAAAAACTGTGATCTTTGGGCTGCTTATTTGGAGTTTATTTTTTGTTCGTATATTTTAAGAGTCTGAGAGCAAGAAGGGAGCCCAGGTATGGATGCAACATCCAGATTACTTGGGGAGGTACAAAACTCTTTACCTGTGACTTCCAAGGAGATGAGGAGAGCCTCAGGAACTGGGGAGCCCCCCACAGACATGCTGTTAAGGAAATGGGCTGGGAAAGTCCCTGGCTGAGGACAAGCCATGTGACGGGAGGCATCCTCCATGGCTGCTAATATTCCTGGATCTTCCCCTGCACTTTCGATGGACGGAGCCTTCATGCTTACTCTTCTCCTCCCACTTCCGCCACCTCGGCCCGCAGGTGGCCTGGCCTGCATGTAGCAAACGAGAGTGAGCCTTATTTTACAAAGTGGGAAACTGAGGCCCGGCCACAGGTGACGGTGAAGAGGCAGCTCCTGAAGGAGGCTGGAACACTCTTCAAGCCTCTCCTGCTCATGGTGCTCTGAGGGTGGCAAGCCCTCAACTGGGAAACTAAATGATCATGCCTTCCATTTGGAAAGTATCCACACAGTAAACGCTTCAGACATTTAAGAGAGAGGTTGCTGGTTTTTCTTTTATACACATTTTTGCACCCACATAAAATTATTTTTTTTATTAGGGGGAGTATCCAAGTTTTAAAAATATATAGGATTTTTTTAGTTATAAAGGTACTACGTACTTATTATTAGAGTCCCATTTCAATCCCTTTGGTAGACTGTGACCACCAGAAAGCAGAGTACAGCTAAATAAAACAAAACAAAATCCTTAATGAACAAAAAGAACTTTCTGTTTGTATTGGCCGAGACAGCGAGGTGGTCCTGGTGGGCTGGGTGTCCTTGGCTGGGGATCCTCACCTCCCTCACCCCATGACCTCTGGCTAGTCTTGGCTCTCCCGGCTGCCCTGGGGATTCCTGAGTCTACACATTTCTCATCAGCTTACCCCAAACTGCAAGGAGGTCCTGCTAGGAACTGGACGTGGCAGGGGGCGTGGGGACATGTGTTTTTCTCTCCCCCAGGAATGCAAAAGCAAGTAGACAGCGTCTACGCAGCTCATCTTCCCCCGCTTCCTTTATCAGGAGTGAGAACTTCCTTTCGTTAGTATCATCCATCTTTTGACTCAAGCACAGTTTGGAAGGGCTCCCTTGTAAGAGTAGAATTCCAAACAGAGGATACAGTTAAAGAGCAACCCAAAGGACACTCAAAAGCGGAGGCCGCTTTGCCAGACAGGACTAATGAACGCTCATGTGTGCTGAGGTCTGCAGCCACCCAGGTGCAGGACGGAGACGGGACATACACACGTGCCATTTGTCCTCCTCCCCTCACCATCCCCGACGTTCTCGTCATGTCCGTTTGTTGGCTCCTTAAACCTTCCGTTCTTTAAGATGAAAAGTTAGTTTACCTCAAAGAATCTTGTTTCCATTTGGAAACCAGTGACTATGTGTTTTAGAGTGGATGACCCTTCCCCTCTGCCACTCCCTGCTGGAGCCTGCTGTCCTTGAGACACGAGGCCCTCGCTTGGTTGTGTGTTGGCTGCTCTGAGCGAGGCCTCCAGGCCCTGAGACAGGAGGGAAGGATTGGACGCAGCCACCCTCTTCCCCACTTTAGCATGTAGGGACCAGCCTCTCTCCTCCAGCAGGGTCCTGCCAAGTTACCATAGCAACCAGCAACTCCAGGGTACCACAACAGACAATGGCTCGGCAAGCTGAAGTTGGGGGGCGGGGGAAGCAGGGGTTCTGGCCTGGCCCAATGACCCAGAGTTTAGCCTCAAATGCTAAAGGGGACAAGGAGAAGCAGGAATGGATGGCAGGGTGGTTTAAGGAAGCAGCAGGGGTCTCAGTCTCAGAGAGAGGCCATTGAAGCAGGTAGGGCAGGTCGTCTCTGCTCTAGTCACCCGCTTCCAACTCCATTCTACTACTATTTCAAAATAAAGCCCCCACCTTGGACACTGACCCTTTGTTAGAACAAAGCAAAACCTATCTCTAGACAACAGTGTTATGATGAGCCTCAAATACAGGTGGATGAGATTGCTAAGAAGAGGGTCTTCTGGTTTTGATTTTTAAAGAAGAGTATCCTAGTAAGATTTAAAACACAAGATTAAAAAAAGTTTTTAAAAAGGAAACCTATGCTATTTAAATTGGAGCCCAGTTGTAACTTGGTAAAGGCAAGCTTCTGTACCTTTGTTATAATTAATTGTATACCTGTGTATGTAAATATAAGGCATTCCTATTTTGCAGTTCAGAACAAAAAAAAAAAACTTATTTGTAATATAGAATAAAGTTTATTAAAAAATAATAAAAATTCAGTTTGGGATTTGGGGGTCTCTCTTTGTGGGACAGGCTGGGGGTTGGGGGCAGTTACTCACCTTGAGTTAATGATGGCCTGCACTGTGCAAGATGTGGCACCTTCCCTCCCCAGCTATGTAAAGTCTAAACTCAACCTCTGGAGGCGTGTCCCTTTACTTTAGTTGCAAGGTAGCCATGGCAAGGTGGTATGGCTTTAAGCTAAGGAGGGTGAACAAACCACCAGCCAGTGCTGTCTGCAGACAGCCCTCTGCCACATTCCTTCTAGACACAGACCTCCACACACTCGCTGCTCACATACAGGTGGCCCAGGCACGACACAGGGGTTGCCATCCCTGCTCAGGCCTTCCCGGCAATGATTGTATCAGCCCCCACCTTCCCTGGTATTTGGATAGCAGGTGAAGATCTTGAGCCCCATTGTGTCCCTGGGGTAGAATGAGGAGGGAGAGAAAAACATGAATGAAAAGGATGGCAGTGGGGGAGGGCAGCGGGGAAGGTGCCTGCTCCTACCTACCTCACAGATGGGGAGTGTTAGGCAGGGATGGACCTCTGGGAGCCACTGAGGAAAGGTAGGGAATGACTGAATGAGTGCCCACAAGAGTCCCAGTCCCAACCGTGCGCTCAGCACTGTCCACCCTCCAAAGGAGATATTTTTGAAGTACCAGGGGCGGTGGAGCAGGGGGCACTGCTCTTCAGAGACAGCATAGGTAGTAAGTACAGCCACGTGATGGGGGAGCACCTGGGGACAAGTGTGGGAACAGACAGGGACACCCAAGAGGAGATATCAGGCTTTGTGGCCTCAAGACCTAGCATGAGGGGATTGAAATCAACTGGAGTGGTGTAGATCAGACCCTTGAGGAAAGTGTAGTCACAAACAGGGAGGGGACACTCCTTCCTTCTCCTAAACAAAGATGCAGGCTGGTTGGGGACAGTGATTTCACCCTGAAGGTTCACATTGAGATTCCACACACAACCAAGCTCGTGCCAGGTCCTCAGACTCCTTTTATCTATGTGAGCGCATACCTTATCAGACTGGCCACGGTGACCTTGAGCAGACCACTTCTCTGTGTGCTTGTTTCCCTGCCCATAAAACGAAGGTAGCTCTCACTGCACCACAAAGCCCAGAAGGCTGGCACAGGCCAATTTAGACAACCAAAGTGAAGAAGACCTGGCACGCTATGAAGTGTCACGTGTGCAGTATTAGGAGTCAGCAATGGGATACTGCACACACCAGAGGGGACTGGTCCTGATCCTCAGCAACAAACTCAGCTCCGCACAGCGCCCTGCACCAAGTGCTCAGTTAGTCCTGAATGGAGGGGTGAGGGACAGAGAGTAAAACCAGGTGAAAGCAAGCATCTGTGAAGTTGGTCACTGGGTCACCTCCCTACTATGACTATTCTGCCCCCTATTACCTTCCATATTAGTAGCTATCTTTTTCAGAAAAGAGAGTAGGAATCGTAGTCAAAACCTATCCCTGGGTCAGCAGAGCTGCTCATAACCTACCAGGGTACATGAAGGCAGGGAGGTTGCTTCCTACCTACACCTTCCCTGAACCTGCCCTATTTTTGTCTTTAAAAAATTCCCATCTTGAACACTGAGCCAGAGCTTGAACACTCAGCTCAGGGCCACTAAGGCTGTAACTAGAACTGAAGGCAAAGAAGTGAGGTTGGAGCCATGCACAGGGATATCTGGTAGGCTGGACCATGGTTTGACAGCATCTACTTCCCCTCCCTGAGTGAGCAGTGCAATTTCTCAGCCTAATAAAGTTTAGCTGGACCAGCAACTTGCTTTGGACCAACAAAAGATGAACACTAGTGATGTGGTCACCTCCATCAGCCTGGACTCCAGAGTGAGGACAATGAAGACACAGAGCAGAGCCACCTATGACCCAGCGGGTAGGTGGTATGAGTAATAAACAAATCTTTGCTGTTTAAATCCCTGTGAAGCGAGGTCTGTTTTTACTGTAGCATAACTGAGACTCATGACGGCTATAGGGTACAAGAGCGATAACCCACCACTGGGTAGTCCCCCAGTTGCCAACTCAGGTATGTATGTAATCTCACCTCTCACCTAAAGAGAATTATCCTTTTGTCCTAAGGACAAAATGCTCTTTTATTAAAAGGCATTGTTGGGTGGCGCCTGTGGCTCAAAGGAGTAGGGCGCCAGCCCCATATGCCAGAGGTGGCGGGTTCAAACCCAGCCTTGGCCAAAAATTGCAAAAAGAAAAAAAAAAAAAAGGCATTGTTGATGATTCAATGTGAATCGTTCTGTGGAAGTTTCTAATTGTCCTGAGCTAGGTTTGGGACAGATTAGGGAAGAAGAGGAAGACTTAGAAGATAAAGGCAAAGTGGAAAAAGGAAAGAAGAAGAAAATCTACAGAAAACAGGAAAAGAATAAGTGGAGGAATGAGGGGGGGAGGGAGACAGGGGGTGGGGGAGGGAGACAGGGCGGGGTAAGAGGGTCAGGAGGACCTGGCTTCTCCCAGCTCTCTGCAGTGCATTCTGTCTGGTTCTCAGGGGTGGTGAAGCGTTTTCAATCCCAAGCACCAACACCCCACAGGGTCCTGAGAGACACTATTCATCATCTAGGATGAATCCACCCAAGGTTGTTTTCATTAATAATCTATGGTTTCCTATATAGTTTATTTTTGATCAGTGATTGATTTGCCAGGAAAGCAAAGAGCTCATCCTTGGTAAGAATACTACAGGCCATGCTCTCCACACAGGTGCTCACTCAAGGTGGTGGTTGCCCTTGGCAGCCATGAACATCAGCTTCTTGTGATGCTTGGAAGGATGCTGGCTGGTTCCAGCAAAGGCTTGGGTCCTCTATTTAGTAAAGAGTATAAATGTCTGAACACAATAATTAAGTAAACGAGATGAGGTATATATTAACCAGTGCGACGTAAGCATTCCTAATTCTATATGAAATGGGCACATTGTACCCCATATATGCACTAATACATGAAAAACATAACAAATGATCATAATGACCATAATTAAAGTCATTTTGGTACTTAAAAAAATTAAAAAATGCTAAAAAAAGAAAAAAGACTTGTATCCTTCTAAGATATAGGATAGGAAGAAGTCATATTCTTCCACAATCTCACACACACACCCCCACCACATACACACACATGCAGAGAGGGCCCTTCTTGCCCCTGTTCATTGTCAGAGTCCAGACCTAGTACCCCACCTTCCGAGTCCTGATCATTCCCATTTCAGCCACTCCAAACCCTAACACTGCAGAAATAGGCCTACGCAGAAAAGAAGCCCAGGGACCTAGAGAGCAGCTGGCAGGGACACGCTCCACCTCATTGTCTAGGAGCACAAACCTCATCATCAGAAACATTCCATATCCTCAGCTAAAAGGACCTTGGCTGTGCCTGAACTGCCCAGCTCCACAGTGTCCTGTTCACTCCACTTTGTTCACCTTCTCTAGGAATTCCCGTGGGCAACAGGCTGGAGACACCACGGACTCAGAGCTGTGTGAGCAGCCCACCTGTGTGGGCTAGAACTTCCCTCCCAGAGTCAATCCCAGTCCCCTGGTGTACTCTGAACATGCTGTTGACATACAGCAATGGTGTAGACCATCTCTAATTCTCATGTGTACAGATGAAAGTAATGACACTTGCCTTCCTCATAGAGTTGTTGTGAGCATTGAGTGAGGTGAGGCTTAAACACCTGGACCAGGTCCTAACATCTTGTGAGTTTATGAGGATGGTAGCTTTTACTTTCACATAACAGGCTCTCCCAAGAAAAACTTTGCATATTATCTCTCTAGTTCTCACTTATGGGACAGGGCCCAGCATATAATAGTTGCCAGAGGAAGTTTTTTAAATAGATGAATATATAAATTGGGTGCAAGAATGTCCCCACTCCCCAAATCCTAAATAGCAGTGTAGACAGAATATAGCTTCCCAAGAAAATACAGAAATGGATAAAATCTAAGTGCCTGAGTTTCCCCCCTAAAACAGAGCCTGAGACAAGGGCATGGGAGAAACTGGTTTACTTTGGGAAATGGTCCTAATGATCAGGAGTGGGGGTAGGGAAGTGAGGAGTAAGGGGGGAGGGAAGCCAGACTATCTTCACTGTGGGCAGCTGAGGCTTGAGCCCCCGCAGAATGTACCTCCGAGCCTATCACAGGCTCCCAGTCCCACCCATTGCTCAAAGGTTGCCCAGTGGGCTGTTCATTCCCTCACATGTCTAAGTTTGCAAGTATGTTGTTATGGTTGAGTGGCTCCCCTTGGGACCCCATGGGTGGGGGCAGAAGGTCCCTGGGCCAGGAGAAGAGGGGGATGTAGTCAGGTGATATGTACATGCCACCTGTTTGCCATGATAATGGAAACAGCTGGGGTAAAAATGTGGGTTAAAGAGGCTATGAGTTCTTGAAATGCAAGGGAAGTCCATAGCGCGGTATGTAATCCTTTGAAACCCACAATTAAGTCTGAAACAGTAAGATTAAGGTCATTTCAAAATATATTTTCTTTGAAAGAGTCTCTAGTTTTCTGTATCTCTTCATTTTCCTATCACTTCCTTCACCAGCTATAGCCAGTGCATTTTCTGCTCCTTTCCATTATTTATAATAAAACCAGGTTTTTATTTGACCTGACATTGTGGCATAGTTGAAAGAAGGATGTCCTAGGGACACTGAGTCACAGATATTGGTGAAGGTTGGACAAGCCTTGCGGTTCTGTGGCTCACCAAAGTCATGGGTGAGTTTTCAGGTGTTACTATTTAACCTTCCCCAGCACCAGCTGCCTTTCTTATCTGTGCCACAATTAGCGCTTTACCCTGGGTGGCTGTAGCTTCTCATTGCTGGTTATGCTCCACTCACTATTTTAACAGAATCAGTGCTAAGATCTACATGATCGTTTATCCCCTACTAGTTCCACCTTTTTATGTCCTGTCTCTTTGACTCAGAAATAGACCAGGTCTTATATTTCTTTGATTCTGAACTCAATGCTGGATATATAGTAATTAGAAAAATGCCCAGTTTTTATTTTTGCCAACTTTTCACTCATATTAAAGGCATAGATTTCACTCACCACCACCCCCCAATTTTATTGCTATGAAGGTACATTTGCCAAGGTACGAGGATGGAACAAAGTTTATTTAAATATTAGACATTTGCTATGTAGGGCCCCGTTCATATTCTCCCCTGTGGAAATCTGCAAATGTTGGGGCTGGCCTGACTCTGGGGGTTCAAGGTCTCCATCTATGAGGTTGGTTGATTGTGCTCACAAACTCATGCTAGAAAAAGTGCTACATTCCTCATTGCTGAATATCACCAGATGGCCAAGGGGAGTACTTCGAAGATGATGGTAGTGATATTCATTGATGAGATATGTGGTACTTTGTCTAGGATGAGTTCATTAACTTAATTGTCATGCCTCATATAACCTGGGGAAACATCACACTTGCAGAGCATTTTCTTAGGCTCTCTGTCTCTGTCTCTTGGCAAGATGACACCTAGCCCACCTAGGGAGAGAGCTACGTTTCTAGTCTCCCAGGGTCATCAAAGGAAGTTCTTTTTACATCCTCCAAGGGGTCACACAGAAGATCATGACTTACTTTAGGGAACAACGTCTCCTGAGCTAGATGTGGCTAACAGCCTTGGGCCATCAGAAGTTGAACCTTAAGATGGCTTTTAGAGGTCTGCCCTCTGGTGTTTAGGACCTAGGTCCTAAATTTATAAATGAATAGGCCTATCAACCAGATGCAGTTTTTTTCTCTATAGCACGGGCCACAAGACCAGGTAACTGAAGAAAATTACGTAATGAAACCAAACTGGTACTGAAGACAAGGTTTTCTAAATCGTATTTGGCTATAGTCAACCAACTTAAAAAAGAATGTCCCTTAGGAAAACAGAGTTAAGATGAGACACTTGGAGGGGATAAAGAAGGGAATGCAAGCGCTGGATAGGACTATAACCCAAGAACCTGCGACAAGGACATCACCTCCCAGGACACAATGGACTTCCTGAGACAGATGATTTCAAAAAGTGAGTTGCTGTATGTATCACTCATGCACATTACTTCATTCAGTTCTTAAGATCCAGTCACATGTTATAGTCACCATTATCCTGCCCATTTTATAGATGAGTACACCGAGGCTCGAACTAATAATGACTCCAATCTCACAAATGCAAAGGACAGAGGTGAGCACTAGGAGGCAAGCTCAGGTTTCTCTGCTTCCAAAGCTTGTGCTCCTGATGACTTTACTACAACAAACACCACACAAGTCCCTTGCTCTCTCTTACTGAGGGATGCTCTGATTGTCCTTATAGCACTGGAAACACAAAGGACGGTGTACGTAACATGATCAAAGGTAGGTATTAGGAGGCCACTGCAAGCTAACACAGGAAGAGAAGATTGGGAAGTTAGGAAATAATTTACAGACTTCCATCTCCAGGACTGGGATACCAGCTAGGTAAGCTTGCGAGGTATGCCATGGTTACAGAAGGATCTGGGTTCAAATCCCCAATATAGCTTAGCTATATGCATGTCATCTGTAACAAACAGATTTACATCTCCATATCCCACTCCCTATACCTGTGGAATGGATATAATTGTGGAGAAGTTGTGAGGATTGAGTGTGATTACGTGAACAAGTGCCTGACGAGTGGTGAGCCTACCTCATGAAACATTTACAGTGTTTCCTGGCAGCCTTTGTTTTCATCCTAGAGGTGACAGAGGTCACAGCCAGAAGGAGAGTGAGTGTGTTGGGTACCACCCTCTCCTCCTACCGTGGGCAAAGCTTCCTGAGCTGGGGCAGATGGGTGCCAGCTCCCTCAGCAAATGGTCTGCCCTCAGGCCCTCAGGAGAGCTGATTGGGCTGATTGCCACTTTGTAAAGGGGCAGCCTGGAGACGTGGCCCTGACAAAACAGCAGCAGCGGAAGTAGCAGGGAATCTCTGTGCTGCCCAAACCTCCCAAGAGAGATTCAGAGTGCCCTTGCCACAGGCTCTGCAGCGCCCTGGCTCTGGGCTCCATAGCTCAGCCGGCCCCTGCAGTCTCAGTTCCCTGAAGCTCCTCTGAAACGGCCCCTACAGATGCCCCCCCCACACACCCGCCCGCATCTGCCATTCCCGCTCACAGCAGCATCGGCCCGCCCTGCACGCTCCCAGGGAGCCCCGGGGACCTGCTGGAGCCCCACAATGCCAGCCCTTGGTCGCGGGCACGCAGGTTGGCCTTCCAGTGGGGGGCAGCCCTGAGTCAAAGCGAGGCCAGACTGGAGGGGAAAGCAGGCCCCGCTGAGTTATGAGGCTGTAATTCCATCAAGGGCTTCAGGAGAGATCGTAAACTCATGTCCACGTCTCCCAGGTCCCCCGGCCCCTTTTCTCCTCGGAGTGATTTACGAGCCTATAACTCTGAGGCGGGCCTGCTTCTTATTGCCCATAATCCAAATATTTTCATAAAGCTGCGGCGTTCTTTCTCCTGGCCCCCCCGTTTCCTCCCTCGGAGCTGGGAAACAGCCACAGCGTCGTCTAGTGGCCGAGTCCCAGGCTGGGCCCTGGGGTGTAGGTACAGGCACACCCCTTTTGCTTGGTAAGAGGAGGATGATCTCTGCCCTGACATGGCAGGTGGAAACCCCAACCATGCCCCCAGACAAGTCGACATGAAGGGCCACTCTGGGAGGTTCTGGGTCACAAGGAGGACTTAAGCTTTGATTTCCGTGGCTCCATGTCACTCAGTTGACAAGCATTTGGGGCCCCCAGCTGTGTGGCGCTCTCTGCAGATGCCAAGCCGGGGCCCCTCCTTGTGGAGGTTTGTGCCCTTTACTTCCCTTCAAGTACTAAAGGGCATGGGTGACCGTGTTCACTCTCACCACACCCCCTCCTTTCACGATCTGTCTCTTTCCTCAGGGTGTAAGGTCGGGGAAGGCAGGGATGGTGCCTGGTTGGACTCTGCTGCACTATGTGGACTCTAGCAAAAAGTGTGTTGAGTGATGAAGGAAAGAAGGAAAGAAAAAATAAATTGCCACATGGGGCAGCTAGCTGGCCTACAGAGTGACCCCAACAGATGACAGAGAAACAGAGGCTTGCCTGCGGGCATCTGAGCCCTGGGCTGAGCGAATGCCGGGGGACTGGTACAGAAGCCTTCCATCCCACACCTGCCGCTTTGTTGTGGGTGGAGGCCCAGACTCACACGGTTGTGCGGAAGGAAAATGAGGGTGAAAATCTTGGAGCAGGCACTGGGACAAGGCCAGCGAGAGGAATCCCTGAATGGTAATTCACCCTGGCAAGTATGCTGAAGGACTGTGGTGATGAGCCATTGCTGGGGCCTTCGTACCTCTGCCCCTGGAGTAGAGAGGACAACTAGAGCTTTAGCCATGCAGGGCAGTGGCCACCTTCTCCAGCCCAGACCCCATCTGGGCCCAGCCTCTCTCCCACCTCTCTGACTCATGCCCATGCCTGACTTTTCCCTTTAAGATCTGCTCACATTCCCCACAGTAGTGGCTGGTAACTATGGAAACTACAATTAGACTGTTTTGCTCAATGTCTCTAAAAATTGCCAAGTGCAGGCAGCAGCACCCCCTGACTAATCACAGACCTAGGCTAGGCTCTTCTGCATGTTCTTTTAGGATGCACCTTGTGTGGGGCCCAGGACAGTGATCCGGAAACTATCTGTGATGAAGGATATTTCTCTTCTTTAAAGTTTCCAATTCACCACACTCCAATGTTTTTGTAAAATACAATGAAAACAAATTAGAAATGAAATGTTTAAAAAAGATATACAACACTGAAGCCCTGTTTTTACAGGGATAAATTTGACAGGCATAAGATCAATCATTTAAATAGCTATAAAAGTGTCTCAAACATGTACTCTCAATTTCTGTACTGTCTCTTTAGGTCAGTGTAAGTTTGAGGACAGGCTGCAGACCACACTGAATAGCTCTGGCCTAAAGCACCACCCAGGGCCTCATACAAC
>NW_003852444.1:11899323-11917833 GCF_000181295.1 Otolemur garnettii
CTTTCCTCATGCCTTCTCCTAGAAAAGAGACTACGGTTTACATGACCCAGATGAACATTCATCATTTTTTTAACATGACTTGCTAGTTTATAAAATTGAAGTATACTTTTTACATAGTAAACTCTTCAAGTATTAATAATACAGTTCTAAAAATTTTTATATATGTATAGCACCCAGGTCAAGAACTAGAATACCTCCGTCCCTCCCAAAAGTTCCCTCACGCACCTTTCCTACTAAATATTAAAAGTTAATACCTCTTCCACTCCACAAGCTATTATTCTGATTCCCAGCACCATAAATGGGATCAAATAATGTATACTCTAGTTGTTTGCTGATTTCACTTGATATGATGTCTGTAAGATTCATCCACGTTGTGGGTGGGTATTGTTGGGCTCTCATCACTGTGCTGAGATTGCTGTGAGTTCCACTGCTGCTGCAATCATCCTTGTACAGCTCTCTGTGCACATTCATTTCATTTACTTCAGGTAACTATCTAATAGGAGAATTTCTGGATCATAGAGGAGACATATTTTACATTTTTTTTTTTTACTAGAAGCTACATTTCTATTTTTCTATGTAAACTTTATTTTTTTTCTTTTTTTACATTTTAAAATATTAAAGGAGTACAAATATTTTAAGTTCACTTTTGTAATGCTTGAGTCATTGCTAAAGGTGTATCCGTCAACCCAGTAGTGTTCACGGTACCCGTAAAGTAGATTCCTCACCCCCCAGTTGACTTCCACTGAGTTTTACTTCTCTCCGTGCTCATATGGGCTTATTGGTTACTTCGAATTTCATAGTGAATGCCTCTGGTGATAGTTTTTCCATTCTTGATATGCTTATCTTAGGAGAATGGTCTCCAGTTTGATCCAGATTATCACAAAAGATATTAATTTTATCTTTTTCATGGCTGAGTAGTACTCCATGGTATACATATACCACATTTTATTAATCTACTTATGAATTAATGAGCACTTGGGTTAATTCCACATCTTTGCAATTGCAAATTGTGCTGCAATAAACTTTCAAGTGCAAATGTCTTTCTGACGAAAAGTCATTTTTTCCTTTGGGTAAATACCCAATAGTGGAATTGCTAGATCAAATGGTAAGTCTACTTTTGCTTCTTCGAGAACTCTTTGTACTGCTTTCCATAGATATTGTACTAATTTGCAGCCTCACCAACACTGTATAAGTGTTTTCTTCTCTCTATATCCATACAGAATCTATTGATTTTGGACTTCTTAATAAATGCCATTCTAACTGGGGTGATGTGATATCTCACTGTGGTTTTAATTTGCATTTCCCTGATGATTAATGACATTGAACATTTTTTTCCATGTTTCTTGGCCATTTGTATTTCTTCTTTTGAGAAGCTTCTGTTCATGTCTTTTGACCACTTTTTGATAGGGTTGCTTTTTTTTTTTTTCTTGCTGATTTGCTTGAGTTCTTTGTAAATTCTTATTTTAGCCTTTTGTTGGATGGGTAGCTTGTGAACATTTTCTTCCACTCTGTCCATTTGCTCTGTTGATTATTTCCTTAGCTGTGCAGAAGCCTCTTTAGTTTAATCAAATTCCATTTATTAATTTTTATTGTGGCCATGATTGCCATTGGAGTCTTAGTCATAAATTCTTTGCCTAGGCCACTATCTAGAAGAATTTTTTTCTACAGTTTCCTCTAGGAGTTTTTATGGTTTCCCAATTTATATGTTTAAGTTTTTAAACAGACAATGACAAACAGTTTTCCAAAGTGATTGAATAGACTTACATTTCCATCAGCAGTGAGCAGTGTGAGAATTTGGGTTGCCCCTGTCTTTGGAACCTGATTTGATCAACACCTTTCATGGGACTATTCTAGTGGGTAGATAATTGTATCTTATTGTATTTTCAATTTACATTCCTCTGATAAATAACAATGTGAAAGCCCTTATTGGCCATTGGATATTCTCTTTTGTAAAATACTTCATCTAACTCTTTTGTACTTTTTTAAAAACTAGGTCCCTAATCAGATACATTATTAATATAATATCTTCTTGTCCATGGCTTGACTGTTTACTTTCTAAATGATGCCTTTTTATGGAAAAAGCTCTTACTATAATGGAGTTTAATGTATCACTCTCTCCATTTATGTTTAATATTTCTGTATTCCATTTGAGAACTTTTTGCATACCCCCAAGGTTGTGAAGATACTCTTTCCATTTTCTTCTAGATACTTTGTGGTACTGTCTTTCACCTATGTCTATAATCCACCAAAATCAATTTCTATAGATAGTGTAAGTAGAGGACAAAGCTCATTTTTTTCCTTTTTGGGTTTCAATTATTCCAGTAGCATTTTTTTTAAAGACCGTCTTTCCCCCCATTGAATTGCAATGGGGTCTTTGCTATAAATCCTGGGACCATACATGTGTGGGTCTGTTTCTGAATTCTCTATTCTATTTCATTTACTGTTCTGTTTGTGTCTCCTTGCCCCAGTACCCTATCATCTTAATTACATAGCCCTATGGTAAGTTTCAAAAATCTTTTCTTCACTTTCTTTTAACAATGTTTTGTGGTTTTCAGTGTAAAGGTCTTGTCCATCTTTTGTTAGATTTATTCCTAGCTATTTGATATTTTTATTCTAATATAAATAGAATATTTTATTATGGTAAGAAACATCATAAAATTTGCAATCTTAATCATCTTTAAGTGTATGATACAGTTATGTTAACTAGATGCAATTGTGTAATAGCTCTCTAGAATTTTTTATTTTGCATAACTGAAACTCTATACATACACCCACTGAACATGAACTCTCCATTTCTCATTCCCCACTTCTCGTAACCTTTCTATTTTCTATTTCCATGGGTTTGGCTACTTTAGAAACCTCATCAAGGTGGACTCACACAGTAGTATTTTTCTTCCTGTTACTGACTCATTTCACTTAACATTGTGTCCTCAAGGTTCATCCATGTTGTAACGTATGACAGGATTTCCTTCTTTTTTAATGCTGGATAATATCCCGTTGTATGTCTACGCTATGTTTTATTTCTCCATTCATCCATCAATGGATATTTAGGCTGTTTCCACCTCTTGGTTATTGTAAGTGATGCTGCAATGAACGTGGATATGCAAATATCTCTTTGAGATACTGTTTTAATCCTTGAAATGAATATATACATTTCAAGTGGGACTGCTGGATCATATGGCAGTTCTATTTCTGATTTAAGGAAATTCCATACTGTTTTCCATAGCAGCCATACTATTTTATATTTCCCATGAATAGCATCTAAAATATCTCACTGTCCAAATGTTTGTTGCCAGTATCTAGAAATAAAATTGATTTTTATACCAACCTTTCTGATACTTGCTCAATTCAGTTATTATTTTTAAAACTTTTTAGATTCTTTTGGACTATCTATGTATACAATCATGACATCTGTGAATGAAGATGGCTTTACTTGTTCATTTCCAAAATTTACATATATTATTTCTTTTTCTTGCTGTATTAAAATGATGAGGACCTCAAGACAATATTAAACAAAAGTGGTTATATATACTGTACATTTTTATCCTTTTTCTATGTTTAAGAAAGGTTCCTTCCTGATAAGCCTTGTTGGAAAGCAGAGCCTGCCTTCTACTTTCTAGAAGCGGAAATGCCAGATGCTTACACTCCCAGTTTTCTTTGAACCTGAGGTATCAACTCAGTCAATATTCCCATGGGAAACACCAGGCACACTCAGATGAGATTCTGGAGAGAAATTAATGAAAGGCTATCTATAGAGATGTGGGCAAGGTTAAGGGAACTAATAACAGATGCCAAGGCATTTAGAGACTAGCAACAGTAGGAATCTGTTTCCATGCCCCAGGCGTGGAAAGGGCAAGGGGAAGACACAGTGTAACTCGATCCTGGTGAGTTTGGAGCTCTCAGAGAGGACCACCCAGGGGAGCTGAAGTCTTGAAGGGATGCAGGTACTGCCTGAATTGCCACACTAGTGTGGGAAGAAAGCAAGAACAAGTAGAAACACTCTGGCTTCTCTCTCCTCTCACCCTCCAGTTTTCTACTGGTACCTTTCATTGATCCAACCAAATGGGTGAGGCAGCCTAAGTGGAACCATCCATCGGGATAGCGCCCTGGGACACCAGAAGGCTAGAAAGGGTGGGACAGGAAGGGTTGAGATGCATATGAAAGTAACTGGTGTAGGCAAGAGCACAGGACCTGGGCTTGGCCAATCCAATGCACCTTCCCCTCCAAGAAGCTAGTGATACAAAGAAGAAGCAGTAGGGAAAACTTGTCCAGGTCATAGCAATAGGGACAACACTGAGTCCAGGATCAGGGTTGGCAGTGTCACAGGGACAAGGGAGGCATCTGGTGTGGCAATGCTATGAGCTACCCAAGATCTTTTCAACAACTTCCTCTTCCATTTAAATTAGCCAGAGTTAAATTAGCTTGGGCACAGACAAGAACTTGACTGAGTGTGCCCCAATAGTGGACATTGATGTCAATGCTGAAAATATTTTAACAGCATCACACTCTACCACCTGATTCATTCAACGCGATTTACTGACCATCCCATGTGATCCCAGCCTGGGCCAAATGCACACTAAGACATCGCTGTTGTCCCTCACCTGTGCCCTGCAAGAGGTGGAGGCGGCTACGTTCCAGGGATAATTAAGGCCATAGGATCAATATGAGATATCTTCCTTAGCATCAATTTTACTTTTACAAAATGTTTTTTGAATAAAATTAAGCAAATTTACTAATAAGTAAATTATTTCTCATATTGAAACAAGCACATACAGAGGGTACCAAAAATGTATACACATTTTAAGAGATGTTATCTTACTTTTATTACTTTCCAAGTTGAGTTGAAGGTACCATTACTGGTTAAGTGGACCTAGACATGCAATGCACATCTATTTTACCTATAATTTGTATGCTTTGGGGGAATGATCAATTTTACTTCCAAGAAGATCTCTTAGTATCTATATACATGTTTTGGCATCCTCTATATATTACACAATTGAATCCAAAATTTGGTGAACTTCTTAAAGCAAAACTTAGGCTTTGGCCGGGTGCCCATACTTCGGGTGATGGGTTTGAATCTGGCCAGGGCCTGCTAAACAAACAAACAAACCAAAACTTATGCTTTCAAAGAAATTCCAGGCTAATAGCTGTCCATAGCTTGAGAGAAAATGTTAAGGAAAATCACACCAGAGTCTCTGGCTCAAGGGTCTGTGCTGTCAAAGATCTTTCCAGAACATTGGATTGGTTTGGGGGCCTAGGCTTCCCTTCAAAGTGCTCCTGATAGAAAGGACAGATGGCTAGAACCCAACCATTAGGATTTACCTACAAATTCTGCATTTGAAATGAAAGAGAGTGATTGACTTTAATGAATATTTTTATTAATATATTTTCAAAGGCTCAGTGAGAGTCTTGCCCTAAGCATCCTGGCCCTTGAGTGCTGGGCTTCTACCAATGTGAAAATAACCTTTGGCTTCTATCTATAGTGCAACACCCGCTTAGCCACTGTATTAGTTAGGGTTCTCTGGAGAAACGGAACCAAGAGATTTATTATAAGGAATCATCTCACACTACAGGGGAGACCAAGTCCCAAGATGCTATGGTCAGCAAGCTGCAGACCCAGTGGCACTGATGCAGCAGGCTTTGGATCCAGCAGGCAGGCACACTACAGGGGAGACCAAGTCCCAAGATGCTATGGTCAGCAAGCTGCAGACCCAGTGGCACTGATGCAGCAGGCACAGATCCAGCAGGCTTTGGATCCAAGAAAGGCAGGCATTTCAATCTGAGTTCCAAGGCAGGAAAAGACCTACAGTTCAGGAAAGCACTGGAGTTTCTGCTCACTCAGCCTTTTTTTTTTTTGAGACAGAGTCTCATTATGTTGCCCTCAGTAGAGTGCTGTGGCATCACAGCTCACAGTAACCTCAAACTCTTGGGCTTGAGCAATTCTTTTGCCTTAGCCTCTCTAGTAGTTGGGACTACAGGCTCCCACCACAACACCCAGCTATTTTTTGTTGCAGTTGTCATTATTTTCTAGCTGGCCTAGGCCAAATTCGAACCTGCCACCCTCAGTGTATGTGGCCAGCACCATAACCACTGTACTATAGGCACCGAGCCTCACTCAGCTCAATGTTGATCTTCAGTTGATTAGATGAGGCCCACTCATGCTGGGGAGGGGTGAGAAATCCACTTTATTCTACTCTCATCCAGAAACACCTTCCCAGATGCTCCCACAATTGACTGAGCACCCCATTGTCTAGCAACATTAATACACAAAATGAACCATCACAACCATATAAGTACAAAATTCCCAGTGGTCCTGTCTTCCATGCAGCCCAGAAAAGCAAAAAAACACACAGATAGTCTAGGCTGCCTTGGACACACCTGCTGAGAGGCCTGGCAGAATTGCTGTTTCTGCCCTGATCCCTTGAGGTCACAGATTCCATGAGGACTATAGACTGCCAAACAAGTCTCCTCTCTGCCTCTCCATTATGATGCCTAGGGTGACCAGCTTACCCTGATTTGCCCTTGGCTTTCCTACACTTAACACTAAAAGTCCTATGTCTTGGAAAGCCCAGGCCAACCAGGATGTCTGGCCACCCTAATGCAGTCTAATCTCAGAGGTGAGCAGCTGCTAACCTTCACAGCCCTTTGGGCTAGGAATCTTTCCCTTTCTTCCTTCTTGACCTAGAGAAGAGGGGTAGAAACCTTTAAGTTTGTTTTCTTTTACTTTTACCATTACAGTCTATTGTAATGGTTACAATACAGTTGTAAGTCTAAGGCCCACTTGTTTAGAGGAGAAAGGACCTAAAATTCTGGTTCTTAATCAAAGGAATACATTCAGTGAGGCAGGGTACTCTCCAGCTCCCTGCTCAGTTCCCTTAAGGACAAAGCTGGTGCATGGTTTATGTGGGCTGGAGGTGACATGGCCATTGTTCCCTAGGATCCTCCTAAGGGCTACTGATTCTTGGCACCATGTTTGGGTTTCTCAACATGCTCTCACATTGGCATCTGCTTTATGGGTTCCTTCCAACCATGCACAGCTCTAAACAGGAGTTTAGTTTTGATATCCTCATCAAAGAGTATTTATCCTGTTCCAAGGGAGCTTCAGAGCCATACAGTGTTAATCAGAAAAGATTGGTCCTGGCCTCCCTGGGAGTCCCCACACAACCCCCACCCCCCACCCAAGACAACAATACCATCAGAAACACGAATGGAGCTCTGAACAAAGAAGAGGAGAGGGAGCCAGAGAGGGAGGCAGAGCAAGATAGTGAGGGTTTTTTCCCCTTTCTTTTCTTTCTCAGATAATTTGGGGCTGTTACATTACTGCTGTTAGCTTGCATGTTTTCCCAAATGAGATGTTGCCTGCTTATACTCAGAGGCTCTCAACAAAGGCAAAAAGAAGGCTGTGGATATACAACCAGGGTGGAAATGAACCTGCCTGGCGTATGTGTGGTGGGCCCACTGGGATGGAGCAGACTCTGGGAGGGGCTCCACATGGGCCAGGGCTGGCCTAGCAGGAGACCCCCATGTCTGGCCTTTCTGTAGTGACAACACTGCCTCCCCTTCTGCCCCCGATCTGGGCCATGTTTGGAGCATAATGTAATTGATTATTAATAGTTGCTGGGTTTGTTGCTAACAGCAATACATGTACATGGTGCCCAATTTGAGAGGTACAAAAAGGTCTTCATTCAACCATGTACCCCAGCTCTCACTTTTCTTCCCCAGAGGTGGCCACTGCCATTGTCTATCTTTTCTCTTTCTGGAGCCAGCCTGTGAGTATTTTTGTGATGTAATTATCCTGACTGATGTCTGCAGGAGACACTGACTTGAATTTAATAAACAGTAGTTTGAGGACCCAAAGCCTGTCTGGCTACATGACAAAGCTGCAGAAGCAGAGTTTGTGTGTGTGTATGTTTTGAGGGATGGGAGAAGGCAGGGACGGTCTATCCAAGGAAAGAGCCACACAGGGAGAGAGACTATGAAGGAGAGGAAGGGAGAGACTGCTCTGTGCTGATGTGAGTGTCCTCCCAGCCCCCTCCCCAGGCTGGGGTTCAGACTGAGTACTCTGTGCCTCTCAGGGACTGAGCTGGACTTGACAAGCTTGGACACAGGACATCCTTCCAGGGGCTGGGGACTGGAGAGCCTCTACTCCACCAGTGGCTTTCCTGCTTTGTGCTGGGCTTGCGAATTCACACAGTGCTCCTAGAATACTTGGAACTATCTCAAAGTTTCTTCTCCTGTTTTTTAAAATAGAATTATTATATTGACTGGCGTCTCTTTCCACACAGTTTTATTAAAAGGCTAATGCTGCCTTCTAGAACCGAGATAACAGCCTTCCTGGGCAGGTGGTAGATGGAAGGGCAGTACAAAATGAAGCCAACTTTCTAATTGTGGGTATACAACAGCAAGGGGACATCTGGGGGCAAGGCCACTGGGAAAGCCCACTCCGCTTCCCTAGCCAATGAGAAACATAGGCGTGTAGGACAGGGAGAGAGAGGTGCATGTGATGGTGCAGTCAGGCCGGCCCTGCCCCTGCCAGCCCGGGGCTCTCTCCTAGCAGAGGATGTGAGCCTAGAGACAGCTGCGAAAGAGGATCTTGCCCATAGTGCTGCTTCCCGTGAACTCAGTGAGTAGGAAGCTTGTCTGCAGCCCATCTCCCACGCGGACGAGGTTTTCTGGGAAGCCATGGCCCAGAATCAGTGCTGGCTCTGTGCTGCCATTAAAGTCTTCACTGCTCTGGGCCTAGAAGGGGATGCTAGACCATAGAAGGCCCAGTCTTTGCTCTGCAGAGTTTATAGTATAACTAGACAGTAAAAAAAAAAAGTAAAAGTTAAGCAGACAACTTAGCCACGCTTTGATGATGGCAGAAAGAAATGCTATGGACCAGTTCTAAATGAAAGAAAAACACCTAACTGCCAGTGGAGCTCCGTGGAGGGGGCAGACAGCAAAGGCTTTTCCGAGGAGCTGAGATTTGAGCTGCATGGTGAAGGTGGATACACCGTGAATAGAAGAGAAAAGATGATTGAGCCGTATCAGAGGAAATCAAGCAGAGCTCAGAGAACTCATCCCCTACCCAGCTATGGACAGTCCAGCCCTGACTGTGGGAGGCTCCCTGCTGCCCCGGGTCAGTGGTCAGGGCAGGCCTGCCGGCAGAGCCTCTGCGTGCTGTGCTCCCCAGGTACATCTCCAGAGGTCCTTCTCTCTTCTGTCACCTGTGGTGCTGTGTTACCTGCCCTTGCTATGCCTGGTGGTGGGACATGAGGAGTCAGGCAGGGCCTCCCACAGCTAAGCAGCATAAATGATTTTTGCTGCTACATTTTTCTTCTTGTGCCCCCTTACTTCTAGGGAGAAAAAAACAAGAGATGTATAAGAAAATTGCTGCTAATGCTCCCTCTGCTGCCTCCATTAGAGCTGTCACTTATAAATATCTCCCAAAGAGCCAAGCTCCACTGTTCAGGGAGTTCCACTGCCTCCATGCTGCTCATGCCTCGCCCCATCTCCCAGGGAAACCCCCCTGGGGTATGAGGATGGTACCCAGACAGCCCAGTCCAGCAGGTCACAGTCGGGGGCAGGGCCTCCTGTTCAGGTAGTCAGGGGTCCAGAGATGAGTGAGGGAAAAGGCCACCAGCCCCGCACAGGGTCAGATGCCAAGGTGGTAGATGACAAGCCCAGAGACCTTGACACAGAGCTTAGAATCTTGGGGTGCGTTTTGGGAAACAAGTTACTAAAATCAAAAGACCCCAATATCAAGAAAAAAGCAAAACTTGCCTGCACTTACCTTCCTGCTGACTCGTGGTGAAGCCCTGGGCTGAGGAGACAGGCCCCGGGAGGCGCTGAGGCACCTGCTGCCCACAAGCCCTGTGGAAGGACACCCTGATCCCTGGGGCTGCACATCTCCAGCAGTTGTCACCCAGGACGCCCTAACTCTTAGGCACAGAGAGTAGAGCGGCTAGAGGAGGAAGGCAGCCCACATGGTGGCCATGGCCACACTCTCCCATGCGCAGGAGATGACCAGACCAGCTCACTCGATTCTCCTGCCCTTTCGGTCACACAGCTGGGATTTTCTGCCCCCTAAACTCCACACCCTCTTGGGCCTTTCCAGGGGTGTCTCTGTGCCCTGATAGGTGCTCTGGATTGTGCTACATCCTTTTGAGGGTAGGGGTGGCACTGTCAGGGCACTGCTGTGCCCCAACTTGTGCCCATGTTAGCTTGGCGTGGATTGCCTTATAAACTGGCTCTTCCTGCCATTTCCAGTTTCCCCTCACTGATTTAACTGTTCTGCTTTCCTCTGGTAAGCCTCTCTCAAATTCCTCTATTTCCAAAGAAAGAGATATCCTTTCCATGCACACTCCAGATCTGCCTCACCCAGCTACAATTTTTCTTTTTTTACCCATCTGATACAAAACATTGTACCTCTGGATTGGGCCCATAGAATGTGTCTGAGTTGGGTTGATTTCTAGATGCCTTTATAATTGCTTTAGCAGCCCCCTCCAGGACATGCTGGTACACTGTTGTTGCTTCTTAATACCTGCAATCTGAAGGCCAGCACAGTGCCTCACGCCTGTAATCCTAGGACTCTGGGAGGCCGAGGTGGGTGGATTGCCTGAGCTCACAGGTTCAAGGCCAGCCTGAGCCAGAGCAAAACCTCATCTCTAAAAACAGCCGGTCATTGTGATGGGCACCTGTAGTCCCAGCTACTTGAGAGGCTGAGGCAAGAGAATCATTTGAGTTTGAGGCTGCTGTGTGCTATGACGCCACAGCACTCTACGGAGGGCAACAAAGTGACACTGTCTCAAAAAAAAAAAACAAAAAACTGCAGTCGGTCCCTAGTGTCTCTGTTCTCAGCTTGGATGGTCTTCCTGATGCAAAGCATAGCATAGGGGACACATAACAATGTGTTGACAGTTTGGGGGCTGTGCCCTTTGCAGACTCAGGCTCCCTCCAGGTGGGGAGAGTCCATGGGCAGAAGGATTTTGCCACCCCCAGTACCTTCATCTCTCTAGCACCAAGCTATCTGGCTGCAGCGACAAGCTGAAAACCATGTCTACTGTGAGAAAAGGAAAGTGGCTCTCAGCTGCAAGTGGGTGATGGAGCTGGCACAGAGAGAAAATGAACAAGAAGCTCAGTGCAATGAACACAGAGCTCCGATGATTCCATTCAATTCCTTGTCTTTTCCAAGCTGCCAAAGACTTGCACTTTCTCACCCAGAGATTGAAAACTGTCACTAGATTGAGTCCCTCAGCTGGACTAGGGACAAACAAGGCAAGGTTTACGTATTGTCCCCCCTCCCCCGTCACTGGCCCCATCCCTACTCCATCAGCTAGGAGGACATGCTGGTAGAGGCTGGGAGGAGGGTCTGTAGAGGGAATTTCAGCCCAGATCAGAGAATGTCTGCTCTCAAGTCAGTAGCTTTTTATCTTGCTCAGTATTTGACAGGCAAATCAATTCTTTCTTTTTTTTTTTGCAACAGTTTCCATTCTCATTCTGATCAGCTCACAGCTGGTAGAAAGAAATGCTTGTCTCTAAGGGCTGCCTCCATGCTCCTGATTGGGGTTTCTGAGAAAAAGGAGGAGAGGGCCCTAACTGCTTGTGGTCCTGTGGCTTCAGGAATTCTTATGATATGGTTCCAGGGAAGCCATAGAACAAAAAGACATCTGGAAACAGAGCAGTTAATATACTATAGGAGAGAAACTCACCTTAAAATAATAGAGGGCAAAGGATGTGGCTGGGAAGAAGGAACAGACACGGAGTGTCTGCTGTGGGTTGGAAAAGAAACTTGTACACACTGTAAAAATGAGATTTGGTAACCTATCAGCTTACTGCCTCTCTCTTATCCCTTAACCTTCTGATCATCCAGACCTGCCTCTTTTTACACCCCAAGTCCTCCCATCCCTCCCCACCCTACTCCTACATAAATAAACTCCAAAGGAGATATTTCCGGCCAGCTTCTCAGATCTTTTTTGATGCAATTAGGAGTGTGGGTGGGGAAAATCAGAGAGGTTAGAGGAAGAGGGGAGAGGTGGGTTTAGCCAGAAATACAAAGAGGTCCTATATGTAATTTTTAAAAACGAGGAAAGAGGGAGAAAGCCAGGGAAAGTGAGAACAATCAAAAAGAGAGAGTTTGAGGATTTGTTTGTAGGTTTTGGAGAGGTACTGGACAGAGGAGAATTGATGGGACAGAGGAGAGAGTCCTCAGTGGGTGCTGTGGGCTTGGGCCTGTAGTCTCTTTAACATTCTTCTATGTGATGACAGTTGAAATTCCTTCCACACCGCTGCTGGGCCAGTGCCACTCTGTACCTGTTTAAGACAATTCCATATGAAGACTCACGAGCTCATGAGAAGCTGCAGCCATTCAGGTTGTTCACTGAGACTCATTCTGGACTTGAGATACAAACGGCATATAAGCTTTCAAACTTTGTCCTAGACCTGAGTCAAGAGCACAGAGTAGAACTTCTCAGGGACTACCCAGGTACTAGGGCACATCTGTCAAGGGCTATGGGTGAGTCAAGACTAGCCAGAGGGCAGAGCAGTGACCTTGAACGAAACCAAGCGGGAAGGACACTGGCATTCTCTTGCTGCCTAGAAAGGATCCTCGTTTCTTAGTAGACTCAATTTTATTGAAATTAGGATAGAAACAACAAATTGTTCAGTTTCATAAGAGTTTTCTTTTTTTTTTTTTGTATCTTGATTCAGTGATCTCATATAATGCCACCTGGAACATCATGTTCCCAATCCAAATCCTGCATCCTCCAGCAAATTGTAATGCTGGCTTCATATCATCTCCCTGATTTCTCTGACTTTGCGGTTACACTGAGTGAGCCACATGGGGTCTCGGGATTTTGTTGGTCACAAGTCCGTTTATCCTTAAATGAGATTTAAAAAAAAAAAAGTAGTTTTGTTTTCAGAGTCTATTGTTGGTACCTGATGCTTTAAAATACCATCGTGGCATCTAAGCCTTCTGAATCCAGCAAAGCTGTGATAATAATGAATTTAAAAACAGTTTCAGCACTGATATGCAAAAATTAAAAAAATTAGAAAAGGACTTCTGTCTTTCCTTAAGTTGTCCCCATCCTAATTTGTCCCAATATTTTATTATGAAAAAAGTATCACTTAATGCAAAATTGACAGGCTTCTGCCGTGAACACACACACCCACCAACTAAATCCTCCCCTTAACATTGTACTGTCGTGCACTGTCGTGTTCCTGTCCATCTGTGCACCTCTCTTTCCATCTATCAACTCTTCCTATTTTTGATTCCTTCCAAAGCAAAAGGCAGACATCGGCACAACTCTCCCTAAATATTTCAGCAGGCCAATAAACACGTGAAAGAAATACTCAGCATCTCTGATCATCAGGGAAATGCAAATCAAAACCACAGTGAGGTATCACCTAACTCCAGGGAGAATGGCTCACGATAAAATGTCCCCAAACGGATGCTTGTGTGGACACAGAGAGAAAGGAACTCTTATACACTGTTAGTGAGACTGCAAACTTGTATCACCTCTGTGGAAAGTAGTATGGAGATACCTCAAAGAGCTAAAACTAGACCTAGCATTTGAGCCAGCTATCTCACTATTGGGTATTTACCCAAAGGAAAAAAAGCCATTTTATCAAAAAAGAAAGTACACTTGAACATTTACTGCAGTGCAATTCACAAACACAAAGATGTGGGATCAACCCAAATGCCCATCAATACACGAGTGGATTAATAAAATGTGGTACATATATATACCATGGAGTACTGCTCAGCCCTAAGAAAGGTGAACTACTACCTTTTATAACAACCTGGATGGAACTGGAGACCATTCCTCTAAGTGAAGTATTGTGAGAATGGAAAAATAAACACCACATGTACTATAAAATTAGAAATAATGGATCAACACCCACGTGCGCATTTGGTAGTAAAATTCAACGGAAAGCAAGCAGGTGGGAGAGGGCAGAAGAGGAGGGGTAAGTTCACACCTAATGGGTATAATGCACGCTATCTGGGTGATGGGCACACTTATAACTTTGACACAAACTGTACAGAAGTCATTCATGTAATCAAAACACTTGTACCCCATCATATTCTGAAATTTAAAAAGAAAGGAGTTACTGAGAACAACAATAACAAAAATGCTTCAGTGTGGAAGCTGATGCATTAACTACATCTCAGGATTTGTTACATAGTTCCTTTATTTTGAAGTAAAATTCACACAAAATCACGCATCGTAACCATGCGTTTGCTAAATGTTGACAAAGGCAGGCAAGTGTTGGAACCCCAATCCATATCAAGGTATAGAACTTTGCCATCACCCCAGAAATTCTCCAGTGCCCCTTCCTCATCAATTCCCTCACTCTCCTACCTCAAGGCAACTACCTTCTTGACATTTTTTTTCCTGAAACAGATTATCTTAGTTCTAGAACTTCATATAAATGCAATTATACTGTATATTCCATTCTATTTTAATTGAAAAATAAACTAAATTTTAGCCTCCTTCAGTGTAGGCGATACTGAGATATTTTTCACTGCACAATCTAGAAAATGGGGGGTTTTCTTTCTCTCCATAAAGATCAGAGTCCCTGGGTCATCAGTCCTGATGGTGGAGGGAGGCTGCCTGCAGGCTGAAGTGGTCTAGGGCTGTCCACACTGGGAACACACGGGGAGTGTTTGCGTTGAATACGCCTCATGCTGGGTTCCCATAGGCCCTCCCTAATTCATCAGCACCTGGAGCTCCCAGAACACTGGGGGTTTGTTTAGGACATAGTTGTCTTCTAGGAATCAGGGTACACAGGCCCCTTGGCCTCATAAAACAGAGTACCCAAGTCATTTAGGTTCTCTATCCCCAGATCAGAGCTAAAATGGGGCGGGGGGGGGGGTCCTGCAGAATCCGTGACTAGAGGGAAATGCCTTACTTATTTTCCTGTGTGCCCCATGGGAGGGATGTGCCCTGGGAAGGCACTGCCTGCCTTGCTGTGATGTAAGCCCACCCACCAGCACAAAAGACAGGAAGCAGAGGAAGGCAAACAGACCACGTTCTGAAACACGCTCGTCAGCACAGTCTGTCCTCAGAACGTTTTTGTAGCAAGAGAGCGTGGGGACACAACTGAGCGGAAGGAACTAATCAGCTGGCTCTGATGACAGGGCTAAAGAGCGGAGAGGGACAACCAGACGGCAGTCTCTACCGCCACTGACATGCGGGGCAGGCAGAGGGCTCCAGACAGAGCCTCAGTCCTGTTAACTGCCTTGCTGTGGACCTTACCCCCTGGTCACTACTGTCATGCATTCTGGTGCTGTGGAACCCCACCATGACAACATGCTGGTGGTGGCGGCCGTGATGGGATCGTTATAGGGGGATGAAATAGAAGATGCTAAAGAACACAGAGCTTCCAACTGAGAACATATCCCAAGTTTTTCCAGTACGGCCAAATGTGCATTGAGCACCTACCCTGTTGTAATTAGTGCTTCCTACTGTGGATTCTGACGTTCAAAGATTTGATGAGCTGGCTGAACCCCTAGGGTCACTGTCCGTGGGAAGCCTGGCCAGTCCATGCTGCGTCTCAGTCACCCTGGCTGTAAAGTGAGGATTTCTTTGGAAACTCTCATGCCTGTATCTTAGAGGTGGGGAGACTGGATCCTCACAGCAGAAGCCAACCTAGTGGAGAGTAAATGTTCATCCACCTGGGCAGTGACGGGGAGAGGGCGGAGGGTGGAGCAGGAGGAAGAGGGGCCCAGTCCCTCATATGGCCTACTGTTCATAAATATCAAGGCCAAGATTCTGCCTTGATAGGGCTGCAGGTGCAAAAATCACTACAGGAAAGGGCCCACGGGTTCAGAGATTGTGAACTGGAGCTATTTAGAATGCTAATAGCAGTAATCAGAGACCAATTGATTATCAAGGATGAATCGAGGATTGTCATGGGTTGATATATATTAAAGCTCCAGGACCATGTGTCCTGAAGGCATGAACCAAACTGTGAAATCCCCAGCTTCCAAAGACAGAGTCTGAGGGGGAGACGTGGAGCCCTGCACCCCCAGCTGGCATGGGAAGCAAGTCCACAGGGCTGGCAGTGGAGGGAGTGCCAGCAACTTAACTTGGAGGCTAAGGGCTAGCCGGTGGAGTGCATAAGAGATACATTTTTTTCTACATCCTTTGCATATACATTCCCAGTCTGGATCCTAGGTTACTCTTGGGTGCTTCATTCAACAAATACACACTGATTCTGTATCCTGTCCCAGGAAATGTGTTGAATTTGTCCCACTCAACAAACACACCTTGATTCTTGACCCTGTCCTAATTGAATTGAAAGACAGCTGGTTACTTTATTTCTCCTTCCCCACCTGCTTCATTTCCCCCTTCTCATTAGATGCAAAAATAGGAATGAAAAGAAGCCCATTGTTTGAAAACTAAAGCAAGAGGCAGGGGAGGGCAGCGAAAGCCCACAATACCCCCGTGACCTGGCTGTGTAACAAAGTACACACGATCACCATCCTCAGGGTGCTCTCCAGGGTCAGGCTGAGAACCCAACTGGAGGGATCAAAGTGCCTCAGATGGGGCACAGGAGACTGGGGTTAAGGGGCTCCTCCAAGCTCCAGGAGAAAATGTCAAAGCCAAGAACTGCTCCAGCCTTCCATGGTGTAAATCCAAATTCAGAGCCTTCTGGAAAAACCCTCTTAAGGTTGATCTGCCTTCAACCCACCTACTTCCATCTTCCCTCGCCCAAGTCCTAGCCTCATGCTGCCTCTGCTGCTGGCTCTATCCACCCATTGTCACACTTTCCCCAGCTTTGTTCAGGATGCTCCTTCCCCAGGGGAAGAGCCTGGAGAGGTCCCCATGTGTGCCTCCAGGAAGCTCCTTTTCTATGGGGTACCCCTGTCCTCCCAGCCCTGGAACAGCTGCCCTGCCATCCAGGGAGAAGCCTGAGTCACCAATGTTTGGGTCACCAGGTAGCACAATCACATGCCTCAAGGGGCAGTGCCATGGGGAAATAGCCCAAATAGGGCTCAGCCCAGCTGTGCCCACAGAAGGCCAGCTGCACTCAGCTCACCAAGTCCCCGCCACGGACAACACAGCAGGCTTAACCTCCCCAGGATCCCCATGGCCTGACCATAAAATCGCTTGTTGAGCTTCTGTCGATCATCTCGCCCCATCTGCCCATTTGTCTCTCTGTCGCTATTTCATGCTCCCTGAACATTCATGGAGGCAGAGGTGACTCTGAGCAGGGACCCCCTGCACTCCCAGCAGCTGCAGTTCAAGGCACCTTGCCTTCCTTGACAATTTAAAGAGCAAGAACTGTCATATCCCTGGTTTCTATGCTCAGTGAAGCATTGCCAATTAAGTCTCTCTGGGGACATTGCCTCTTTGGAAAGCCATTCTCAGGAGGGCTGAGTCTCCAGGGCTGATAACCAGGAATCCCTACCTGGAGGTACCGAGGGGTCTGTTCCAAAGGAGGGCTGCTGGGAGTGCTAATGCTTTCTCTCGGGCCTTCCTGTGGACACCAGGGCTAATGTAAGAAGTCACCTTCTTGCAGGCATTTGAACCCTTAACCAACCATGCCCTTTCTAACCACATACATACACACAATGTGCACACACACATGTGCACACATGGATGCACATGCCAGGTCCCGCTGTCCTGGCAGATGCCCTAACCCCCAATCACTGACTTTCTACCTAAGATAGTTCACAAGACCATTGTCCAGTTAGAAACTACAAAATACCATTCGTACTTTCTCAGTGAGTTGTACGTCTGCATCAATGTCATCTGTCTTGCGGGAGACACTCCTGGAGGGCCCTGAGAGTTCTTCACCTTGGGGAACTCTGCACCTGTTCAAGTCAGCTCGCAATTATTCTAATGCAGGAAACAGGATCCAGTCCTAAAAAAGAACATCCCCCAAATTATCACTAACTAGATTTTAAAGGTGTGGTGGGATTTTGTGACAGTTGCTTTGCTTAATATGAAGATGGCCTTTAATTCCCGCAGTGGCTCCTGGGATGCAGTTATGGGGAAGGTGAGCTGGGGAGAGGGATGGAAGTGTGCCAGACAAAGAGGAACAATGGGGGGGCCATTTTCCAGGGGACCAGGAAGGGTTGATTGTGTTGCTTTTTTCCCACAGGAGCCCAGAGAGGGACCCTTCCCCTAAAAGGGAGAGCTGGCGGCTCCAGGGGAGGCTAGAGGCTGAGGGCTTTCCCTTGTGCATGAAACCAGAAGCCTATGGGAGTGAGCAGAGCTCGGAGAACTCCAGCAGCAAATCCAAAGGGAACCTCAGAAATGATTTTTGTCCACCCACACCAGAGGGCCTTGGACTTGAGGAAGCCCACACAGTTGGCAGGTATAAGGGCTTCTGCTGGGTCTCACGGCTTCCCATTGTGGCTCCTCCCCCACAGCCCACGGATGTGCCAGTGGCAGTCTGACCCCGTAAAACACCTGTGGCAGAATCCTTCCTCACTGTGACAAGTGGGAAAGGCAGCTATTAGCTGTGTCTCCAACCCTAGGACAGTAAATGAGATTCTCTTTTCTCCTGTGGATGGAG
>NW_003852444.1:11918260-11918860 GCF_000181295.1 Otolemur garnettii
AGTGGGAGAGTGGGCTAAGTTCAGAGTCAGTGCCAATTCAGAAGAAAAAAAATTTCAAACCTTTCTAGGAATGTATAGGACACCTATTTGCCCAAGTGTACTCTGGAGAGGCTGCAGGTTGAGTTCGGACACACAGCTGTAGCTCTGGAGAGACACGTGGTCTAAACCAGACAAATGCAAGGGCTGTGGTGCACATCTTGAGAAAGTTCCGAAGTCACAAGTATTGGGGTTGGGAGAGGCCTTGGGGGTCATCTGGTGAACCCTACCAACTGAGATGAGCCTGTCAGCTGCAGAAGAGCAGCAGAAATGGAGTGACTCACGCCTGGCTGCAGCCCCGGTCCCCGGTACCTGCCTCTACCACTGACCCCTGTTCCCTCCTGCCCTGCAGGGATGAGACACAACCTGCCACTGAGCACTGGAGGCCCTGAGCACTCAGGGCTGGAATCTGCAGAGACTGGGCTGCAGCAAAGTGGCCACCTAACAACCCCGCAGAAGGTGAGAAGTTGAATAGAATCCAAGCCAGGTGGACAAGGAAAGCAAAGAGGATTGGAGAGCCCAGGTTCCCCTTTTTCCCCAAATTACCATTCCCATCCACCCCCC
>NW_003852444.1:11919749-11940073 GCF_000181295.1 Otolemur garnettii
TTTTTAACCCTAATTTGAGAGAAGAACATTTTCTGTTGGGGTTGGCTAGAAAGAATGAGATGGTTTTCTTTATCATCATTAAAATGTTGAAGCCCAACTTCAAATAATTTATTATAGAAGAAACCGGTCTTCTCTCTTTCAATTACTGGGAAATCACCCTCACTCTTCTGAGTCTTTCAATTCAGCCACTATTTGAAATAATCAATATTTTATTTTCAAACAAAAGCACTTAGACAGATTCATTTTCACCAGCACAGAATTGAATTGAAAAAATCATTTTGGAAACTGCAGGGTTTTGTTAGGGTGATTGTGTGGGGACTGTGCACTGTGTCTGCTGTGCTATTTGCTCTTTCTAAGCATGGAGGAAAAATTTTATTTCCCAGACTCCCTTGCATCCATGCCTGAGCCACGTGAGTAAGTGATAGCAATAGGGTGTGAATGTGATGCAATTCATTTCCAGGCCTGATCCTGGACTGCTATAACCTTAAAAGCCATGTGTTTTAGACCTTGTATCTGCAAGATGAAGCCTTTAGTGAAAATCTCTATTGCACTAAACACTAATAATACACTAACACAATTATGCAATAGGACTTCACATTCAGCCAATAATTGTAGAGCTTCTCCATGTTATAGGAGAATGACTTCACATTCAGCCAATAATTGTAGAGCTTCTCCATGTTATAGGAGAATGACTTCACATTCAGCCAATAATTGTAGAGCTTCTCCATGTTATATCTGAACGTGAAAAGCTCTGTATGTCCATCCTCATCACCACACCAATCTGACCTTCCCTCCGATTCTCGTTACAATTTCCAATCAAGAAAGTAATCACCTCTCATTTGTTTTTATTAAACCTCACCATGAGGTCACTTGGCAATAAGGAAACAAAGCTTTTACTTTATACAATAATGGGATAGCTACTGTTGGTCCGATCCTCACAACAACCTAATAAATACATTCTCATTTTATAGACAAGAATATTGAGACTCCGGGAAGTTAACTAACTTGTCTGAGGTGATATAACTGGGTAAAATGAGAGGGCAGGATTTAAACTCAGAACTTCCAATTTCATGATGTCTTTTCCTTAAACTTCATCATCTCTTGACGTCATCATATTAAAATAATATGGAAGAACTCACGACATGATGTGATGAAGGGTATCCTTCAGGTATCTTCAAACCAGACAAGACTAGCCCAAAGATTAAAAAATAATAATAATAATCCCTGACTTGAAGGCGTTTACTTGGAGACGAGTCAGAGCTTGGGTTTATTTATTGTTTGTTTGTTTGTTTTTGAGACAAAGTCTCACTCTATTGCCCTGATAGAGTGCCGTGGGGTCATCGTAGCTCATAGCAACCTCAAACTCTTAGGCTAAAGTGACCTTCCTATCTCAGCTTCTTGAATAGCTGGGACTACAGATGCCCACCATGATACGGAGCTAGTTTTTCTATGTTTAGTAGAAACAAGGTCTCACTCTTGCTCAGGTTGGTCTTGAACTGCTGAGCTCAAGCAACCCACCTGCCTCAGCGTCCCAGAGTCCCAAGATTATAGGAATGGGATCTGCACCTGGACCAGATCTTTGTCTTTAATTAACAGAGTGTTGGGCACTCATATTACATTTCTTCAGTTTTAAGTTTATAGAAAAATTGGGTGAAAAGTATGCAAGGACAGAGAGTTTCTGCACATCTTCTGTTCTCCATCCAGGTTTTTAACATCTATTAACATCTTGCACAGATATGGAATATTTATGCAATTGGTCAGCCAATGTAGCACAGTTAATTTTTTTCTTTTACTGCAAATATGTTTTTATACAAGTTTCTAAAACAACCTTTGGATCATATGTGATGTCTTTACTTCATTTTTAAATTGCTTTATAACAATTGGTTTCCTGATGAGATTTTTTAAAAATTTTATTTTACCATGATTGTAATTAAAAAGAGAGAGAGAGAGAAAGGACACAGGGAAATAAAAATGTTGTGGCCAGAGGACAGGGCAGAAAGGAGAAAAAAAGGACAAATATAAGTAAAATATCAATATGAAAATCCTCGGAGATACTACATTTATAAATATAGAAATGGTAACCACAAATTGGGCATGATGAGTCATTGTACCTATATATACACATGTATAAACGTACACATAGTTATAAATCCTGTCTAGCAACTGACTGTGGACCTGGAAGCTCGTTCCAGCCCTAGTGAACTCAGCATCCCAAAGCTATCACAGCTCCTTGGAGACTGGGATGAGAGGGCCTTGGCTGGCAGAAAAAGAGAAAAGGCTCCAAGGAAAACCACAGCCCATACTTCTAAGCCAACTCTGACAACCTTGGAAATCTCTGGCCCCTGGGGGGGGGGGAGTCACATCTCAGTCCTTGTCTCCTTAATAAAAAGCGGCTGGATTCCTCACCCAAAATCCTTCTTCCATAGGACAAAGTGAACTGAGATCATACAGGATAAGAAAATGGCTCCCAGAAACAGAGGGATGTGCAATACCTGCTCTTTTGCAGACTGGGCCTCGACCTGAGCCTGAGCCTGCCACTCTGAGACCTATCCACTCTGAGCCACCACTCTGCCAGTGCTGCCTGCTTTTGTTGCGGGTGATCAGAAATATTGTGCATGAACATATGTTTCTTCAGGCACATTTCAGATGTACATACCGCCTACAGATGGTGCAGGTGTATTTCCTGCATGCCCCACAGTGTGCACAGGTAGGCACAGCTCTGGTGAGGCCACATCTGAGCTGCCCAATGCCAGCTGTGGCTCCCAAAGGGTTTGTCTTTGATGTCTTGCCATGTGTGAAGCAGCAGAGTGTGGAGTTGCGTGAGAACCTCTCACGGCCCCAGGTGCTTGTGTGTATGGGTCGTCCCTGGTGTGGACTTATGAGTGCCATTGGAAGTGGCCCTGGCAGTTGGAACAGTGCTGGGCTGGCCTGAGTGGATACAGAGGTGCTGGGCAGGCTAGCAGCTGGTGGCCAAGGTCTTGAAGGAACATGTGGCTTGTAGGGCTGGATGCAGATCTGGATCTCCAACTTTGAGTGGGATGCTAGTGAGCCTGTTGGCATCTGTATAACAGGTATGACATATTGTGTCATAAATTCAAATCTTTTATCCAGCAAGAGTCAATTTTCATAAGTGGTGAGAGGTGCAGGTCCAGTTTCAGTCTTCTATATGTGGCTAACCAGTTATCCCAGCACCAATTATTAAATAGAGATTCTTACCCCCAGTGTATGCTTTGGTTTATTGAAGATCAGATGGCAATATGTGGTTGGGTTTATCTCTAGGTTCTCTCTTCTATTCCATCATCTATATCTCTATTTTTGTGCTAGTATCATGCTGTTTTGATCATTGTAGACTTGAAGTATAACCTGAAGTCTGGTAACATGATGCCTTTAGATTTTTTTTTATTTATTAGAATAACATTGGCTATTCAGGGTTTTTTCTGGTTCCATATGAAACAAAGTACTATTTTTTTCAAGTTCTCCAAAGTATGGCATTGGTACTTAGATGGAGATTTCATTAAATTTATAGATCACTTTGGGTGGTATAGACATTTTAACATTATTGATTCTTCCCAGCCATGGGTATAGTATGTTCTTCCATTTCTGCTATTTTTTTCTTTAGGGTTTTCATAGTTCTCTCTGTAAAGATCTTTGCATCCTTTGTTAGGCATATTCCCAGCCATTTCACCTTCTTTGAAGCTACTATAAAGGCTATTATGTCTGTGATATGATTCTCAGCTTTACTGTTATTGGAGTATATGAAACAATAAAAATTCTAGAAGAAAGTGAAGGAAAAACTCTTAACAACATTGGCCTGGGAAAAGATTTATGAAGAAGATACCCTTGGCAACTGCAGCAACACCAAAAATAAATGAATGGGACATGACCAAACTAAAAAGCTTTTGCACAGCTAAGGGTACAACAACTAAAGCATACAGACAACCTTTAGAATGGAAGAAGATATTTGCATGTTATAAATCTGACAAAGGACTGATAACCAGAATCTATACAGAACTCAAATTAATCAACAAGAAGAAAGCAACAATCCTATTTTTTTTTTCAGTTTTGGCCAGGACCAGGCTTGGACCCGCCACCCCCAGTATATGGGGCTGGTGCCCTACTCCTTGAGCCACAGGCACTGCCTGTAACAATTCTATTTTTAAATGGGCAGAGACCTGAACAGAAACTTCTCTGAAGATGATAGATGAAATGTCCAACAAACACACGAAAAAATGCTCATCATCTGTAATCATCAGAGAAATGCAAACAAAACCACCCTGAGATGTCACGTAAGCCCAGTGAGAATAGCCCACATCACAAAGTCCCAGAGCTAATGATGCTGATATGATATGGAGAAGAGGGAAGGCTTTTACACTGCTGGCAGGAATGCAAACTAATACTGCCTCTGTGGAAAGAAGTGTGGAGAATTCTCAAAGAGCTAGAAGTAAATCTTCTATTTCATCTTGCAGTTCTATTACTAAGTATCTACCCAGAAGAAAAAACCATTTTACCATAAGGACTTTTGTGCTAGAATGGTCATTGTAGCTCAATTCACAATCACCAAGATATAGAATCAACCCAAGTGCCCATCAACACATGAATGGATCGATAAACTATAGTATATGCATACCATGGAATACCATTGGGCCATAAAAAAGATGAAGACTTTATGTCTTTTATGTTTAACTGGATGCAGTTGAAGAATTTTTTTTTTTTTTTTTTGCAGTTTTTGGCTGGGGCTGGGTTTGAACCCACCACCTCCGGCATATGGGGCTGGCACCCTATTCCTTTGAGCCACAGGTGCTGCCCAGAAGAACATTCTTTTTAGTAAACTATTACAAGAAGGGAAAAGCAAGTATCTGATGTACACAATATTAATATGAAACCAATAGATAAACATCTACATCCCCATGTTAGAGAAAAACATAATTAAATTCAAGTGAGGGGAGGGAGAAGGAGAAAAAAGAGGGAGGAGGAGGGATGGAGATCAGTGTGCTCTCATCTAATGGGCACAATGTGAGGGTGTATAGCACACCCCGGGTGAAGAGCTCAACTACAACTTGAACTTTACCTAACGAATACTAACAATGTGACCTAATTGTTTGTACCCTCATATTAATCTGAAATATAATAATAAAATAACAAATGTGACATAAACATTTTCCAGGAGGACTTTGGTTGTACAAAGCAGCATGCTCCTAGGGTCAGTAAGCAGTCAAACTTGAGGGAGAGCTGAGAACTGAATCCACGAACCCAAGCCTCCATCCGTTTCCTTTCAGTTCCCTTTGCCTTTGTGGGCCTTGCCATCTTTCTGATGGTCATCCTCTCCCTCTGGGGAGAGGACAGGGGCTCATTGTCCCCAGGGGTAGGAAGCACATTGCCACCTTCATCACCACATCTGTCTCCCTCCTCTGTTACCTTCTTGAGAGATCAGGGGCCACCTGCAAGGCTTATGAAGCTAGGTGAGGACCAGACACAATCATGGGAGCCCAGATGGGGCAGGTCTTTGCCCCTAAAAAAGGACACAGGCTAGAAGTGGTCAGTCCCATAGAGGGTACAGGGAACACCATAATGTGTGAGATCACCTGATCTGACTCAGACTCTGTGTCCCAGAGACAGGTCCTGCCAGCAGGGCCAGAGAGTGAGGTGCAACAGGAGTGACAGCAGGTAACAGCCCCTCCTTCATCTGGTGATGAACATCTGGTTAGGAGGCCAGAAGAACCAGCTGGAATCAAAGGAGGATTCTTCCATTCTACCCCGTTTCTCTTCTTCCTGTCCTCTTGCTCCTTCTCCTTTCTGGGATTCCAGAACTTTCCTGTGGTGACAGCTGCAGAGGCACTGAAGCCAGAGTGTAGGAGGGGTGGCGTCTGCCAGAAGTGGTGCTGCAGTCTGTGCTCCCAAGAACCCCAATTCCTCCACACCTTCCTCCCTCAGGAGTCTAGAACACAAGGATGGGGAGGCAGGAGGGGGCTACATTACGATGCACTAAAGCCCACGGTTTACCCCAGAACTCACTCTTCATGTGGCGCGTCATGTGAGTTTGGACAACGGGTAATGACATACATGTATTCACCATTACAGATTCATACTGTGCAGTTCCACTGGAGTGAGATCCAGGGAAAGGCTTCATGGGAGAAGTGCAATATAGTTTGGACATTGAAAATAGAATTATCAAGTAGACCAAAACCCAAGGACAAAACCAAAGAGGAAGGAATGCACAACGCATTATTCAAGAGTTCGTGGGTAAGTCAGCTTGTCTTAAGCAGAGGTTCATATTTGGAAAGATAACAATGAGAGTGAACTTTTACTGGACTATTAAGTGCCAAGCAACTGCAAACATTTGACATGGATTATTTCATTTAAAACACAGAACAATTTATAACATAGCTGCCATTAATACAATTTTTAATGAACAGGTATTCAAATTAAAGCTTGAAAGGATTTTTAAAACTTTTGCAAAATGACACGGGATGCATTTGGAAGACCTGGGATGCAAACCTAGGCAGAATGAGGCCAGGGCGCTTTGTCTCAGACACTGCCTTCTAATCCCTCTGTAGTAAAACCAAAAAAGACAGCAGATATCGTGGAAAAGTGAATTGGGGGCCATTCGAGATCAACTTGGATATCAGGCTAAAACATTGTTTCCTTTCAGCAATGTAGTTTTTAAGAAAAATTATAGGCCAGTATTTCCTTTTGGTCAGTGAGACCAAGAGAAAAGAATAGGGATAGATCTATAGAACGTTGTCTGCTTTACAGCAGCTGTCATCAAGGTTACAAAAACCTACATTCTGTTTAAGGGAAGGGCCTGATAAAGTCGTCTTCTGGGTCATTCTCTCGTAGATGATATGTCAGGTAGACTGGGGAGAAAGGCCAAGGGCAAGAGGAGGACCCGTAGAGGTTCACTGGCATCACTCACAGACTGGCCCAAGGGCGTTACACAGCAAATAATGTCTATAGGAATTGAAAGAAAAAGGAGGTCATGGCGGAGAATGTGAGGGCAGAATTCAGCAGTCTTGGGAATGAGGAAGAAGCCTGGTGGAGTCAGGGTGACTGGGAGAGTGACCAAACTGTGTTTAGAAATACTCATGGTCAGAGGAGGAGCGGTGACCGAGGAAGAACCCAGCGTGGTGAGAGAAATGAATCCAAAGCAAAGATGAGGCTCCTCCTCCTCCCTTTTCTTCCCTTGTCTTTTCGTCTCCCCCCCCCTTTTTTTAAAGGTCTTGGTAGCCTATGCAGTGGATCTAACAGCATATTAAGAGCTGATTTTATTTTTTATTGGAAAGGAATGTTAATTTTAGCATTAGTTCATGGAGAACACGATTAGGAAGGCAAATCAGCTCCCAGGAATTATCAGATGGTGCATTTCCAAACCAGATGGTAATGATTTAGGGATTATCCGTTGGCTGTGGGTTACTCGAGCTGCAGTACACCTCTATCGGCACTGCTAACCAGGAGCTGACTGCAGAATCTACAAAATCC
The DNA here is from genome assembly GCF_000181295.1 of Otolemur garnettii. NCBI lineage: Eukaryota > Metazoa > Chordata > Mammalia > Primates > Galagidae > Otolemur > Otolemur garnettii. Next base: position 11,927,226 of record NW_003852444.1, read on the forward strand.
ACTAAAGCAAATTCAAAACTCCCAGAAGTCATCCATGGGACTGAATTTAGACTGTTCTCAATTGTTTGTGTACTCAGAGGGGGAAGAATGTTAGCCTAGCAGTCACCAACAGGTAATCAGAATCTGGGGATACTTTGCTTTGAAACTCATTTTGTGCTTCCTCTGTGTCACCATACACACAAGGGTGCATGCACAAACACACACACACACACACACACACATCAAGTGTGGGAGATTATAATATCCCAGGGTAACAGCATTGCTGAGTACTGGTGTCAATGACTCAGTTACTCCCTTCAAACCCACGTCTATGTCTTAATAGCATCCCTGGGCCCTCGGCACACATGAAGGGGGAGGCACTTTGCTTGGGAATGATTGGATGCTGCTTTTCGCTCCTTTAGGTATTTCTATTTTAGGTCCCAGAAGTCTTTTGAGCTCTAGAATCAAGGCCTTAAAACAGAAGGAAAGGCTAATGACAGAAAGGGTGACCCATGCATCAGATTCTGCCAGAAGCTCAGAACTTGGCATCAGAGCTTGACTGGAGATGGCATCCCACTCTCTGGCTATATCTTCTAATGCCATCCTGGCAGCCTCACAGAGAAAGGGGAGGAAGCTGGCCCATGTGCAGGGCAGACTGGGCTCCAGGAGGAGAGGGCAGGGGGCTGAGGCCAGGCTGGGCAGGGGGCTGAGGCCAGGCTGCACAGTGCCTAGTACCCTGCCAAGGCCACCAGGACCACAGACTGCGAGTAGAGTATGAGGCATGTGGTCAGGCAAAGATTTTGTACATTCTGAGTGTGAGAAGCAATTTTGGAGATGTAGTTTACAGCCAGAAATTTCAGCACTTGAAGGACATTCTGACAGTTTGTAGCAACAATCCAGCAGCCTGTTTGACAGTGCAGACGAGTCTCAAACATATCAGGATATTTGTTCATTCTCTACACCAAATTCACTTCTCACTGGCCAGATTCAAGCTCTCAGCTCCTAGAGGCGTTGCTAGCAGCAAGGACCAGGTTCTGCCAATTATCTTCAGAAGTGAGCTCAGAAGCCCAGGAAGAAGACTTCCTCTTGAGGATTAAGCCTAATTTGGGCATAATTAGGCACTGTGTTTGGACTTGCAGGGTTGGGCATAGGACAATCTGCTTCTTTGGATCACTCCACCAACTGGAGGGGAACCAAGGGTCCTTCCTGACCCAGGCAGCAGGATTAGGATGTGGGATGTTCTGCACATCCCAGGAGCCCTTCTGGCATAAGAACACTGGGAAGAGGATGACTAATATTAATGTTGAAGACGGTCTTCCAGACAAGTTCCAGCTCTCAGAAAGCTCTGGCCCACCATGAAAGTAGGCAGAAATGGGAAAGAGGGCAGAGAAAAAGATATTCCTCCCCCCCCAAGGATGCTGCAAAGCACCACACATGTTTATGTGTTCCAGGTGGTCCTCACGCAGTCACAGTTCCAGACACCAAGATGGCCCTATGCTTCTGGAAGAGAAGGAAAGAGCTGCACGGAGTGCCTGGTGCTGCTGCTGGAAACTTGTCAGTGCTGTGCTCCCCAGAAGATCATTTCCCATCCTTCAAATGGAAAGAATCAAAGACTCTCCTGCCAGCAAGAGGATCACCATGGCCTTTAGCATACCCTTCTGCCCTGGAAGCTTATGCCACTGAGGCAAAACCACCCTCCTTCCAGAGGGTGCTGGACAAGAGGGCAGAAAAAGATAAGCCAGACCAGGACCACTGGGATCTGGATGCAGACAAGGTGCAGACCCCAGAAGGCCAGGAAAGCATCTGGAAGGTTCCTGTTTCCCTTGAGGGCTTATGGAGATGGGGCTATCCTTTCTGGTATCAGGCAACAGGTCCTATCCATGAGTTTCAAAGATTTGGTGCAGAACTATCAGCTTCAGCCACATTGAGAGTAACAAGGCATGATGTCAGTGACTAAGGGCAGAGGGACAGACTTGGGGAAGGAAGATGCCTGGAACCCTAGTTCAGGAATGGAGTCTAAGTCTGGGGCTTGCATAGACCAGTAACTGGAGCCATTGAATAAAGTCAGAGTTGGGGCAGCAGGGCTGATGATGTCAAGAGCTAGAGCCACGTTAGGGTGAAAAAGAAGTGTGGGAGGGAAGAGACTAAAAGAGGCCAAATAAAAACTGTTTCCACTAAGAAATCATGCCCTGGGAATTGTCGGGCTAAGTGAAGCCCATTGGGGGAAATTCCCTACTTCTTTCTCTTTGAGATAAAAGGACCCCTAGAAAAAGAGTCCCTTTTACAAACTTCGTTTTCATGAGCATTAATTCCTATTTCTTTTTACATTTAACTTGTTTCTTCATTGTTTGTTTCCACAGGGGGTTCTATTTGTTTGGTATTTTTTGTAAGTTTTTCCTTCTGTCTAAGGAAGCAGCAGTCCTTCTCAGCAGGGTACTAGGAATGTATTGACTTGTTTATATACATATATATATGTATATATATATATATATACATATATATACACACACAACGTATTGACTTGTATTCATATATACATATATATATATATACACATATATATATATATGGTACTGTAACCATGGGTTTCCCAGTGTGGTACACCTGTATTTACTGGAGACAATTTTCCAAAGTACAAGAACACAACTGCATTCATGCTTTCTGGGTTGCCATCTCGCTTCTGTCTGCAAACAACACTCAGAACCTTCCTTGGTGTTGCTTCTGAGTCATGACAGGGCAGGCGAGAAGGGGCTGGGAAGTTGGAGACAGTGTGCGCCATCGTGGCAAGGCACACACCTAGCCCTCTTTTGTAATCACCTCTTCAGTGTGAGGCAATCTGCTGTGAATTAGTGTGTTCCAGGCCTGGAGTGTAACATATGGTGTATCTCTGCTCATTCTACATTAAATCCTGACATTTTGCAGCTGTCAAGATAAAGCTGTTTATATGAGTAACATTGTAGTTTGTTTATAGGGAAATAATGTGTAGCAAGTTATGATTAATCAAGGTGTCTAAAATCTGCTGGAGGCTTCTAAATAGATTTGTTTTCACTGCCGTGCTTTTTGTCTCCTAAATCAGGGGTTTAGTTACCCCCCGCCCCTTTGTCCCTCGCTTGCACTGTGGTCCTGTCCCCTATGAGATGGAGGGAGAGTGAAGCCAGGCCATAGAAAGGCGAGAAAATTCAGGCCCCTGTATGGACTAGGTGGTAGGAACAACCCACCCTAACACTTCCAAACCCTAAAAAAGCTCCTCAAACAGCCACTACCTTCTTCATGCTGGGATGTCCATGTTCAGAACCTAAATCTCCAATGGGTCCTCATCATAAAGAGCCATGAGTTGGCCCCTGAGCCTCCAGGGACAACACACAGCGCATTTAATTTTGTTTTTCTGGGATCCAAGAGGTCATGGGGCTTCTATGCAAGGGTCTCAAGTTCTAGGGGCTTACATCTGTGGTTCTGGGTTCAGATGTCCTCGTTGGAGGATAACGGATGTGTTGATCGATCGATTGATTGATTGACAGAGTCTCACTTTATCACCTTTGGTAGAATGCTGTGGCATCATAGCTCACAGCAACTCAAACTCCTGGGCATAAGTGATTCTCTTGCCTCAGCCTCCTGAGTAGCAGGATAATGGATTTGAGCTCAAGGTCCCGGAAAGTAAGAAAGACATTTACTTACATGTCATCTCACTGGGCCTTCCTCCTGATGGAAGGATCCCTCAGTGTCACTGACATCTCAGGCCACTTCCTGCTTCATCTCAGTAGGAGGAACAAGGTGACTCATGGGATAGTGGGGAGGGTTGAAGCTGGGAGAGGATCCACCTCTGCCTCTGTGCTATGCCCATCCTAGCTTTTCCCCGGAGCAACCCAGAGCCAGCTAGATGCTTTCCTGCTGAAAATCCTTCAGCTCTTGGTCCACAGCCACCACTTCCTCTGCAGGCCAAATCTCTTGGCTTTTGCAATCCTTGCAGAGCCCAGCTCCTCCCCACCTGGCCACAGCTCCCCAGCACTCTCTGGCTTGTCTTGGTTCACCTGGAAACACAGGCTCAGAATGGACCCATCTCAACTGTCCAGCTGGCCAGAGCACTGGCTGATTTTACTTCCCATTTTTAGTCCTTTCTAAGGCTCCCTGCAGGGGTGGGAATCTGATGCCACTGTAATTGGAGTCTCAGAAGAATAATCATCACTATCAGCCCTGACATTTCTATAGAACTTCCTAACATTTTCAAAGGATTTTCCCTTTGTTCAGGTACAATTATTCTCCCAAACTAGCATCTTGATGCCACAGTATCTCTCAAGCACTAGGTATCCATGTTCTGTGCATGTGAACCAAGTATGCATATACTGCTCCAAAATGAGCATCTGTGCGCGTGGGTCCACATGCATTTGCATGTCTCTGTGCTGAGTGAGCGGGGAGCCTGCTGCTGTGCCAGCCACATGGTGAGGTGGGCACCCAGCTCTTCACCAAGGGGGACCCAGCAGTCCAGGCCACTACAGGGGACTGGAGATGTATGCACTGGCATAGAGGACCAGTTGCTTTGCTGGCCATGGAGGCAGAGGCAGCACTGGTAGGAAGAAGGGGACAGAAGCTGCTGTAGCATCACACCCTGCTGCCTCCCCCTGTCCTTCCTGGGTGCACAGGTGGCAGCTGTCAGGAAGGCAGGCAGGAGAGCAGGGAAGGTAGGAATTTGCTGCCTAGGAGAATAGGACAAGCCCACAGCTATGGAAGGGACATCAAGTCATCACTCAACTCCTTTTCAGCAAATCACTGCCCTCCTCCAAAGTGCTTGCTCCTTGGATATGCTTCTAGAAACCCCGTGCTGCGAATGTATATAGGAAAGAGTAGAAGCTGAGGGTGGAGTCTTGGGAGACATCCCCCGGGTCAGCATGCAGGGGAGGGAAAGAAGCCAGTGGAGGACCCTGGGCAGGACAGGGCTGAAGGGCAGAAGGCTAACAAGGGGACGGCTTTGAAGAGTAGTCAGCCCAGAGATGTGGGTTAACTGACCTTGCCAGGGTCGAGGGGTTGGCCTTCAGCATCAGTGAGCTCTCTCTCTTGAGGTCTGAAGAGTCCCCTGGTCAGCTCAGATGGTATTTTGTCTCCTTAGCAAAAGAGCTCAGAGATCACCTCTGGTCTTGCCATGCAGCAAGGTGAAATCCCCATTACATGGCCCCTTATATGAACAAGAGAACACAGGAAAGACCAAATAAGGGGCCGAGGACACCTAGCAAGGGGTGCAGGTTGCGGGGAGAAAGGTTACTGCAGAGGGCAGTGCCTTCTGGAAATGAAGGGACAAACAGGCTAAGAATTGAAACCAATCAGAAAACTTGCACTCTCACCCTCTGCCCACCTCCCCACCTCCCTCTTCCTGCAGAGAAAGCAGAGTGAGCCTCTCTTCAGAAATTAATATTGCATGGGACAGTTAATCAAAGCCGATCCGCCCCCACCCCTGTGAGTGAGTGGCATTGGGAGCGGAGCTGACAGCCGGGCAGATGAAGGAGTCAGGGCAACCCCTCCCTTGCCAGAGTCCACCTGCAGGAGGAGGGGTCTGCAGGGGGAGCACACAGCCGATTTCCTCCCATAAAAAAATGACATGAGGTGAAAACCCGTTTACTGCACGTTAGGATCCACAGCTAGACCATTTGTATGTTTTACTGGGATGGTTATGTCACTAAATGAAGCCTGAAAAATCCATCATGGGCAGGAAAGCTGACAGTGGCCAAGGCAGAGAAAAGGAGCAGGGGCGGGTGGCCGGCAGGAGAGGCAGATCAGGAAGGAGCACGTGTTGCTGTTAAGGAGACACTGACACACAGGAGCTGTCCCTCGGGTCCCTCAGCTTCACATTACACGGTCCTGTGAATCCCCCTCACCTCGGCTGTGAGTTGTCTTGTCAAATAGAAAGCCCAGAGGTTCCCTCTACTCTGGTCCTTCTTTGTTTTTTTCTGGGGACACACTAATAGCCACCCCCAATTCAACATATGTCTTTTAATTAAATGCCTAAGTTCTGGGTGCTCGGCTGGGGACCCAGAGGTGACAATAGTCCTGTTCTGCCTATCACCCATCAAGACCTTCCTCCTCTATCCTCTGAGCCTCCATCAAGCCACACTTGTGGTTAGAGACGGAAGTGACTAGGAAGCACCTTGAAAGTCAGAGGGAGTGGATCATGGCAGGAGGGACGTGTGGAAATGTCATTCGAGTGGCTGCTATTAATCAGGAGCCTCGTTAATGAATGCCAGCGCCAGCCACCTGAAATGCCAGTGCCAGCTGTAATGGCCCACCTGTGTCTCTCCCCTGCCTCGAGCAGAGGCAAGGCCACAGCACTGCCTGGCTTTAGCAAACTGATCAGCCCTGTGTGGAGTAATCCCAGGGCTTGGGTAGCTTCCTGGATGCCCCATCATAGCACTGACCCCTACCATGTACAGTCTTCTGAGCTCAGAGCCCCATGGGCCAAGCCTGAATGTCTGGCTTTGTTATATGAACAAGAAAACTGAGGCCTGGTAGTGGAACTCTGCTCCCCGAGTCCCTCCTGACCTATGTGTGCCCTGCTGCTGCTTCCAATCCAAGCTTTGCAAGAACAAAGGGTAATCTTTCCTAATCACCAAGGTGTCACCCTATCACACGTTAGTCATGGCAGCTCGTTACAGGCTCTGGGCAGTTGCTAGCACTTCATGCAGGGTATTCTGATCATGCCTCCTGCTCCACCACTCCCGTTCCCTTTTCACATTACATGGTCCCTTGGTACCACCCAAGTGAGAAATCAGGATACACATGGGGGACAGGTATGATACAAGCAATTCCTAGTACCTAACAGAAAAGGGCAGGAATGTTACTCTATGTCAGGGGAGTAGATGGACGGACAGGAGCACCGCTTGGATTCCCAGAACCACAAACTGCAATGAGGTATTTCGAGGACAAGATGAATAGGACAATCAATGAAGGTCTTTGACCAGAATTGGAAACAATGTGCGGCAGCCAAGCTGGCTGGCTTGATGCTGGGTTTTGTTACAAGTTCATTTGAGGACAAAACAGATGCTGCATTTACGCAGAATTGACTCAGCTGCTCAATCATCCTTCCAGGTGAAGGAAAGGGATGCCAGAGGGAAAATCCTAGGTGGCGGGCAGCAAAGGTGGGGGGTGTCCAGTCCTGACACGTGCAGTGTCCTGTGGAGTGAGGGGGACACAAGACCCTTCCAAGGGCCTGAGTCCCGGAGTAGAGTGCCCACAGCACAGGAAGGGGCCAGCCTGGGGGAGTGGGCATGCACACTCCGGGTTTTCATCTCAGCTCTGCTGCTTACTGGATGGGTGACCCTGAGCAATTTCATTAACCTCTCCTTCCCTTAGTTAGAATGGAGACACTGAAGGTACTCACTTTGTAGGCTGCCTAAGGATTTAAAGCGTTTAGAACAGTGTTGGCAAACCCTGTAGAAGTGTTCAATGAAATAAACAAACCATACTTGAACCAGGAACACAAGCTCTGAAATGAAAGACAGAAATGTTTTTTCATCTATAGATAAACCTGGGAGAGAGGGAAGCAGACACCCAACCTCTCACAGAGTGACAGACACAGGTGCCCTCCTGGCTCCAGAGCCTGCCAGGTGTGTGCATAGGTGCACATGGGGACCTATGGGTGGTGCCTATGAAATAAGTTCCTGTGGCAAGCATCTGATTTTCTTATTAGATTTCAAGATAAAATTAGGGTTGTGTCCCCTAGGAGAAAAATATGCCCCCCAATACAAGAAACTCCCTAGAGAATGCCTGTTAAAATCAAATATTTAAAGGGACATCAATATTTCTATGACAGCATATTAGTGACAATAAATAAGTTGCCAAATAGAACTGCAGACTAGCAAGAGTGCTGAGAATGTGAGTGACAGTTAAGGATCTCATGGGAAATAGCAGTGACAGCTGAATGTGTCACCAGCGACATGGCCTCAACTGCACAATATATGTGTAACTCCTACTGGAAGAGGTGGCCAGGCCAGGCTGGGGATGGCCAGGCAGGAGAGTCAGCTGGGAGGGTGAGCCCAGGTGAGGCACAGGGCCAGCCCAGGGACATGGCAATGAGACCAGGTCCAGGTCTCTCCAGCTTGTTGTCAGTGAGCCACAAGGGGACCTGAGTGGAGGGTCAGGACACTGTGATGAGACGTTCAGGGACTGATGGTATTTGCATAAGGTGGACATTGATGGGGAGCATTCTAGAAGCAGGATCTAACTCTGTGGAAAAAATGAGGCAAGGGGGTCAAGAGGCTGGGACTCAAAACAAGGCCCAACCCCTGCCGTGGGGAAAGGGAACAGGAGAGAGTCTGGGCGAGACCCCAAAGCGAAGACCAAACCCTTGGGTAGGGAAGCCACCATCTTCATTCTCAGACGACTGTATCTGGCCTGAGGGAGGGGTGGCAAGGTGACCACACAGCCTCCCAGGCAGTGGGGCAGGGCCCTTCATCACTCCTCCCCCTGAGCTCAAGGCAGCAGAGCGAGCAGGACTGGGACAGAGGCAGAGACACTGATGGAACTTTGCGTCTTCACGGGGGCTGACGTGCAGTGTTGTCAGCTCCCCATCAGCCTCTGGAGAAGCCCCACAAGTAGCTGTCCTTTAGAAAGGCTCAGGAGATGTGGAAATCCAGCCCAAGCCAAACGGGTCCTCTAGAAAAGGAGCTTTTCTACATCACACTGACCTAGTGAGAGTGTGAGTTATAATTAGCTTACCACTTGATCTAGAGACCTTGTGCACAAGTGTATAAATTGTTTTCAAACATTCTGTGGGCACGAAACTGTTCTTGGGCTTTTGGGGAGTAAGAGGTAGGGCATATCTCAGAGTGTGGGAACCTTCACAGCTGTTATATACGTCCCTCGTGTTTCACAATATTCAGATTACTTTCATAATAGAAAATATGTTAAAATAGAATGTTTTATGGGAAGACATATAGTAAGACTTTTAGAAAGTAACTTCTGGAAGCTTCTGGAAGAGCCAGTTTATAAGCGATTTTGGTGACTTGTCTCCACTGAAGCAATTGCTATATGCCAAAATGAAGCCTAGTGGTAGTGGGAATTAGGAACTTCCACCCTTGCTGAGCTGCTGGGAGGAAACCCTTTGCTCCCAGAGTGAGTCTCTCCTCCCCTGAAGAGGGGGACTAGTGATTGGATGGGCTTCAATTCCCCAGCGGGCTGGTCTCCTCTGTGCCAAAGAGTTAAGGTGCTTGGGGTTGTCAGGTCTCCGATCCCTCTTCCCTCCGGAGCTCTGCGGGATCTCTGCCTTTGCATATCAGCTCTCTCTTCTGGTCTAGCTCCAGGTCTAGACTTTTGGGGGGAAGTATTTGGAAGAGGGGTCCTTGGCTCCAATTTCCTTTTCCTAACTCATCTTTGCTGGAGATGAAGCTGATTTTTTTAAAAAGTCTCTATCTGATGTCTTGTCTATTTCTGAAAGAATTCAGAACTCATGGAGGGATGTGATAAAATGCCATTTGCTAGTGACCCTCAAAAAGAAAAGGGTGGCAAAGAAAGCTTCTGACTGGAGAGAAAGAGTCATAAGGATTTGTCACAAATAGCAACATCAACACAATGACAACTAACAATGCGTGCTCACCAGAGGCCAGGCATGGTGCTAAGTCCTTTATACAGGGATTTAATTTTTTCTTGTTTCACCTAATTGTCACCATGACTTTCCAGATGAGGAAACTGACCCAGAGAGATCCTGGGATGAAGGCTGGTGATAGCAGAGCTAGGAGTCACACCCAGACTGACCTCATAGCCCACGCTCTGCAGCACCACCCACTCGAATGGATAAGTTTCCTCTTTGTCCTGCTTGGTGGGAGGGCATCAGTCTGCCCCCAGGAATGCCTGGGACAGAAGTCCGTGTACTTGTAGCTCACCTGGGAGTGATGCTCAGATCAGTAGCAGAAGTGGGAGGGACAAGGACAGGATGAAAAAAAACCAGGAAGGTGTCCAGGTGGCCAAGACACCAGAGGGGCAGTCTGCAGCAGCACGGGGAGCAGGCCAGGCCTGGGCAATGCTTCCTAAGACAATCACACAGAGGCAGCCCCTTGAGGGGAGGTTTGCAGAGAGACCCCTTGGGGATCTCTCAAGCTTGGTGCTCAGGCTCACCCTGTTGGCTTTACCCATTCCTCACACAAAAAATGTTATTAAAACACCCTCATTCCCCTTTTCTATGTCTGATCATGACATCAAGGACATTAGAACTGCAAAGCTTAGAGTCAATCAACTCTCTGGTCTTACAAATGAGAGAAGGGGCCTACAGAGGTAAATGAATGGCCTAAGGTCACAGCATTTAGTGATAGGATCCGGCTGGGAACCCAAGAATCCTGGCCCCCCTTCCCCAGGGCCCTTTTCACCATACCATCAGGAGGCTTGGGATTCTGCTCCACTTCTGGTCCTACCAGCGTTTACAGAACATCTGCTTCGGTTAGACTCTGTGATAAACCTGAATGTGTGGAAACCCCAGAACTGTTTTCCAGTCTCAGCTACAGACTTAACAATGTAGTTCAAGAGACTGAGCCTCAGGAGAGTATCACAAGAATGGAAAAGCAAAAATCCAATGTACTCAATACTAATATGAAGCCACGTGCCCACATAGGAGAAAAATTCATTTCAATTCAAATTGGGGGGCGGGGAATAAGGGGGTGCTCTCATTTAATGGGCACAATGTAGGTGTGTATGGCACACTTTTTGGGTGCAGGACATAACTACAAGAGGGATTCTACCTAACAAATTCTAATATTGCCACCTGGTTGGTTGTACCCTCACATTAACCTGAAATTAAAAAAGAGAGAGAGAAAGAAATGAGCCTATGTTGCCTGATACTCAAAGTGCACACTCAGCTCTTTAGCAGGGTAAATGTACCTCTTAAAACTTGCAAGTTATAAACAGATGACGGCAAATGTGACAGGGAATATAGGATTGATTTTCCATGTCAAGAGCTACTCCTAACTTATAAAGTTTCTAATAACCAATATTCTGTGTCTTGAGAGACATCTATTCTAGCAGTTCAAAATATGACTTACCTCCCTTTCCCTCTCCTCTCCCTTAACACACAGCCCTTAGACTGCAAAGAGGCCTTGGAGAGCTTAATAATCATCCCAAGGTCATAGAGCACGCCAAGGGCAGGACAGATGTAGAAGGCCACGCTCCCCACAAGCACAGTAGGAGGCGAGCTCCTCAGTCCCTCACAATAGCTCAGCCTGCATGGATGCCTGTCATCCTAATAGAAAAGATCACTCAATCAGGAGCTGCACGTCCCTGGGAGAAGAAAATGATGTGGGTCTCACCCCTGAGGAGGCCGATGCAGGCAGGTAGATGCTCATGGAGAAACAGAGGGACAGCTGCCCTCAGGCCAGGTGGTACCCATTTCACCAAGGCTCTCTTTGCAGTGACAAAAGAAGACCCCCAAACTCTGCCCCTCCCAGCATCCCTGCTGTTCTTTTAATAGAAGCATTTTTTTGCCTTCCTCCCTCCCTCCAAAAACCCACAAATATGTTGTGTGAAATATCAGAACTAATTAGACCAAATGGTGTTCGTATCTGTCACTGGTTTTTCTGGGGGAGAGCAGCCTGTGTCGTGGAGGGAAATTTTATTAACTAATTAGGGCAGTGTTTAGGGGAGAATGCCCTGTTCCTATAGGAAGGAGGAATGGGAGGGTTGGAACAATTAGAAAAAAACAGGAATAAGGATTAAAAACACAGCATTTGCAGGTGACCTGGATAGGGTGGGGGAGAGATGGAGGAGCTAGATGGAGTTAGGACGGTAGGTAGTGAGTTCACAGTTCTTACAGCAAAAGAGGACAGTGTTTGCAAGATGAATAAGTGCATTTACCAACCAAAATAAAAATACCACAGGAAGGAGGTGGCAGTTTGCCCACAGCTGGTATTTAGCAATTTTTTTTTTTTTAGAGATAGAATCTCCCTTTGTTGCCCTTGGTAGAGCACTATGGTGTCACAGCTCACAGCAACCTCCAGCTCTTGGGCTTAGGCAATTCTCTTGTGTCAGCCTCCCAAGTAGCTGGGACTACAGGCGCCCGCCACAACGCCCAGCTACTTTTTTATTGCAGTGCCACTGCTGTTTAGTTTGGCTGGGGCTAGGTTTGAACCTGCCACCCTCGGTATATGGGGCCAGCACCCTACTCACTGAGCCACAGGCGCAGCCCACTTAGCAGTTGTTAATGTTATACGACCAAGAGTAGAGACCACATATTGCTTTCTAGATGTTCTCCAATTCTCACAACAATACAAGGTCTGACAATTTGGTTCACAAGCTAATCCTAGAAAAAATGCTACATACCTATTGCTAAATACCACTACAGTCACCAGATGGCCAAGGGGAGTACATTGAAGGTGACATTCGAAGTGATACTCAATAATGAGGTATGTAGCACTTTTTCTAGGATGAGCTTGCAAACTTAATTCTCTGACTACATACATGGCAGGGGTAGTTACCCCCCAAATTTTGACTAGAGCATGGTAATGGAAGAAGAGGAAAGATTTACATGAGCCCAGTTCACGCTGGACACAATTTGAGACCTTCTGATATATTTTTTTCTCTCTTTGAAGAGTAGCTAAATATAAGTAACAGAAAAAAACCCAAAGGCTATTGAATCTGGGAAGACTCAGGAGGAATGTGTAGTGGCCTTCACAAATTCAAAATAATCTCCTGCAGAAAAGGCAACAGATGTATTCCAGAAGACAAACTAGGACTAACCGGTGAAAGTTATCAGGAGGAGATGTCAAACCAAAATAAGGAAGGAAGAACTTTTTCATGATTAGAATGTTTCAGGAAATGGAAACAGGCTGTCCAGAGGGGTGGAGAGGGTGAGGGTGGCACCCAGCCTCCTGTGTGTCAGACCCGAGGCTGGGGGCACCAGAGAG
>NW_003852444.1:11941635-11976232 GCF_000181295.1 Otolemur garnettii
GGAGGAGGAGGGAGGAGGAGGGAGGAGGAAGTGTAAGTGCCCTTAAACATCAAGATTCTGGATCTGAGCTGCAACAGGCTGTCTGTTGGTAGTAGGAAATGACGTCTGGGAGGCAGGGCACTGAGACAGTCTCTGAAACCCTATTCCTGCCAAGGCTCTCAAAACAGTAAAAGGATAAATAGGAATCCACCTGGGAACTTCTAGGCATTTCATGGCCTGGGCACAAGGTGGGCACTGGGTGTGTAGGAACACCAAGAATTCAGGCTCTTCCTGACTCCCGAGACCTTTGCAACACCCCCAGTCACAGGCAACTGAGGAACCACAAGATACATTTTGTTCAATGGCTCTAAGGGTCAGCCTTGGGCCCGTCCATGGGGCCGCGTAGGCTTGTGTTCTCTGTGGGAGAGAGAAACTTCCCACCCCTCCACTGAGCAACTTCCCATCTGTCCACTGAACTTCCACAGAGTTCTGAGGCAAGACAGTGACTGGCTTTGCTTGCGGATGGACCAGGAGGGAGGCAGTGGGGGGCAGGTTGGAAACGGGCCCTGCCATGGTCTGGGCTCCAGCTGGCTCTGCGGCTTGCTGGTAGTGTGGGACCTCTCAGACTTCCGTCTGCTCACCTAGGAAGGGGTTGGCCCTGTTCCTTAGCACATAGGACTGTCATGAGGACAGTGTGAATTGCCACATGGGATCCCAGCCACTAGGAGAACGTGGCACATGATAAGCATTCTGTCGTGCCCTGGTCTGGGATGCCCTAGGTGCTCTGCCCTCACACTGCCACCCACTTTGAAGGATGAACAGGAGAGGCCGCAGTGGTCCAGGGTGGCAGGCAGGCCATCATCCAGTGGCGGAAATGCTGTGTATAAAGGACTGTTCAGAGTGGTCATGTTTCAAACAAACCAAATTTTAAAGAAACAGCCAGAATAGGGGGTGATAGAAGGAAGACCAAAGCAAAGTCTTCCCCAGGAATCAGGGTGTCTGCAGGCCATTATCGGCTGACTGTCCTTGCCTGGAGGTGGCCTGGCCATCCTGCTGTGGATTCCAGGAGGCTCTTCCCCATCCCCACCCCCAGCAGCAGGCCTGCTTACTCTGGTTGCCTGCTGGGCTCTTGGCCAGCAGTGGTTTTTTACCTAAAAACTTTTAAGCACTTCCAAGACAGACTTTGTAACTCATATAATAGATGAGAGAACTGAGACAAAGTCACAGCGGGAGTCTGAGCTGGGCCTGGGGCCAGAACTCCACTTTCTCTGCCGTCCTGAGGTCCAGCCTGCTGCTCTCTCCTCTGCCCTCTGCCTCCACCCCACCCCACCCCCATTCCCGCCACTCGTTTTTTTTCCTGGTCTAATAAGGCTGCCCCTGCTCTTTGGCTCTGCTTACTTTAGTACACACATAGATTACAGCTACATTAAAGGAGCCTGAAAATACCAGAGCAGAACTAAAGCAATTATTATAATGCAGCCTTAACAGCAGCTGTAATGAGACAGAATTAAAAATGTGCCAGCATAATCACAATTCTCTGTTCCCAACGACCTTCCAGAACTGCTTTCATTTGGAAAGCAACATCCAGTCCTGAACTGTCAGATGGAAGGGACAAATCCAATTGTGCCTCCCTGTGCGGCCCAGTCCCTGGCCACCAGACCGGGCCCTTCTGTACAAAGGCATCTGTCCCCCTGGCTGCTGCCACATGGTGTTCGCCATGTGCTCAGGGGGGCAGGGGAAGGGGCCCGGGGCTCCTTCAATGGCACCAAGGCAGGCTCACTCGTCTTCCCTTCCTTTGTCACTGGGTCTGCCTGTCCCACACTGGAGGGAATTCTAGTCTGAGCAGCATCATGCCAGCTCATGGCCTGTGCTGCTGGCAGTGGAGAATCCCAGCTTTCCCATCACGCTCTTTCACCTGATTCCGGTAAGAACCCAAGAGGTAGGTCCTACTATTTCCTCATTTTACTCCCAAAGAAATAGAGACTTAGAGAAGTTCAGTGACCACTCAGAGCTATACCCAGTGGACACCAGAGCCAGGACGCCAATCCTTGTCTTCAGACTCCAGCACGTGAATTCTCACCCTCATTAGATGGAGCTGAAGAAAAAGAGAAGTTGACTTGTTGGTATTTACCTTGCTTCATTCTGAGACCAGGGGCCAGGCAGGGGAGGGGAAAACTGAGGGCAAACTGATAGAGGAGAGACGGAAAGCACACCCAGCCTGGAAGGGCACTCCTGCTGATGAGGCCTGGGCATCCCTGAGACAGAAGCATTTTCCAACTTTTCAGGAGAAAACAGAAATACAAACGCAAAGTGCCCAGAGACAGAGGAGCGGGTGGGGTGGAAGTGGAGGAGGTAGGCTGCCCTCTCTAGGGCGCTCAGCTAGAGGATTCTGTGGACCTGCCCAACACCAAAGCCAAAGCTGACTGTGTGTGTCAGAGCACGCCCAGCCTACTCCAGAGGCAGAGATGGGAAGTCACCTGGCACTGCACCTGCAAAGTTTGGATTTTCAGAATTGCTGTGACATCTGCCAATGTGGGATGGCTTCCATCTTGTCTGGTTGGACCAGGAGCAGGTGCAGGCAAGATGAGTGAGGATGCCAGCTCCTTCTTCCTCCCATTCAGCCTCTCTGCTCCCCCCAGCTCCAGGCAGGTGGAGCCCTATAGCAGTGATGCTGAGGATTCTGGCTGTAGACGCCCCAGAGCCTCTAATGCCTTCTAATGTGTCACCTGGATATTGGGAGGTCAGAATGTCTTTATCCAGCCAGTCTGGACTTCCAAGTGGGTCTCCAACCTCAGGCTGCAACCACCTCCATCCATCTGCTCCCTACTTCTCCCTAATGAACTTCGTGAACTCTGGTTTCCCCACCTAAGGTGAGCTATGGCAACAAAGCACTTTATCACTGGACAACAATTACCTGTAAGTTCATTGCCATCCCAGGAATCTCACTCTAAAGGTCCTTATGAAACTCAGTGGTCTGCCATAGCAATAATGCTGGCCCTGCAGCCCAGGTAGGCTGGGCCTCAGAATCTGCTGCAAGTGATGGCACCACAACTTGTCTTATTGGTAATCAGAGTCACCTGGAGAAGCCACCTCTAGTTCTTTCCTGTGGGCTGTCAGCCCTTCTATCTGTGAAGGTCCTTCCTCCACCTCCCTCCCATTTTATGGACAGAGAAATGTGCAAGCTGTCATTCCAAACAGAGTAGGATGGTGTAAAGAAGTTACGGCGAGTGTAAAGCTAGCCAGGAGGAAAAATCTGGGGCAACAGTCCTAGTACTGGGAGGAGCCCCTGCTCTTCCTGAGTAAGGGGACAGCTGAAACCTTGGCCAAGGAATGTCTTACTCCCAACTTCCAGGCCAAGACCAGCTTTCTTAGAAGTCCAGGCATATGGGAATACAATCAAGAAGGGATGAGGAATGAGTGATTAAGAAAGGGGTGGGGGGAGGAGACAGCTGAGGATTTTTTTGTCTGCTTTCCAAGGAAGACAATGGAGTTGCCCTCAGGAGTGATTGGGATGTCACTGTGGCAGTGGGCAGAGGTGTCTGCGGAGAGCACCTGACTTCAGGTCAACAGTAAGTCTGAGCTAGAAGGTCAACATCACAGGACTCTGGGGTGACTCTCCTTCCCTTGTGGAAAGCATATTCTAAATCCATGTTTCAAAGATATGGATGAGATCTTAGGACATGGCTTGGTTTGGAAAACAGAAGACCAAAAAGAAGTGTTCTACACTAAAGGATTTAAGGGCTCCAATGCCTTTGTAAAAATTCACACACAGGGCGGCACCTATGGCTCAAAGCAATAGGGCAGTGGCCCCATGTACTGGAGGTGGTGGGTTCAAACCCGGCCCCCGGCCAAAAACTGCAAAAAAAAAAAAAGAAGAAAGAAAAAATTCACATACAAGGGAACAAACAAAGAAGCAGAGCGTCTGAAAAGCCTTTCCTAAGCAACGAGCCTCCATCCACCCACCTCTGCAGGGCTGTATTGGTTTTCAGGACACGCGGGTGTAGGCAGTGCCTGCCAGGCCCCTGTCCCCACCCTCTCCAGGCGCTAATGAGATGCAGGGAGGGGCCTGCAGTCCTGATGGAGTGGCTTGAGATTTTTGTTGCTGTTGTTTTTGAAAATGTCTTTCTCTAGTCCTCTGCCAACAGCTTGTTAGCACATGGCTTTGGTGAGGGAGCGGCCTTGGGCTCCCAGGACGTTGTGATGCCTTGCCTCAGCCCCCAAGGGGTGCTTTTGGGATGCAGGTCCACCACGTCCCCAGACACACTCTGGAGCCTCTCTTGCAGGCACTGTCACACAGGCACCAGAACCCCCAGGCCTCGTGTCCAGGGAGCCAGGTTTTAAAGCACATCCTCCACCCTGAGTTTCTTTCCCATCTGTCTTGCAAAGGTGTGAATGGATTTGACAGAGGATGAGGAAGGAAAGGAAGAGGAAAGAAATTAACTGCAGCCCCCGCTATCACATCCCCAATATCACTCCCTCCAACACACACACACTTAGATGCAGCCAGCCAAGCTGTAAGGCCAAAGGAGCGAGTGCAGCCAGAGCATCCCCACCATGCCACATGGTGTCTGTAAAGAGTCGGAGTTTGCCCTCTGGACCCAGCTCTGTCCAGAGTGAGCTGGCCACAGTCAGGGCACCTCACTTCTCTGAACTTGAGAGTCCTTCTCCCCCACTGTTAGTCATTCACACTCTTCCAGAAAAGCCCAATAATGATTACTTAGCACTTAGCCCACCCTCAAGCCATTCCCTCACAGAAGGCTTGCTAGAGTCGGGATTTATTATAGATTTGGGTGCAGACGCACACGCAGGCCTTCATGGGCTGAAGCTTCTGACCTTAGCACCTAGCACCAAGGTCTCAAGCTGCCCAACCACTGGGGTCTACACTGCATTTGTTTTCTCTCTTTGTGTCCAAATTCCCCAAACTCATATTTTGGTGTTGCAAATTGCAATTTACTTGTCACATCCCTACAAGCCACCTTTGTGGGACATCTACCTAACACAGTCTGTTCTTTATCTAGAATCCACTTCTGCATGGCTCCAGGTCAGGTTCATGTCCCCCTCCTCTGAATTGATAGCACTTGCTGTTGAACACTCACTGACACTCATCTCACACGGCCTGTATTGGTGTTTGATTTGTCCCGTTTCCCTCCAGCTAGATGGTTCTGTTCATCACAAAGTAATGATGTGTTCCATTTTGAATTAATGGGGAGGTTGAGTTTTTTTCCTTAAATATATTTTTCCTGATACCTGTTTTGATACATTAGTTTCATTTTGGTAATATTTGCAGGCTGCAATATTACCAAAGGGATTTCTTCATTCCTTCTCCTTCTAAACTTTGTGTCTCTCTTGCAAAAGTGCAAATGGATGAGAAAGGAGGAAAAAAAGAGAAATTATTGTACTGTACCCTAAAACGCCACATGACCATCAACACACACACACATACACTCACACACTCACATTGTACCAGCAGCCAGACATCTGCCAAAATACAAGTTGGCCAAAATATGGCCAAAGAACTAAGGCCAAAAAACAAGCTATGTTTTAGGTGTTTCTTATAAATTCCATATTTTTTGAGAGCTATATTTGACGTTTCTGTCTTTAAAAGGGGTTAAGTTCAATATATGTCTATTTATTGTGGCTGCTGGTGTGTTTTAATTCATTTCTATCATCTTATTTTTGGTTTTATAATTGTTTGGAGAGAAATTCCTCAGTGGCTTGCTCATGCTGGGCATGCCAAGAAAGCAAGGGTCTGACTGCGCATTACCTGGCTCAGTTCTCAAGAATCCTTGGAGAACGAGGGAACATCTCCCTTTGAGACCTAGAGCAGTTTCACTGCCTGCTATAGAAGGGGTGGATCCCCCAAGCTCAGCAATCCTTGGTTGCAACCCAAACCCATTGCACATGCAACTCCCAGAGTAGGCCCTTCTGTGTCACATTCCCGTGGAACCTGGGGGCAGTGGTGCTGGAGCACACCTGATGCTCATGGTGGTTGCCATGTACATTAAGGTACTCTGTCTTTGACCCAAGGTCTCACACCATCTAACAGTAACCATGCAAAAGTAGCAAGCTACCTTAGCTAGGAAGTGGGCAAAATCCAATCTCATACCCTTCATAGACCTGACAATAATTACACATACCATGGTTACTCTCCTTGTTCCTTCATATCATGCTGAAATAACTAAGGAAACTGGGAAAAATAAACTTGGACCCACTTTGATGTAAATAATTGGTGATTTATTCACATCTGCGCAGGGGGCTGTTGTCCTAAGACAAGTGGCCCCGAAGTGTAGGGTTTTTTGTCTTTTATACCCTTTTTTGTGTACAAGGAATGGTGCTTTTGGCAGGGCACTGTCGGCAGGGTTACAGTTTGGGTTTACAGTTTAGGTATCAATGGTTACAGCTTGGGTGGCAGTGGTTAAGGTAGCAATGGTTTCAATAGTTACAGTTTGGGTAACAATGGTTATAGTTCTGTTCCTGGCAACCCTAGGGGGAAGATGGGAGCCTGGGAACAGGCTGAGAAGCATGTTCTCTGCCATCCTGGGGGGGGGGGTCATGGGAGTGGGCTGGGTTACAACAATGCCTCCTCCTAGAGCAATTCTTCTTTCATTTTTGGCCTCTACGGGTTGATTGATTGATTGATTGATTGATTTAACAAAGAGTCTCACTTTATTGCCCTACGTAGAGTGCTGTGTCATCATAGCTCACAACAACCTCAAACTCTTGGACTCAAGCGATCCTCTTGCCTCAGCCTTTTGAGTAGCTGGGACTACAGGTGCGCAACACAATGCCCAACTAGTTTTTTAGAGATGGGATCTTCCTCTTGCTCAGACTGTTCTCAAACTACTGACTTCTAACAATCCACCCAGCTTGGCTTCCCAGAGTGTTGGGGTAATAGGCATGAGCTACCACCCCCAGCCCCACCTCTACTGTTTGAAAAGTTATTTATCCTATTTCTCTATCTTTAGTGTAATCCTAAATTAAGTACATTTGACTTAACAGAAATAAAAATTAATCAATATTTCTATCCCCCCTTTCTTAAAATCTACTTTAGTTGTTGTTATAGTCACTATTTATTTATTTGCTTTTATTAAATTATAATTGTGAACATTGATGAATTTATGGAGTTTAGTGTACTGATTTGATATACAATGTGAAATGCTTCCATTGAACTGATTAACACATCCATCACAATGATACTCTTTTCTTAGCAGTTTTGAAATGTACCATTGTACCATGCACGTTAGGCAAGGTCCCCCCAAATGCCCTCCCTCCTCCTATCGCTCCCCCTCCTTCCCTTCTACTTTCTGGACTATAGTTATGTTTTACCATTTGCAAGAATGTCTAGGTGATTATATATTGATTTCATAGTAATATTGACTGCATTGGATATATTTTTTTCCATTCTTGAGATACTTTACTAGGATGAATATGGTCCAGCTCCATTCTGGTAAAAGATGTGAACTCTCCATCCTTTTTATGGCTGCATTGTATTCTAGGGTGTACATAGACCACAATTTATTAATCCATTCATGGGTTGATGGGCACTTGGGCTGTTTCCATGTTTTGGCAATTATGAATTGGGCTGCAATAAACATTCTGGTGCAAATGTCTTTGTTGTAAAATGATTTTTGATCATCTGGGTATATACCTAGTAGAGGAATTGCAGGATCAAATGGTCTACTTTTAATTCCCTGAGTATTCTCCAAACTTCTTTCCAAAAAGGTCACATTAGCTTGCATTCCCACCAGCAGTGTACAAGTGTTCCCTTCTCTCTGCATCCATGCCAACATCTGTAGTTTTGGGATTTTGTTATATGAGCTAATCTTACTGGAGTTAGATGATATCACAAAGTGGTTTTGATTTGCATTTCTCTGAAGGTTAAAGATGATGAGCATTTTTTCATGTGTTTGTTGGCCAGGCACCTGTCTTCATCAGGGAAGTTTCTGTTCAAGTCTCTTGCCCACATAGAAATGGGGTTATTTGTTCTT
Organism: Otolemur garnettii; assembly: GCF_000181295.1. NCBI lineage: Eukaryota > Metazoa > Chordata > Mammalia > Primates > Galagidae > Otolemur > Otolemur garnettii. Next base: position 11,949,603 of record NW_003852444.1, read on the forward strand.
TTCTTATTGATTAGTTTGAGTTCTCTGGATTCTGTTTATCAGACTTTTGTTGGAAGCATCACCTGCAAACTCTCCCATTCTGAAGGTTGTCTGTTTGCTTTACTTACTATGCTCTTGACTGTGCAAAAGCTTTTTAGTTTGCTCAGATCCCAGTAATGGATTTTTGGTGTTGCTTTATTTCCCCGGGGGGGTACTCCTCATAAAATATTCTCCCAGGCTGATTTCTTCAAGTGTTTTCCCCGCACTCTTTTCTAGTATTTTTATAGTTTCATGCCTTCAGTTTAAATCTTTTACCTAGTGAGAACCAATTTTTGTTAATGGTGAAAGGTGGGGGTCCAGTTTCAGTCTTCTACAGGTTGCCAGCCAGTTCACCCAGCACCATTTGTTAAATAGGGAGTCTTTCCCCCACTGAATGTTTTTGATAGGCTTATCAAAAAAATCAAATGACAATAAGTAACTGGGTTCATCTCTTGGTTCTCTATTCTGTTCCATAAATCTACCTCTCTGTTTTTATAACAGTACCATGCTGTTTTGATCACTATAGATTTATAGTATAGCCTGAAGTCTGGTAATATGATACCTCCTGATTAATTTTTATTTCTGAGTAATGTCTTGGCTATTTGAGGATTTTTTTCTGACTCCATATAAAATGAAGCACTATTTTTTCAAGCTCTTTAAAGTATGACAATGGTGCTTTAATAGGGATTGCATTAAATCTGTAGACTTCTGTGGGTAGTATAGACATTTTAACAATGTTGACTCTTCCCAGCCATGAGATTTTCTGGTGTGGTATGTTTTTCCATTTCTTAATATCTTCAGCTATTTCTTTTTTCAGAGTTTCATAGTTCTTTTTATAGAGATCTTACCTTTCTTTGTTAGGTAAATTCCCAGATATTTCATCTTCTTTGGCACTACTGTAAAAAGAATAGAGTACTTGACCATATTTTCAGCTTGACTATTGTTGACATATATAAAAGCTACTGATTTGTAAGTATTGATTTTGTATCCTGAGATGCTGCTGTATTCCTCGATCACTTCTAAGAGTTTTGTAGTTGAGTCCCTGGAATTTTCCAGGTATAGCATCATATTATCAGGGAAGAGTGAGAGTTTGATCTCCTCTGACCCTGCTTGGGTACTCTTGATCAGCTTCTCTTGTCTGATTGAGATGGCTAAGACTTCCATTACTATGTTGAATAGCAATGGAGACAATGGGCATCCTTGCCTAGTTTCTGATCTGAGTGGAAATGTTTTCAATTTCACTTCATCCAGTATGATACTGGCTGTGGGTTTGCTGTAGATGGCCTCTATCAGTTTAAGAAATGTCCTTTCTATGCCTGTTTTCTTAAGTGTTCTGATCATGAAAGGATGCTGGATATTATCAAAAGCTTTTTCTGCATCAATTGAGAGAATCATGTGCTCTTTGTTTTTTATTTATGTGATCTATTATATTTATAGATTTGCATATGTTGAACCAACCTTGTAACCCTGGAATAAAACCAACTTGATCATGGTGTATAATTTTTTTGATGCATTGTTTATTCTGTTTGCTAAGATCTTATTGAATATTTTTGCATCGATATTCATTAATGATATTGGTCTATAGTGTTCTTTCATTGTTTGATCTTTTCCTGGTTTGGTGTTCAGGGTGATATTTGCTTCATAGAATGTGTTGGGAAGTATTTCTTCTTTTTCTATGCTTTGGAAAAGGTTGTATAATATAGGTACTAGTTCTTCTTGAAAGGTTTGATAGAATTTGGATGTGAAGCCATCCAGTCCCAGACTTTTATTTTTTGGGAGGTTTCTTATTGTTGATACTATTTCAGTGATGATATAGGTTTATTCAATAGGTCTATTCAATTAGACCTATTGATATAGGTCTAATTCTTTCTGGTTGAGTCTAGGTGTGCTTCCAGGTATTGGTCCATTTCCTTCAGATTTTCATATTTCTGGGAATAGGTTTTTTTGTAGTAATCACTGAAGATTCTTTTGAATTTCTGAAGTGTCTATTGTTATTTCTCCTTTATTGTTTCTGATAGATGATATTAGAGATTTTACTTTTCTGTTTCTGGTTAGGTTGGCCAAAGGTTTATCAATTTTATTAATCTTTTCAAAAAACTGATGTTTTTGTTTTGTTGGTCTTCTGAATGATTCTTTTGTTTTCAATTTTATTTAATTCTACCCTAATTTTGGTTATTTCTTTTCTTCTGCTGGGTTTGAGGTTGGAATGGTTTTCCTTTCCAGTTGCTTGAGATGATCCATTAAGTTGTAAGCTTCCTCTCTTTCTGTTTTCTTGATGGAGTCTTCCAATGCTATAAATTTCCCTCTGAGGACTGCCTTGCAATATCCCACAGCTTTTGGTAATTTTGTCTTCACTATCATTTTGTTCCAAACATTTGGTGATTTCCTTCTTAATCTCATCTTTGACCCAGCTATTATTCAGCCTAAGATTATTTAGTTTCCATGACTTTGTTTGAGTAAGAAGATTCCTGTTGCTGTTGAGTTCAACATTTTTTACATGGTGGTCCAAGAAGATACAGGGAATAATTTCTATTGTTTTAAATTTGCTGAGGTTAGACTTGTGTCCTAAGATATGATCAATTTTGGAGGATGATACATGGGCTGATGAGAAGAGTGTATATTCAGTTATTCAGTTTTATTAGGATGAAATGTTCTGTAGAGGTCTGTTAAGTCCATTTGTTCTAGGGTTAGGTTTAAGTCTAATATTTCTTTGTTTAGTTTCTTCTTGGAGGATCTATCCAAAACTGTCAAAGGAGTGTTAAAATCTTCAAATATTGTAGTGCAAGAAGATATCAAGTTGTTCATATCCATTAGGGTTTGCTTTATAAACTGAGGAGCTTTCTGGTGGGGTGCATAAATGTTCATTATCAAAATCTATTCATGTTGAGTGTTTTCCTTGACAAATATGTAGTGACCATCGTTATCTTTCTTTATCTTTGTTGGTTAAAAGTCAATTGTATCTGCAAGTAAAATTGCAACCCCTGATATTTTCTGATTTCCATTTGCCTGTATTATAGATGTCCATCTCCTCACCCTGAGTCTATTTTTATCCTTTAAGGTAAGATGAGATTCTTATATGCAACAGATATCTAGTCTGAGTTTATGTATCCAATCAGCCTACCTAAGGCTCTTTAGAGGACAATTTATACCATTCATATTAATTGAGAGAATTGATAAGCCTGGTAGTGTTTTCGGTGTCATGTTTTTCAAATGTCCATTGGACATTTTTAATTCTTTCACTACTATGGAAGCTGTGTTTTGTTCAAAAATTTCTGGCTCGGTGCCTGTGGCTCAAGTGGGTAAGGCGCCAGTCACATACACCTAAGGTAGTGGGTTTGAATCCAGCCCAGGTCCACCAAACAACAATGACGGCTGCAACCAAAAAATAGCCAGGGGTTGTGGCAGGTGCCTGTGGTCCTAGCTACTTGGGAGGCTGAGGCAGGAGACTCGCTTGAGCCCAGGAGTTGGAGGCTGCTGTGAGCTGTGATGCCACAGCACTCTACCCACAGGGACAGCTTGAGGCTCTGTCTCAAAAGAATAAAAAATAAAAAAAAATTTCTGAGTGAGTTTACTTTAGTGGTAGAGCATTGTGCTGGTCATTGTGGAGGATGGGTCTGAGAATATTCTGGAGAACTGGTTTAGTTACAGCAAATTTCTTCAACATGCGTATGTTATTAAAGTATTTCATTTCTCCATCCCACATGAAAAACTCACTTTAGCTGGATACAGGATCCTGGGCTGAAAGTTGTTTTGTTTTAGGAGATTGAAGGTTGATGACCATCCTCTTCTGGCTTGAAACATTTTGGCTGAGAGATCTGCAGTTATTCAGATATTTCTCCCTTTGTAAGTAATGCTTTTCTTATGTCTGGCTGCTTGCAGAATTTTCTCCTTCATCTTCACTTTGGCAAAGTTAATCACAATGTGTCTAGGAGATGCTTTATTTGGATTGAGGTTCTGAAATAGTCTACTATCTGTAGTTCTCTATCTCTTGCAATGCTAGGGAAATTCTCCTCCATAATCTCTTGGAGTAGAGCACCTGTACCTTTAGGACCATCTTCTTTTCCTTCAGGAATTCCTATAAGATGAATGTTAGATCTTTTGGAGTGATCCCACAAGTCTGTCAGGGAATGATCAGTTTTGCTCTCTATTTGTCTGCCACTTTGAGTGTTAGGGAACACTCAAAAGCTTTGTCTTCAGTTTCAGAGATCTTTTCATCTGCCTGGTCAACTCTATTACTGAGGGATTCTATTGTATTTCAGAGCTCCTCGACTAACATTTTCATTTCCTTGAGCTCTGCTATCTCTTTTCTCATTATGTCCATATCTTTGGTGACTTTGTCTTTGAATTCATTAATTTCTTGAGACAACTTTAGAACTACTCTTTGGATTTCAATTTCTAACTTTTCTTCCATTCTGTTTATCTTATTTGCCATTCATATTCCAAATTCGATTTCTGACATTTCAGCCATTTGTCTATGCATCGCATCTTCAGTTATATCTCCTTTGTAATTCCTTGGGGTGGGGGTGGGGGGTTGATATACTCTGGTTACTCATGTTGCCAGAGTTCTTCCATTGGATCCACACCATGTTTATTTTCCACCATGTGGTTATTAGAACTGGTAGGGTGAGATTGAATTGGGGTTCTCAGGTAATAGAGATAATCAGCTCTTTACCAAAGTACTAGGCTTTGTAGTTGTGGCTTATCCCCTACAACCTTACAAAGGCCCCTTTCAGAGTTTTGGCCAGAGACTCTGAGGACCTAGTTGGTGAGCTAGCACAAACTGGCTGTTTTGAAATCAGCCAACCTCTACCCTACCCTAAAAAGCCAAGGTATTAGGTTTAAATCTCAGCTGTGGGGAGATATACACAGCTGAATCACTTTGCCCCTACCCTTTAGTTCTTTTAGAACTTCAAAGGTCAACCTCAGAGTGTCCCTGGAAGGACAGTCCCAGACATGAGTTGTAATCAAATTGTCTCAGGCAGTAAAAACCCTGCTCAACAGAGAGGGATACAAAGGTCTCCAACAGCACAATTGCAGCCAGTGGTCCACACCCCCACCTGCCAAACTCAGTCCACACTGGTGTATACTTCTCTGCACACTGGCCTAGTTGGATTCAGGGAACCATACCTGCACCCATAGGTCTCAGTCCACACCTGGCAAGCCTCTGCTCCCTGGCCCAGTTAGAGTCAGGGAACCATGCCCCCACCCACAGGTCTCAGTTCATTTTGGGAAGCTTGTTGGCTCTGTTGGAGTTAGGGGACCACACCTTTGCCCTCAGGTCTCAGTCCACATCCAGCAAGCCTCTGCTTGCTGGTGCAGTTGGAGCCAGGGACCAACCCCACCTGCTAAACTTAGTCCACACCAGGCAACCACACTCCTGCTTGTGGGCACCATTAGAACTAGGGGTTCTACACCCCCTGCCACCAGATACAGCCCAAACTGAGGATCAACACCACCGCTGGCCAGGCAAAGTCATAACCAGGAGACTGCTCCTCCTCCCACATATCCGTTTCTTCCCATGCCCTCTTTCTTCCCCACTCATCACAGATTCCATCCAGATATTTAGCAGTCTACACTATGCCCAGATCTCTCAGGAAAAGGCCAAACACTCTGCAGGGAGTAGAACTTTACACAGCCATGCAAGTGGGGAAGGGTGGACAGAGAGTTTCAAATTGTGGGGGGAAATATTGGTTCAATTTTATGCCTGGCATGGTGGTATCTAGGTTCATAAGTAGGACCTCCCTGAAGAAAGTGACCTGGTATTTAGGGGCTCTCTCCAGTGAGGTAAAATGAGAGGTCTTTTTACCTCTCATGGGGAGCCTCCTGCTTGGGGAAGGGTTTCCCATCCTCTAGTCAATAGGCTTTGTACCTGTAATTTGTTTTCTTGAATATTCTTCCTTGGAGTCACAGCTTACTTCTTTCTTGGCTCAGCTCCCACCTCTGGCTTCATAGAGTGATTCTGTCCAGTTTTTCTCCCTCTGGTCAGAACCCTCTGCCGAGTGTTGCTACTTGTTGGCCATCTTCCAGTCACTGCATATTTAGATTAATCAAAAGGTTCATGTTTTCACTGTTGTTATTTTTCTTACCATTGCTTCTGGCTCCCTATTTCTTCCATCTGGTTCAGTTTCCTTCTCACCAATATACAGTCTTAGTTGGTCTTTCACCTAGTAGAATCTGGGAGCAATAAATTCTCTTGAGCTTTGTATTAAAAACTCTTTCCCCCTCATTTTTGAGTATTTATTTATTAAAAGATTAAAGATTTATTAAAATCTTTTTTTTAAAGAAAATATCTGACTTTTAATTTGAAAAAGAATTCGATTACATGTTTGCAATGGATGTATTGATTGCCTGAGACATATACAGCTAATAATTTTTTTAATGAAAGCAAACTATATGTCCAACAATCAAGACTGGTTTCATGAGTTAGAACATATCTATTCAGTAGAATACAGGGTGGCCATAAAGTTCATGTGCAATTTAAATAGTGTGCCATTTTAAATTGCAAATTTTATGGCCACCTTGTACTATAGGATTTAAATTTTAAGGTGTTGGTTATTGTTCCTATGACAAGCTGAGTGTATATTTCCTATTGTTATGTATTTGCTGACAATAAATCTACTTTCAGTTGAATTATTCTTCTCTAGTAATCTGACTTTTATCTCTAGATACTTTTTAATATTTTTTTCTGTAATGTATTTACAAAGTATTTGGATGTGCATTTTTGAAAATTCTCCATAGAAACTGATATTTTTCAACTTAAGAATCTGAATGTTTAATTCTGGAAAATTCTCAGCCAGTACCATTACAAATATTGCCCCCTTCACATATTCTCTGTTATCTTCTTCTGGTACTTGATTAGACATATTTTGACCTCAGTATTTTAACTATATATCTCTTACCCTCTCTTTTATGTTTTCCATTTCAGTTCTGGGAGATAGTCTCAATATATATTTCAGGTCATTAATTCTCCCTCTTTGGCCATGTCTAATACACTACTTTACACATCCAATAATTTTTTTGGTAGTAATATATTTTTTTTTTCTAGAAGTGATATTAGTCTACTTTTCAGATCCATTTTTTGCATTGTTCTGCCCTGTTTTTGTATTTTTTAAATCCTATTTAAGATTCTTTATTCCCTCTAGATCTTGGAATGTTAATTATCGTATTTGTTGCTCTTTCTAAGTGTCCCTCATCAAAGCCTGGCTTGTCATTCATTCCATTTTTTATTGGAAGTACTTCAGTAGAGCTAGCTTCCTTTAGGAGCTCTGTATGAACAGTGGCGGCACCTTTTTACACAATACTTTGTGTTCGCCCCTGCTAACACCCTGCTGGTTTTACCTGTTCTGGATCAGTATTTATGTTAGTTTCTAGGCATTGCTTCTGTAATGTAGACTTGTCCAGATAGTGCAGGCTTACATTTCCAATTTATGGTACCTGGCTCTTCTACCTAAGACCTAAGTTGACAGCATACTTTCTCAAAACTTCCCCAAACAGATCTGTTGAGTTTTTACAACCTCCTTAGAAGTGCCTAACTATGACAGGGGGCCTCCATCTCTGTCTCTTAACTAACTTTTATCCTTGGGTAGACAATAAAAATCCAATCTGATCCATTGGGTTTATGTCTGGCTATTGGGGTCCCAGCTCCTGCCCTAGCTTCCAGTTTTTGCTTCGTTGATACTGGGAAAATCCTCTCTTTCTTCAGTGCTCTGTATGAATTTGAATTTCTTTTTGTTGTATTGCATCCATGTTAGTATCTATTTAGATGGGATGAACACCTTTCCATATCCATGTAGTCTGTCATATTGATGAGAAGCCCTCATATTATACTAACTAAGGGCACGAACCAGATCTCATCCTTCTGTGTATCCCTGCACTATAGAGCCTGCTCCAGAGTCACACAAATTCAGAGCTCAGAGACTGTGTAACAATCTCAGGGTCTTGCAGTAGGGCCTTTTTAAACTAGACCATTGCACAACAATGCAACAGAATGTGGTGCAGCCATGTTAAAAGATATTGTGGAAAATTTGTAAATGACATGGGGAAATTTTGTGAATATCGTTTTTAAGTGAAAAGGGAAGATTAGGAAATAATAAGCATGGACTCATTATATACAAAGCAGACTGGAAGAAAACACATCAAAATGTTAGACAATGCAAATATGGACCATTTCTGATTTGTATTTTCTAGAGTTAACATTTACTTCTCATATAATATGTGTGACAAATATGAATTTCTCCACAATACTCAGGTTACAAATCTTGTGTCCCAAGTGCCCCATAACACTCAGGATGACATATTTCTTTTGATATTGCAAGTGAGTTAAAACCTGGCAAAACCCCAAGGGTCAAACAAGTAGAAAATCTATGATGTTATCATGATTTCCTCTTTTCCCAAAATTTTTGTGGCTTACACCATCTCAAAGGAGCATCTGTTTGACACTCAGATGGGGAGGGTGCTATTTTATGAACAGTCTACAACTGCTGCACTTCTCTCTGCCTTGCAAGGATCCTCTTGCATACTGGGTCAGCCCAGGCTGACAGGTGTCCATTGATCATTCATCATGATGCCTGCTTGACCCACGTTTCCATGATAGCCAACAAAGAAAGATGGTCCAAGGGCATTCCATGCCTAGAGTACCTCTTGGATTTCCATTTTTTTTTTTGCCTAGCTACAGCCCCACATGTTCTGTCTAGCAGGGCTTCTGATATTAGCCATACACTCTAACACAAACCTTGCCATCCTTGACTCTGGGCTCTTCTTCCTTAGTCTATATTCATTCTTTTTACACATCTATTTCTGGACCCTTATTGCCCTTCCTTACAACAGGTCTTGATGGGAAATTTTCTATTCTATCCTTAGTAGATCCTCCTGGCTTTGAATTTTAAGAAGTAGGGGTTGGGGTTTCTGTCCTCCCTACCCAGAAGGTTTCCTGTGCTTCTTTGGAAAACCAAGCCAAGTTCTGCAGTGACCAATTTTTCCAATTCTAGCAGAGGCATCTTTTTTCAGATCATAGGAAAACAGAAAGGTGGTTTTCTACAGTCTTAAAATTCCCCAATTTAGAAGTTAACTTAGTTAGCCCTATGCTAGCTAAGAAAGACAGCATTTCTCATGTATATAGTAAGTTCTCATTAAACAGTAGGGGACATATAGCATCCTACAGATGAGGGTGGGTTTCAAGACCCATAACCCAAGAGAAGAGCTAGGTTGTGCTGAGGTCCTGCCCTGAGATCTCATGCTGATCTAGCCTCCAGCGTCACCTGCCTGTGCAGTGGAGGCCAGAGAACCCAGTGGAAATTGGTAGTTTAGATTCTCCCTGCGGCAACTTCCTTCTGCACCTAGCTACATTTTGGGGGGGGGGCTATTTTTGTTCCCTGAAGCATCCTCCAAGCAGAGATCAATTAAAATTAGGGGTGAGGTGCACAGGAGGTAAGAAGGAGGTCGATGGAAGGCACTAGCATCCCTTTGTCTGAGGAATAATCTTTTTCATGACCTTTCTCCCTTTAGTCCCCTCCCACCCCAACTCTTGCCTCTGGACATCAAAGAGGGACAGACTCTGAGCAGGTGGCCCTGGCTGGTGCCTGGCCTTGTGGCAGGTTGGATGAGAAGATGCTTGTCAGCATATGGGCCAAGGGAACACATGGCCTTGAGTTCCTGGGGACAGGAGGGGAACAGGCAGGAGCAGATGAACTGCTAAGCAACAGGATTGGTGATTTCAGCCAGAGAACTTTCCAGCGATAAGAAATAAGGGAAGGCAGCCAGTTGGGGAGCAGGGGAAGGGATGCTGAGGGAGGGACTTGTCACCCATCTCTGCAGAATATCTATGTTTACTTTTTCTAAAGAAAGAAAATGCTATTCTCCTAGAAAGCTTTGCTTTTCCCAACTTGCAGAGCTGAAAACAATAGAAAACCATATGCACAAGTCTTCCTTCTCCCTGGAGGATACACTCACACTCACATTTAAATTATTTCTGAGCTGCAGAAGGCACAGTGGCTAAACTTCTCCATGGGATCAACATATTGGAATGGAGCTGTTGCAGAACTGTAAAAATAGCACAGAAGGAAACATACATGGTATATACTCAGGGCCCAACAGAGGTTGCTGCAGGTAATGGGATTATGGTTGATTTCTTTTTCCCTTCGTCTTCATACCTTTCTGTACTTTTCATGTTTTTGGCATGTGTATATACTGTTTTATAATTTTAAAAGGCTAGTCAGAAACATAGACAAAGGCAACACTGATTAATTGATACCTCCTGGGTGTTGGGGGCTGGGAAAATCCGGTGATGATGAATGAACAAGTGTCTGTGTTGATCACACTTCCTCTCTAATGGGGAGGAATGGCAAATGCTCACATGATTAATAAAAGAAGAAAGGCATACAGAGATTGGTATGTCCATTCAGAACCTACCATGGGGCAGATTCTAGGGTGGATCTTTACGTTGGTTAGATTTGACCATTACAAGTATCTTGCAATATTGCTTGTACTCTTCATAGATGAGGAAACTGAGTTTTGGGGAAATTAGTGAGCTTATGCAGGGTCATATAAATGGTAACTGGAAAAGGGAGACTTCCACCCTGGTGTGTCTGTCCCCAGGCTGTGTGTTGGAGTGGCAGATACAGTGTCCAAATGCACCTTATTTCTGGGTTGCTTCTTTGTGTACAAGGCAAAGCTCACTCTTAACATTAGCAAGACTATGCTAAGTATAGCCAGGTATCCTCCGCTGATATTCATCAACAAGCACAATAGTGAATTCTTCACCCACATGCTGGTGGATTAATGGTCCATTAGTTCAATAACTCAATTTATGTTCAAAATTGTGATGCATTGTATATTTTAGCTTTTTCTAATACATAGAGATAATGACAACAGGTATAACAGTCATTGCCTCTGGAATAAGAGACATTATGGGAACAGACTAGTTCACAGTGACGTCACAGCCAGCTGTCATAGGACACGTATCTGCAGGATGAACTGGAAGGAAACAGTCAGCAAGGAATCAGACTCTAAGCTTCCTCTGCTTTCAGATTCCTTCATCTTACCTCAAATGCTCCCCACTATTCCTTACTGTTTTTTCCCCATTAATTTGTGGGTCTTTAACCTGGGTTCCCTGGTCCACAGACATGTGTCAGGAATTCCAGGACCCCACTGATGTGCATGCAACCCCACGCTGGGGTGTGTAAGTGAGTGGGTGAGAGAATGCACGGCTTTCTCCAACCTGCCACTCCAACACACAGCCTGGTGACATACACACCAGGGAGGAAGTCTCCCTTTGCCAGTTACCATTTGTGTCACCCTGTCATCAAATTATCAGAAATGAGGGGAAGCCCTACTTTTTTAGCATCTGTCCCATCTCCTTGCCCTGGTCTGCACTCTTCCCCACCTTTCCCGCCTGCCTACTTTTATTTTCCTTCACTACTGAGTTCTGCCCTCTTCCCCTGCCACTCTCCCTCCCCCTGCCCCTTCTTTTACAAACATCCTTCTCCCCTGAGCCACCCCCTGTCTGTGCTCTCCAAATCTCCAGCAGCCTGACCTTCACTTCCATCCCCAGCAAGATCCAGGCAATCTGTGGCCAGATGCAAAGGGACCATGAACTCCATCATCAAACAGCCTGCTAATTTCCTTATTGTTTATTCCCAGGAAGGCAATTTGGCTGCAGAGGCCCTGGAGCCTGGTCACAGCCTTGCATGTCAGCAGAAGGAAGGAAGAAGCTGCCAAGGAAAAAAAGCCAAGGAGCCTGTTGCACCCACTCTGCCACCCGCTTTCTGCTCTGCGGCACACCCTATCCTCACTCCCACCCATGGAAGAGATGGGCTCAAACTGGAAAGCATTTATGATCTGCGTGACCTAGAACTCTATTTTAATGACCCTTAAATAGACACGGCAGGAGAGCCTCAAGTCTCTATTCATGGGGTATGGAAACTAGACAGTGATTTCACATCATTTCACTGTGACAACTTCATAGCTACAAACACACCTAGGGACTGACCCATCCAACTCACCCAACCTGTTTCACAGCCTAACATTTGTCCAGAAGGTTTCACCAACATTCACTGGGTGCCTCCTGGGTGTCAGGTGCTGGGGAAATCCAGGGCTGAATGAATAAGTATCTGCATGGACCACACTTCCTCCCGAGTGCGAGCCATGGCCAATGCTCACAGGTGTAAGGGAGAGTCCAGAGGAAGGCAGGCAGCTGAAACAGAGAGAGCAGGAGCTAGGTGGTGGGAAGTGAAAGCAGGAGGTGGTGGGGCTAGACCTCACCTGTGAGCCTCAGGAAGGGCTTTAGGCAAACTCACAGTGTGTTTTCCTGCTGGCATGCTCATGGCCCTGCGCGGATATGGCAACCCTGGGCATTCATGACCTGGAAGTTCCATTGCTCTTAGTTCAAATTCCCAAGAGAGAGAGAGCCTAGTTGTTTAAGTTCAGTCTGTAGGGCTTTGCTGAGTCAGCTCAGGTCCCTTGAGTAAGGGTATTGGGGTAAGCTAGCTGTCCCGTCCTTATTCTGGACTGTGACTGGGCAGGCAGTGACACACCTCCCATAAAATGACATTGTGACTAGGACCTGGGTGGGTGACTAGTGGGATCCAGACAGACAGTTTAAAGACAGAATGAGAAAGGAAGATCCATGGGAGAAAAGTGTCTCCTTCCTATCTCCGTCCTGCTGTTGTCCCTTGACCTCACTTGTTAGGAGAGTCATTAGAAAAGGGGAACATTTTAAAACAATAACTGAGAAAATGACATGAAGGCTGTGTTGACCAGTTTGATGGAAGTATTTCGGATTGCATGTGAAAACCCCACACCGTACCCCAGAAGTGCATTAATGTATATAGTTACCATTCAATAAAAAAAAAAAGAAAAGGGCAGAAAGTCCCTAGTATGTGGTCTGTAGGCTGTTTGCTCCTAATGAAGGCTGATGGTAGGTGGGGGTGGGACAATCTTCAGTTGTCAATCTGCTTAAAGTTGCAATAAGGATGAAAATACCCCTAGTTGGAAGCAAAAGATTCAAAATCTAGCTTTGCAGAATCTCAAAAAACCCAAAAAACTAAAACCAAAACAGAACCCCTTTCTCTGCTTCTGATTACTTGTTCTCCAGAAACCCTTGCCTCTGAGTTTCCTTATGTGGTTCACAATGATTTTCTAGGCATCAAGGAAAAACCTATATGAACTCTGCTATCGAGTTCTCATTGTAATTTTCTCAGCTGGGAAATGGCGCAGCCTCCCGCCACTCATACTATGCCCTCTGACCTTAGAGGCCTTTATGGGCTAAAAATGAGACACAACCTCTCAGCTCAGTGCAATGGGCTTGTGAAGGTCATGCACCAGGCTAAGTCACTCCCCCCCCCGATCTCAGTCCCCAGCACCAGGCAAGGCATCCTCATCCCAGGCCCCTACAGAGACCACAAGGAGAAGGTCCATACAGGTCAGCAACTAGGCAATTGCCCGGTTTGGCCTCTTCCCTCCCTGGAACCCCCCACAGCCACACTACCCTTCATCTCCCTGCAGTGGTCCGTGCCCTTATGTCCTGTCCCAGAAAACCCATCACTTGCCACTCTGGTCTTTACTGGATCTTAATTTCCAAGCGTCAGAAAGTTTCATTTTCTCTATGATCGAGTTCATGTCTCCTTTTGTGACAAGAGCTGGACTCAAATGTCAGAAACAGAATTCCTCTTTTTCATATCACAGCCAGGGTCTCTTTCTGCTTTTGCCCTTTCCCAAGAACAGAACATGGATGAATAATCTTGCAAATGAAGAGCCATAGGCAGTAGCCTGGCTGAGTCCCACTGTCAGTTTTCAATACTGGCTGAACTGCCCGGCTCTTCCCCACCTGACCAGTGACCTAACCCGCTGCTCTCTCCTCATTCACTTCTCAATCAGGCCCTGCAATCAGTGCCCTGGCTGCCCCAAGGAACAGAGCTGCAGAAGAAGGAGCAAGAGTGGGCAGCTGCTCACAGGACAGGACAGAACAGGACTCTGTGTGCGGTTCCCTGGGTTGGGCAGGCCCAGCCTAAGTGAAACAGAAAGATGTTTGCCCCTGAGTCCCTGGCCTTCCTGACTATGCCCCCACAACAAAGAAGGTCTCAATCTCTTAGTGACACCCAGTCCATACCGAGGCATTCTCACAGAGCACACAACTCCCCTGGCTGTCTGCATTTTAAAGACATTATCAGGGAGTATTAAAAGACCTTCTTTGTTCCTTATTAAAGGAACTGGCAAGAGAAGTTGGGGAGAAAGAGAAAACTCTTTTCTCCACAGTAAGACATTGAGTATGTGGGCCACATAGAGGGTGACAGGGTCAGGTGGAATTGTCCTTACACACAGGGAACCCCACCCTGGGGAGCAGTGGGTGCCCAGCCATTGGGATGTAGGCTCTGATTTCTTGTTTTTAACAATATTTTGGGTTTTGATAATAATGAGATAATTGTCATGAATTGTGAAGGACAGGAGGTTTACTTCCCTCACAGGCTAATAAGTTACCCTGCCACAATGTCATGGGTACTGGAGAAGACACAAACCTCCTGGGTGAAGGACAAAGGACTCTATTATTCATGGTAATAAGGTAAATGTCAACATGTGCACTGGGTCCCCAAACTCCAGTTCCCACAGGACAACTTAAAGAGGACAGTGTTGAGTCACAGAAGAAAACCCTGACACCTGGGAGACCCAAATCCATCACCATGGCAATTGTAATCTATTATATGCCTGCCTGACCTATGACCCTGGAAAGAGACACTGTCTTCATTATCCCGGACAGCAAATCAACCTTCCCCTTTGCTCTGCAAAGAAAAACTATCTCTAGGTCCTTCAGAAAGATCATTTAAAAGATCATCCAGAATAAAGTAGGCAGTGTGTCTCCTCACAAAGTATCCAGACACAAGAGAACTTAAGAACCATCTCCCAATAATGGTACACAGAACATGATTTCAGGAAAAATTGCTACTACCAGAAATTACTATTAGAGAACGGACAGTATGAGAATAGTAGCTAAGATATTATCTGGGCATATAAATATAAAACCACACATGGGCCCACAGGTGCAAGGTCCTGGTTCTGGTGCCCATAACCAAGTACATAGTCATAATTCTGAACTCCGTGAGGATGGGTCAGATAAACCCCACTTGATATAGCCCTACAGAGCACTGAGATTCTGTTCATTTTTTTTCAATATCTTTTCTTTCTGTTCTTCAAATTAAATCATCTCTATTGATTTATCTTCAAGTTCAATAACCTTTTCTTCTCTCATTCCAAACCACTGATGCTAAGCCCATGCAGTGAATTTTCTAAATCAGATCTGCTTTTTGTTCTAGCGTTTCTATCTGGTCCTTTTTCTTTTTTCCTTCTTCATCTCTCTGCTGAGATTCCTCATCAGTTGATTATGATCATATTTTACCTCAAATTCCTATACATATTTGCAATCACTGTGTTAAAATCCTCGTGGCTAATTCCAACCTTTGGGCCACCTTCAATTATTTTTCTAGGGACTGCGTTTTCTCTTGGGTCATATTTGTCTATTTATTACTTTTGGGTCATAATTGCTCACTTCTTCCATGTCTACCAGTTGTCTTATTCTATCCTGAGTGCCATGAATGACATGTTGCAGAGCCTCTAGACGCGTGTCTCTCTATCTCTCTCCCTGAAGAGGGCTGATTTTCATTCTAGCAGGTGGTTCAATAGAAGGCAAACTCCAGGGTGGTGCCTGTGGCTCAAAAGAGTAGGGCACCAGTCCCATATGCCGGAGGTGGCGGGTTCAAACCCAGCCCGGGCCAAAAAAAAAAAAAAAAAAAAAGAAGGCAAACTCCAGGTCATATCTCTCCTGCAGGCAGCAGCACTGGAAGCTTGGCTCAGATCGTTCCACCTTTCAGCCTTGTTTTTCTCCTGGGCTCCTTGGGTGCCAGGGACCACAAGAATCTGGTTCAAGTTTATATGTAGACTTGGGGGCTCCTGCTTCTCTGGTTCAATTTTTGGAGATTTCCACCCTCACTTTCTAGTTGTTCTGGCTACTGTAAACTGTCTGCTTCTGCAGCCTCTGAGTTCCCTCAGCCCCAGTAGCGTGCTTGGGAGCCACCTGGAGGGAGACACCACCATACAGGTGAATCTCACCCAGCTCAGTTCTCTACTTTGAAGGATCAACTCCTCTCTAGCCCTGACTAGTGGCCTTCAGTCACTCTCCAGCCCTTCAAATTGTTAATATTTTGTCCTGAATTTATTATAGTCATCTCCAGGAGGATTAGTCCACTACAAACTGCTTTGCCATTACAGGGATGTGGAACCACTACCTAACATTTTATAATCTGCCTTCTATTACACTGTGCTGTTAAAATGCCATATGTTATTCCATTATATGGACCACGTATTAAGCAAGATTCAGGCAACACTTAACTATTGGTAGACATTTCAGGTATCTTCAGCTTCTGATACAATAAAATCTGTAGTCTTCAGAATCAGGAGTTCCTACTGCAGGAATTGCAAAAGATAATTCATTTCACTTTCAGGGACACATATATATTAGTGCTTCTATTGGTTGTACTACATCTCAAACATTAACATATCTGTATTTTCAATAATGTATACATTATATAAAATCATTATGATGCTTCAAGTAAATAATTCATAAAAGAGACATAGATATAGCAGGGTATACGCTCAATGTTACACAAGTAGGGTTTTTTTTATAGGTAGGGGTATGTAATTTTTAAAGTTTGGAAAGTACTACTATGAATAATAATGCATTAAGGAGCATATTTGGGCATAAGGTGGAACTGACCACTCAAAAGATTTACTCAGAAGTGGAACTGGTGGATCAAATAGCATACTTTTGGTAAATTTGTTGATTTGTTTTGCCAACATTGTCAAATAGGCCTTCAGAAGGGCTGTACCAGTGCACCCAGAATATGAAAGTGTGCCCTCACATTTATAACCTGCTAAGACTGACTGTCGTTAGTGGAGTTTTTATCTCATCTTTAAAAGTTTTATTGATGAATAATAATATTTTGGTTTAATGAGAATATCCTCCTTTACTCGTGGAATTGAACATTTTTCATATACTTACTATATTAAATTTCTTTTTAAATTGTCTATTTATTACTTTTGCTTTTTCTATTAAGATGATTCATCTTTTATTTAAAAATTAATTTAAGATCTCTTTTTATAGTAAGCATATTCATCTTTTGGTTAATATGACTGTTACGAAAATATTTTTTCAGCCTCTTTATTTGTTCACGATATTTTCGCATATACAATACATTAATATCATCAAATTTATCAGTCATTTTCTTCATGGTTGATGCCTTTTAAATTATGCTTAGAAAGGCATTCCACATCCTAAGATTATATAATCACATCCATTTTTCTATTAAGGCATTTATTTAATATTGAAATCTTTAATTCATCTAGAATTTATTATGATAAATTGTACAAGATAAAAATCTTATATGCTAGAATCATATACATATATATAGGACTATTTCTGAGTTTTTATTGAAATCCACTGATCTGTCTAACTACTGTGTTACTACTGCTATCTTCTGATTTTTATAATTGAATTAATACATTTGAACATGTGGCATTACATTTCAAGAGTGACATTGGCAAACCAGAAAACACATCTAAAGTGGAGCTAGAAAACCAGCATATAATAAATATTTTAAAAACTAATAATGCTTAACTTTGAGAAGAGAGGATTTAATTGCTATCGAAAGTGGGAATTCAGTAAGTAACCTAAAGGGATACATCATAGCCATTTTTCAGATAGTTAAAAGATCTGTTATATTGATTGGACTAGATCTGAGTGACTGGAGGAAAGAACTGGGGAAAATAAGTGGAAATTACTAGAGAGAAATTTCGGCTCATCAAAGAACTTTCCCAACAACCACAGTTGTTCAGAAGAGAACAGGCTGTCTTGAAGGAGGGCGGGTAGCAGCAGGCTTTTCCTTCACTAGAAAAGTTCAAAAATGGATAACTAATTTTTCAAAGGTGCAATAAAGGGGACATGTGGAACAAAAACTGAGCTAGGCTATTCAAGGTAAATTCAAGCTCTAAAATCCTGCTATCCATGTTCTTGCGATCTTAAAGAAAATCAATGTCATGCCTCCATTAACATCAAAGCTTAACCACTGAACAATCAGCATGGACATTCCCTAAGGCAACACAGCTGAGCTGCTGGTTTACCAAACCTTGGAAGCAATGCTTTGCTTTGTCTATGAGATATATAATGGGTGCAGGACTAGGGCTGGGATGTGGGATTTAAAGCAAATAAAAATGTAATAGGTCCCCACACGGTCCTCATTTTCGCTTAAATTTTTAGGCATGACTCAGAGAACCCTGGTGCAAAAAGGAATATTTCCTCAAACCACAAGAAAAAAAGTGGTCCAGGATCCTGGGGTCTCATTTTCATCCTGCTTCTGCAGACACCAAAGCGCTGAGCAGAGGTGTGCTTGGTCCCCTATTCACCTCCATAGGCTATAGAGGAGAGAGCCTTCCTTTAATGCCTCAGTAAAATATTCTCAGGTCCCGAGAGCCACCCTATTTAAATGCATTGATTTTATCTATTATTAATCCCCTGGCTTTTGGAAAGGTGTTTCAGACTTGCTAAGAAGAGAGGCAGAGCTTTGAAGCATCTTTGGGCTGGCTTCTCTTGGGGATTAACAGTACCCCACAACAGGACAGCAGAGGTGTTGAGTCTGAGAACATCTCTTCCAATGATGGGAAGAGCTCTGGGTATTTTTCTCTGAAGACCCACAGTTCTCACTGAATTAATGGCATGGATAGATGGAGAAAGTACTGGAGTCTGTCATTACCCCATAACCCATCGGCTCTCCAGCCTTACAGGGCACAGTGAATGCCTTGGAGGCACACAACACAAGGCAGAAAGTGAACAATACAAGAAGGTGCTACCAACTACTGCAATAGATAGAACTAAACATGAAAGTATAAAGGAAAAAGCCTTATAAACATAATTGAGTGAAAAAAGCCAGATGCAAGAGAACTCTGTGTTAATATAAAACTTTAAGACAAGCAAACTAATTTATGGCATTCAAAGTCAAGATAACATCAATCCTTCTGGGAAGGCCAGTGGGTCTCACTGTCATCCTGTCTGGAAGGGGTCCAGAGGCTTCTAGGATGCTGGTAATATTCGGTTTCTTAACCTAAGTGCTGCTACCTTGGGTGTATTCAATTTGTGAAAATTAATTGAATTGTACATTTATGATTTATCCGCTCAGGTATACCTGTTACATATTTTTAAAATTCAAAACAAAAGGAAGGTGGTAACGTGGCACTTCTTAGCACCATTCCAGGGGCTCTCACATGTCTATGCCATTTAATTCTCCTAACGACATAGGAAGTAAGTGAGATTGTCTTCATTTTACCCAGCAGAGGGTATGGAAGTACTGAGAGACCATGGGAGAGGGTCGTATCAGATGCTGGCAAGTCCAATCAAGCCTGGGTTTTCCAGATTCAAATGCTAGGCTCAAGTTTTCACTAAATATTTATAATAGAGCAACATTATGCCCCCAAAACCAAGCAGGAGAGGAGAGCCAGCAGTTAGATTCTCTCCAGGTTTGAAAACTAGAATCCGTGTCTCCCAAGAGACCTTGCAAGTTAGGGAAGAATCAATGATACGCATGAGGATTGGTGCATCCTACAGAGCCTGCAAGGAGTGGTGAGCAACTTGCAGGTTCTATACAACTATAGAAATTCATATGGAGGGTCCTCTGTATCAGGCTATAGGGATCCTTCTAGCTAAAGTTCTGGCTGAGTCACAGTACTTCACACACAGCTCCCAAGGCCAGAGTCAGGGGAAGGGTGTGTGACCTGTTCCAATTCAGACAATCAGATCGGCTAGGCAGAAACATGGGCCTCAGACAAAACTAAATTATGGCTCCATCATCCTCCTGAGGAAAGTTCATTGCCTCAGGCTTTAAGAAACTGTTCAGTTGCAGACCCTGCTGTTAAATACCTGTTCTAGCCTCTCTGGCTTCACTTTCCTTATGTGTAAAACGGGAAATTTGAGAGAGGTTTTACTCTAAACCCTGTCCAGCCAAGATTAAGGGCCTAAAATACAAGGCTTCCAATTTCTATATGAGAAAGTATTCTAACCCCAGATTTGAGCACAGGACTTAGGAAACCTGAGTATAAGTCCTGATTCAGAATTTGGTGCTTTGCAATTTTCTTCAGCCTCACTTTCCTATTCTGTAACATGGAAAGAATACTCTTAGAGCAACGGTTCTCAACCTGTGGGTTGCAACCCCTTTGGAACAATGAAAATACATCCTGCATATCAGATATTTACATTACGATTCATAACAGTAGCAAAATTACAGTTATGAGGTAGCAACAAAAATAATTATATGGTTGGGAGTCACCAGAACATGAGAAATTGTATTAAAGGGTCGCAGCATTAGGAGGCATTAGGAAGGTTGAGAACCACTGCTCTTAGACCATTGTTAGCAAGATGCAATGAGCTAATGAGTGGTCCTCCAACTGGAGCTTGCACCAGAATCGCATGGGGAGAGGAGGAGCTTATCAAAACACAGGTTGCTGAGCCCTCCTCCATCTGCTGGGAACAGGGCCCATGAATGCTGCCGGTCCCAGGATCGCTGTCTGAGTAACACTAAGTTAATGTACTCACAAGTTCATAGTAGAGCATGGCTCTGAGATGTTTCAATTCAATCTAAATGGGAACTAGTTCCTCTGTGGTAAGAGACATCCATGAGGATAATTTGTGTTGTTCCCTGGCAAACAGTTGGGGTATAAACCAAGTGTCCCCAGGCTCTGCCAGCCTGTGGTTTCTGGTGGGGCAGTAGTAGCTAAATGTACTGCCTCACAGCCCCCAGCTTACAAGTTCACAAGCAGGTATTTGGGAGACTGTTCATACATCTATACATGGGTTCTATGAGGTTCTTTTCTTTCTTTTTTTTTTTTTTTAATTTCAGATGAATAGGAGGATACAAATGTTTAGATTATAATTTTTTCATTTTTAAGGTAAACTTCAAGTTGTAGTTGAACCCTTCACCCAGGGGGTGTGCTGAACACTCTTACATTATGCACATTAGGTGAGATCCTGCCAATTGCCCACCCTCCTCTCCCCTCCTTCTTGCTAGAGGTTCTTTTCTTGTTGATATTGCTCCTTGCTTACACCCTAAGCCAATCTGGGATGGTCCCTGGGCAGAGCTACTCTGCAGGTATATTGAGAGTGATATTGGTTTTTTGGCCAGCGGCCATCTCTTCATGCTCCTGTGGCGTCAGAAGCCTGAAGATGCCAACAGGGACGCAGCGACATCAGTTCTGCACAGAAAAGCAAGGATGGCCCTCTCTGCCCTTGCTGTGTTTATCACCTGGGCCCGTGTAGCACCCTTAGTGTCTTTCATGGAAATATGTCATGCCAGAGAACACATTTTGGGTTCACCAAGTTAGGGAGCTTCCAATCCAGGCAGCAGGTAACAGGGGAGCAGAGGGGTCACACGGTGATAGAAGAACGGGAGAGGAGGAGGCAGCGCCAGGCTCCTGTAAACAACCAGCTGTCATGAGAACTAATAAAGCAAGAACTTCCTCATTATCTTGAGGAGGACACCAAGCCATTCATGAGGGATACATCCTCATACCCCAGACACCTCCCACCTGGCCCCACCTCTAACAGTGGGGACCAAATTTCAACATGAGGTTTGGAGAGGCTGCACCCCAAACCACATCAGCAGCCTATCATAAAGGTCCTTCAGCTTTGTTTTTACCATCTCCAGGGCCCAGCCCAAAACTCTATAAAGAGTAGATGCTCTGCAGCCCTCTCCATCTCCTCATCTTTCCCTTAATACATTCCCCCCCCCCATTCTACATAAATATCAGATGTGAATAGTTTCCAGGAAGAGTATCATGAGCCCACATGTTCAGGAGACCAGTCTGATTAGAAGGCTTGGTTGGAGCCTGCCTTTACTGCAGTGTTGGGGGGTGGGTAGAGGTCGTAGTAGCGGTGGTGCATGAGCGTAGCAGAGGGTTCTTGTTTGTCATTTAGGCAACGGGATGGTAATAGACAGCACTGACTCCCAGCCTGCTCCTAGGAATACGATGTTGCCAGGTAGCCCTGAAATGATCTGTGTTAGAAGGTATCACATCTCCCATGAGGACTCACTGGTTGTATGGCTTTCTTTTGGGGACAATCCTACCACAGAGATTAAAACATGTTTGTTCCCCTCAACCTCTAGTCTCGAGTCAAAAAGGGGCATCAGGATGTCTCATGAGCCTGGTTTGAATATCCTCCAGTGGAATTCTCTCAGCACCTCCCTAAGATCCTGGCCACAGTACATGGATCCTCTTCTGGCTCTCCCCACAGTAGCAGGGCACACAGTGCACCAGATCTGGCATATCTCTAGCTAGGCAGTCATTGTACCAGCCACTGGATTTCAAAGTAAAGAGAGAAAGAACAGCTGGGCCAACAGGTGCGTGGGGCCAAGACAGACTGAGTGCAAGGGAGTGTGGGTTTTCCTGCATGAGCCAAACTTCAGGCCAGCAAGTGGAAAATTTCTGGAAGAAGGTGACAGACAGGCACTCCATATTTTCTGCTCAGTCATTCCTGAGATCTAGGAAGAAGGCAGTATCCAAAAAACAAATAAACTCAAATTCCTAGCAAGTGTGGCCTTAGAAGAAGAAACTATTTACCTTGATAATAGTGCTTCACATTTTAAAATAGTTCATGCCTTTCAAAGAATGTTTGCATGTCTTTATTATGTTACTGTTACAACTATGCTGTCTGGTAGACATAGTAAAAATAGGCAAAAGAAGAGCTTGTGTTTACCTGCTTTCCTATAATGCTAAGCACTG
Source organism: Otolemur garnettii (assembly GCF_000181295.1). Lineage (NCBI taxonomy): Eukaryota > Metazoa > Chordata > Mammalia > Primates > Galagidae > Otolemur > Otolemur garnettii. Next base: position 11,972,427 of record NW_003852444.1, read on the forward strand.
TGCATAGGACAAAGGAACTCATTTACTCTTCACATACTTTTCGTGAGAAATATGTATTATCTTTAGTTGTAAGTTAAAAATCTAGGGCTCTCATCCATGGCCCCCTAGGTAGTAATGGCAATAACCAGATTCCAACTGCTATGTCTCCACCCAAATTCATCAAAACTCATTTGTTAGAAACTTAATCCCCAATGCAACATTGTGGGGAGTTGGGACCTAAAGAGATGTGATTAGGCCATGAAGGATGGACCCTCATGATGGAATGCCATGATTGTGGAAGTGAGTTCATGAATTCCTTATAAGAGGGCAAGTCCCACCCTCTTGTTAGATGCCAACCCTTTGATATTGGACTTCCCAGCATCCGAATATCTGAGCCAATAATTTTTGGTTTCTATAAGCACCCAATCTGCTATTCTGTTATAGCAACACAAAAGGGACTAAAACGATTGTCACCTACAAGTAGGGATGTTGCTCTAACAAATACTGAAAATGTAGAGGTGGCTTTGGACCTAAGTAATGGGCAAAGACTGGAAGAAATTTATGGAGTTGGCTGGGGAAAAAAATCTAGATTTCTGTGAATGGAAGATCAAGGGTGATTCTGGCAAGAGCTCAGAAGAAGAGAAAAACTATAAGGAAAGTCTGAAACTTCTTGTAGATCTGTAGTGGCCATGATGAGAATGTTGGTAGAAATATGGGCAGTGAAGGCTATTCTGATGAGGTCTCAGATGGAAATGAAGAGCCAGGTTTTAGAAACTGGAGCATAGGCCAACCTTGTTATGAAGTGGCAAAGAATTTGGCTGAATGGTGTCTAATAAATTCCTGTTCATTATAAATTACCTAGTCTGTGGTATTGTTATAGCAGCACGAAACAGACTAAAAGGCTGACTCAAATATTTGTGACCTCAAAGCCATCATTTTTCATTAACATTATCATCTTTATTGACCAAGGTCATAGATCAAATCAATGATGGAATCAGGCCCAGGAGCAGGTTCTGCTAATAGTCTTGACACTAATTGTGAGCTCTATTTGGTAAGCCATGGTGCATAATAGTGTCTTGCTGTAAATAAAACATACCATCCACTGCCCCACCCCCAGACTGCCCAGCAGTGGAGGGCAAGCACCCCCCACCTTCCATTTCTTCCCCACCCCCACCCTCTTCCAGTCCCTAAGCAAGTTCCTCAGCAAGGAGCAAAGACATAGGTCTATATGCCAGAACACAGTTCTCAAGAATATACTAATGACTCTCTCCTATTATACTATTCAAGTACAATAGGAAATGTTAGAATTAGAGAGTAATGTTGTTATTTTTCTTTTTTTTTTAAGTTGAGGATCTGTTTCTTGATTATTTCCCAAGTTCATTTGGGATGGCTTACGGAATGAGACAGTGTATGAAATAGGATAATGACATTCAAAAGGATCAGATAAATAGAGATTATCAAGCACTTGAAATAAGTTAATTATCAGTGCTGAGCCTGAAATTTAGCTGCATTTCCTAGTAGGTAATGCATAAAAAAGAAACATAGTTCTCATTATCTAATGATAATAATTTTTAGATAATTAATTACCTTTTAAAAACTGTGTGTGTGTGTGTGTCACTGATCTCAAGGAGAAATGTACCTTGTGCTTGTTTATCTGGAAGGGATTATAGGACCCATTAGTACTATTCTTTTCTCCCTCTCTTGTTCCATTCTTTCTTTAATGTCTTTCTTTCATCCTTCCATCTATCCTTCCTTCCTTCGTCTCTTTTTCTTCTTCATTCCTTCTTTTTTTTCTTCCTCCTTATTCTCCCCTTCCATCGCCTTCTTATTTGTTCCAGGAAACATAGGAAAGTACAAAGAATAATAAATTCCATGAACTAAATATCCAGTAGTAAAATATTGTAAATAAGATGAACAGAATGTAGGTGAAATGGAAACTTCTGCTCTTACCATCTTTAGTTCTATTTGCTATCCTCCCTTTGCAGACCCTATCACTATCACAATTTACTGTGTATTTTTCCAATCCTGGTTTTGTATTATATACATGCGTATGTTTATATGCATTAATAGTATTGAGTTGTATGTTTTTTACATTAATGATATACTATTGAACGTAATATTCTGCAACTTACCTTTTTCACAAGTATTATGCATCTGGCATCTATCTGTGTTGATACATGCAGAGCTAGTTGACCCATTTTACTTGCTGAATAATAGTCTACAATGACCATATTACAATTTATTTATCCCTTCATTCACTGGACATGTTGGGTGTTTGGGGGGTTTTTTTGTTTTATTTTGTTACTTTTACAATTTTTGGCATTACAATCAATTTTACTATGGATATTCTTATATGTGACAGCTTGACCACAAGTCATAGACTATTCCTTAGCATATATACCTGGATGTGGAATATGTCTATTTCAAATGTTCCTAGATCACAAACAATAGAATTGATTATAGCATTTTAGGGGGGAAAGTAGCTTAGTTAAATGATCTTAGATGGCCTATAAAAATTCTGGGAATGGATGTCCCCGATGGAAAGATATTTAAATACACCACAGGTCTGTTCTCATGAAAATACCAAAGTTGCTGCTTAGAACTCTAGAACACTGAAAATCTGAGTTCTACTGCCACAAAAGAACTGTGTATCTTTCTTCTAAACCATTTTGAAGCGTCTCCATTATCATATATCAAAGACCCATCTACACTTGGGTCTGAATTCAGACTCTGTTGTGTTCTACTGAGCTATTTTTCTACTCCCACAGCAATACTACTGTAAGGAAAGGAAAGGAAAATCCCCTCTTCTTTTCCAGAATTATTTTGACTATTTTATGGAAATTTTAGAAACAATTTGTCATCTGAAGATAAATCATGTTGAAATTATTCATATATGTACACTGAATTTAGAACCTGATTTGGGGAAGATCCATGTATTTTTAATAACACCTTTCTATCAAAAAACATGATCTATCCTCTAGTTAATCAATTCTTATGTTATTAGAATTCTTCTAATATTTATTTTATTCTAATCATTTATTGGTAATTTTTAGTTCTTCATGATGTTGTGCACTGCATCTCTTTTTTTTTTATTTTTATTAAATCATAGCTGTGTACATTAATACTATCATGGGGTACAGTACGCTGTTTCTATATACAGTTTGAAATACTTTCATCAAACTGGTTAACATAGCCTTCATGTCATTTTCTTAGTTATTGTGTTAAGATATTTATATTCTACATTTAGAGAGATTCACATGTACCCTTATAGGATGAACCATAGGCGTGATCCCACCAATCACCCTCCCTCCATTTATCCTCCTCCCCTTCCCTCCCTCTCCCCTTTCCCCATATTCTTGGGCTAAAATTGAGTTATAGTTTTCCTATGAAAGCTATAAATTAGTTTCATAGTAGGGCTGAGTACATTGGATACTTTTTCTTCCAAAATTGAGATAGTTTGCTAAGAAGAATATTTTCCAGCTCCATCCATGTAAACATGAAGGAGGTAAAGTCTCCATCTTTTTTCATGGCTGCATAGTATACCATGGTGTACATATACAACAATTTATTGATCCATTCATGGGTCGATGGGCACTTGGGCTTCTTCCATGACCTAGCCATTATGAATTGGGCTGCAATGAACATTCTGATACAAATATCTTTATTGTAGTGTGATTTTTGGTCTTCTGGATATATACCTTGTAGAGGAATTATAGGATCAAATGGCAGGTCTAGTTCTAGTTCTCTAAGTGTTCTCCAGATGTCTTTCCAAAAGGAACATATTAGTTTGCAATCCCACCAGCAGTAGAAGTGTTCCCTTTTCTCCA